>NC_042618.1:257947011-258248777 GCF_901001135.1 Rhinatrema bivittatum
ACGGCTTACAGCAAAGGGAAATGGCAGGAGGCCTGACTGAGTCCTTCTAGGAGAGGATTTGTTTTTGGTTCCCCTGTGGCATTTGTGCCTGGGATGGCGAGCTCCTTCAAGCTGAGAGACATGAGATCTGGTAACTCATCTTTGGAGAAGAAATGCCTCATGGTTCAGTAACGTTCCATTCCTTGAGGGATTTCCCCTTCCTCCAGGGAGTCTTGATCTTTGTCTGAGGTTTCTGTGTCCCCTATGGTGAGGCACATCTCTGAAGGCCTAGAAGGCCCTGGGAGGCTAGGGTCACTCTGGTGGAGGATGTGTCTGTCATTGGTAGTGCCGGGTGCATGTAGACAAAAGGTATGTAGACCCTTAAAGAATTCTACCCAAGAGAAGGATCCTGGGTCTAGGTTGAAAGCCACTGCATTCCCCCGGGGGGGCCCATTTGAGGGAGGGTCGTGCTGGGGATAGAGAGGTCCTGTGTACTAATCGGTGGATCCAGATTCCTGTACTGGCTAGGGAGGGCCTCCCCTCACACTGTAGACAGAGCCATGGCCTCCTCGTGCTGTGCAGCGGACTTGTGCCTTGGTTTTTTTGGCCGATGGTGCCATGTTTTGTTCACGTAGGTCGCTGAAACCCCAGTCTGTGCGTTTAGTGTGTGCGCCGGGGGGGGGGGGGGGGGGGGGAAGAAGAGGGGCTTAGTTATGCACTCCGGGTGCACTGAAGATGTGCGCTCACAGCCTTAACTTGTGCGCTCGGCACAGTTGAGCAGGTAGCTGTGTGCCTGGCACCCTTGTGCGTGCTGCTGTGCGCACAAGTAATTTGTGCGCCCGGCGATCAAGGGGAAATGGCATCGGCGACCATGTGAGCAAGATGGCAACCACCCTGGAGGGTCTCCACGTGGGAGGGCTCTCATATCAGATCAGGGTCTAGCCCGGACTGGGCTGATCAACCCGATGGTACAGATGCCAGCTGGCGATCTGTGCCGCTATCTGAGCTTCAGAGACCAGAGACTTAAGAAAGTTTTCTACCTTACCTTGTCTCGGCGTTTCCCAGTCTGGTGGCAGGTGGCCTCCAGCTGCAGGGCAAGAGGGAAAATTACCTTCACCGCTGCACTCTATCGCACCCGCTGCCTCTCAGCCACTCCCATTCCTGGGGGCTAAGTCCACACCGGGAACCTGCTACTGGACAGAGGCTTACCTCTGAGGGATCTCGGAAATCACCTTAGGATTTCGACTAGGGGAGGGACCCTTAGGTATCACCGCAGGAGAGCGGGGCTAGTCTGTAGAGGTAAGATTTTTCTTTTGTTATTCTGGAATTTTCTTCTTTGGTTTGGATTTTCTAATGCTGTGCAAGCGTATGTACAGTCCCAAACTGCTAAGGAGACTGAGAAATACTGAAGAGCAGAGCTTCATGCACCAGTATATGTAGTGATGTCAGATTGAAATCAGACTCAGTCTCCAACTCCTATCAAGAGTACACTATACCCATTGGTCCCGAGTCCATCTGCTGCATGCTAGGAAATAGAAAGTTCTAACAGTAACCTAAAACTGAACACTTGTTTTAGGACAAAGATACTGTAACTATACCCTACATCCCCATTTGTTTTGCATATGTTACATGCAAGGAGTTAAAGCCACAGGCCTAGATTAGCAAAAAAAAAAGATCCAAACCACTTAAGTAAACTTAAAGACAAAAGATAGAGATGAAACACTTACATCACAGATGTCAGAATTGCAGCAACAAATGCAACCAAAAGGAGAAAGATAAGAACGCTTAGAATGGAAGTGATGACTATCATTCCTCCACTTCTTCGGCCTGGCCAGGCATCAATCCATGAAGGATCTTTCACTAAAAAGAATTTTTGCTCATTAAATGCATCATTCAAAAAAGAGATGTTAGTAATTAAGATGCAGGAATAAAGATGTTAAAAAGGGACATTTTTTATGGAAAAGCTGAAGTTTTCATGCAATCAATAGATTTAAGCAGTTATGAGCTGTTTTGAACCTAGCAGCCTAAAGACTCAAGTTAAAGGAGTTTCACCTCATATGTACCCATTTATAACAGAGTTAGAACATCACAACTTATTGCTATCTTGCAACAGGCAGCATAGTGTATTTACATTCATTAAAAGCATTTCTAGCATACCTGTTAAAATCCTGTCAAACTCTTGCTCTAACGTATGCACCTTGAAGATATTTGCTCACATTTCCCTTCTAATCCTTTGAAAGTTTATTCCCTCCAAAAATAAACACACAATTGACAATGTCATCTCTGGCTGAGATAAAGCAGAGGGATTTGTATGCAGAGTACTTTAGATGCCAGCTATGTTTAGGAGGCATGATCATGTATTTCTAAATAGATCAAAAATAATGGAAGACAACCAAATCAAAAAGTTTTACAAAGGTATGGTTCAGGGGCAGAGATACAGCTGGATCTCAAGAGTTTGTGCTCCCTCATTTTTGGCTCAGGATCATGTCTCATTTGAGTCAGCCTGGTAAAGGTGCAGCAGATAGTGAGGTTCTGGAGGCACTGGAATCACTACCAGTCCATGATACCCTATATGCCTTTAAGGAAGGAAGGATAAAAGGATGGGGAACCACTGGTGCTCTTGCCAGAGATATGTAAGAGTCTTTGCTTTTCGCAAATTTATTCTACCTCCTTTCAGCTGCTTCAGCAGTATAGAAGCCTCTGAAATTGTTCTGAGGCATCCAGAGAGAATTTCATGAAGTGTAGCTGCTTTAACCACAGAAATGGGTTGAGAAACAGAAAGGGGGGGGGGGGGGAGGGAGGAGAGAGACACAGGAGAGAGCATTGCCAGAAATTAAAGTATTTTATAGACTTAGCCACTACTGAGATGACCAATCAGATAAGGGAATGGGGGTGGAGGTACTGGCCATAGTGTCCACCCATGTTATTTTGAACCCCCCCCCCCCCCCCCAAGACTGTTATACTGGGGGCATAGCCAAAACTTAAGTCTAGAAACAAAACAAAAAAAAGCCTCATGCTTAACAGATGCCCCATCATAGCTCCTCCATCCCAAGAACTAGGCTGACTAAAGAAACTTGGATTGATATCTATGACCCAGTTTTAGAAGAGAATTTCTAATGGAAAAATTACTATAGAAGCCAGACTAGAGACTTGCGCAAAAAAACCCCACACCAAAAAACCCCCAAAACAAACACACAAGCGTTGAGTCTATTCAAGCAAAAAGATTAGTGCACTGAATCAATCATGGTATTTATAGTGCTTTGTATGAAAGCACAACTTTATAATTATATTTTTCTAAGATCTGTCTTGTTACAGAGTTTAGTGACAGCAATATGCCTATGTATTTCAGGCAGAGTTATAACCAAAATGAGAAGAGGGATGGAACGATTCCCCTAAAGGAGGTTAAGATTCTTCAGCTTGGAGAAGAGACTGCAGAAGGGAAATATGATAGTCTATAAAATAAAGTGTAACAAATAAATGTTAAGTCAGTTTATTCTCAAAGAGTAATTAGGGGAAAGAATGATGTTACTAGGTGATAGTACATTTCAGACAGTTTTTACATTGCATGGCACCCTTTTCTTCAGCCAAAGTATACTTTGGAAGATGTTTTAGCTTGTAAAAAGCCTCTGTAGACGTTAGAAAGAAAATTCACCCTTCACAAAAGAGTGAGCCATTAGATTTATGGGATAATTTAACAAATTGGAAGTTTTAAACTGAAACAAAGTACTTTAAGCATGGCATCTTGTGCAGTCACATGCATCAAAAGCTGGCCCTGCCCTTTGCAGTGTTTTCTTCTGTTCTGGCTGCAGCTAGTCCAACTGGGCCATAGCTTCTGGGCATACTAGTGCCTCCTGAAGAAATGAGGGAGGAGCATTTAGGCAGAGCTAGCTATTTTGTGGTGCCACTGATTAACATTTATTGAAGCTTCTCAGGCTTGCAGCCTACAAAACCAAGCTGAAGCATGAAGGGGGGGGGGAGCCGTGACTGTGGAAGTGGCCAGGGCAAGACTGCAGCTGTTTTGAGGGATGTGGCAGAAGCTGCTGGGAAGAGGATGGGTGTATGAAGGGGGGGGGGGGGGGGGGAAGAGAAGAAAAAAAAAGTAGTGTTACATATTTGATTCAAACAGAATTAGTCATTTACCTGTTTTTGTTGTAATTGGATCAGACCAAAGAGTTTGGTCTGACATTTTGCCTTCTCTCGTCACTAAAATGTATCTAAACCTGATGGAACAAAACAAATAAAAAGAAAGACATTTATCATGAGTCTTGCCTGTGGATATGAAGTACTAGAAAGTTGTTTATAGATGGAAACAGGTAAGTGTACTCTGTTAAAGCTATTTTTTTGGGGGGGGGGGGGGGGGGGGGGGAAAGGAAGACCTGCAATAAGCCATTTTAATGGGTGCACGTTTTTAAACACTTGCATTATGAATGAATATGTTGGAATTTATTATTTCTCAAACTAAAATATTTACACGTTCTAGGTATAAAATAATTTCTTCAGTCATTTCATGATATACACGCCATGAAGGAAAAAAGCCTGCCTGCCATTTTCTAAAACCAGAAACTCAAGCAAGATGCAATACTTGCAACAAAAAAATGCAGACGTTCCAGCCAAATAGTGTTTGATCCCATGTTAAGTGATATGGGCCAGATGTTAAATCCTGTGAGCAAGGTTTGCTTTAACATTAAAAATATTAGAGAATTACCTCTTCCCCAGCACACAGTGTACAACTAAACCTTGATTTACCTCCACTTCTGTAGTAAAATGGTCTTTAGAAGTTTAGATTAATTAGATGGCATTGCTGTGCATTTTGTGTGATCAAAGTCTTCCCCTTTCACTGTAGGGGTTCAGAACTGAAACTAGTCTGGATTTGATTTGTAATGCACATTATAATCCAGTGTCATATAAACACAGAGTGCAAAAGTTAATACTTTTATCACCAAATTCTTGCTATAGGGGTAAGCAACTCTGGTTGTGGAATGTCAGACAGGTCTGACTTTCAGAATATTCATAGTGATTATGCATGAGATTTGCATGTACTTCCTCCAGTATATGCAAGTACAGTGAACATGCATGAGACTTAACACTGTCCTAGAATACCACAAAACAATATTGCATGCCCTGTTGTATCATATTATAGTAATCTTAGTACCCAACAGATCCACTTCAAGGCTCACAGTGAAATTTGATATGCATTTAGGAAAACTCCTATCCACACCTATAAGAGAGAAAGAAAGTTTTTAATACCACACCTGTAAGTGGTTCCCTGAGAAAGTGGTGGATTGCAGGCTCCTAGATAATTTGGGTCAGTAAGACAGTTTACATCATCTCCAACCCGTACAAGGTAACCATCCAAAATAGCAGCAACTTGATTGAGATCTTGAACATTGTCAAGCTGAGGGGGAGATTTACAGCTTGGTTGTCCAAATGATGCAGCTTTGTAAGGTCCCAGTTTTCCTCCATTTGTTCTTTGGAATGTGGAATTCAGGGGCACATTGTTGTCATCAACTACTGCCATATCCAGACTGGCTGTTAAAAACAAATTACATTCTGACTACAGAGAGTTTAAAAAAGCTTTTTGTAATCAAGCCATTACATTGCAAGGTCTCATCTCTCTATATGGATATCCATCCTGCCTGCACAGGATTCTCAACAATCCAATATTAGAGCAGGAGAAACTAGAAAGTGCTCCAGAAAAGCTTCAAGCAAGTTTTGAATTTATGCAACAACTTCAAAAAGCATGTTAAAACTCCTGAATAAAAAAAGAAGAGTTCAGTAATATAGACATATCCATTTAATAACACTACATTGCAGTTGTACATTTGTTAAAAAAGTGCAAACAATGCTAACAAGATGAGGCTGTTTTCAGTTTTATTCTAAATGGAGTAAGACTAAGATGGCCTCCTACCAAAAAAAAAAAAAAAAAAAGTATGTTTTGTAATGAATACAAAAATCTCAAACGGGGCCTCCAAGTAACCTCCCCACTCTCCAGCTCAAAATCCTGATGGGCCTCCCATTAAGAAAAAAAAAAAGAAAAAGAGTGTGGCTCTCTCCCTACTTGTATACCTAAAAGCAATGCTAAGCTCCTGCCCCAACAGCTGTATATTTAAAATGTAATGTCACTTCAGTACTGTCCTCCAGAAGGTTGGCAAGAGTGAGTTTTGCTCCTGCCCTTAGCATTGATTTTTAGCTGGACCCACAGGAAGATGGTAAGCAGAGAGCTGGAAGAGAGATCCTCAGCCCAGTTCCATTTTAGGGATAGAGAATGTGTGGCAGTGGGGGAGGGGAGCCCATTTTGGGGGGTTTTTTTCCTGGTTCAAGGGAACACCCCTAAAAAGAGAGACATTAAACAAAAGACTTCTGCTGCACATTTACATACTGGACCACCATGCCTAGATATCTTTTTCAATATAAGAGAAGAAAAAAAGAAAAAAAAAAGTTAAATATAAACCAAATGAGCAGTTTTCAGACTATCTGCATTACTTCAAGTTTGCAGGTACTTTGGGGTCTCTGCATTCGTTAGAGGAAACACTGTACATGCAGTATTAAACTTGCAAGTATTTTTCTCTAGAAGAGATGTGAAAATGCAATTTGTATGCATTTTTTCTTCCCTTTCCCTAAACATGCCCGAGGGAACACAATGTGGCTAAAAAGCACACCCAGCGAGTAACAAGGTACAAAAAAAAAAAAAAAAAAAAAAAAAAAAAAAAAGGTAGATGTGCAGACAGATTTTTACCTGGATAAATGTATTTTAGACCTGCCCTCCAAATAGGTTACTAGGAAATATTTTTTGCATGGAAAAGCAAGCTTGATGCATGCTTAGTACAACAAGGCATTCATGCAATAAGAACCCTATGCTCAAGAGACTTTGAAAACAATGCTGGCCAACGAAGGAGCAGTTTGGCTTTAATAGAGATGAAGCAGCTTAAAGACTAAGCACACAACACACACCAAACTAAATCTACCACATAGTTTCCTAGGTCACTGCAAAGGTTTAATGCCCGAAGGAAGATTTCCATTTAACAAGTTTTCCATATAGTGGTTGCAATACTTAACAGGAAGTAAATTTAAACCATTCTTTACAAAAAAGTGGCATGACAATTCTAATTACATTTTTTTCTTTCTAGCAAGGAAGAAAGCCAGCTAGTACAGAAATATATAGAAAGCAGACCATTAATTAAGGGTTGGGGGAAGAAAGCAAAAAACAATTACGACTCGGCATTAAAAGTTTAGTGCAGTTTTGCCTGCATACTCTAAAGCTTGACAAAATTAAGGACAGTTTCTAGTTCATGCAGAAAGTCAGTCTCTGGGTGTGAAGTTCACCTACAAAGAGGCAAAACTCCTACATAACGAAGGTGCTTCTTCAAAGGGGGGGGGGGGGGGTGTCAATATGAAGTCCTAGCCAGATTAACATTTACACATGCCTGTAACAAGTTTGGATTGCCATGGATTTGAGAGTTTCAGATATAGGGGGGGGGAAAACAAAACAAAAAAACCACACCCCCCTACTCAGAGGGAGCACAAAGTGTCCATCTCACTTCTCAAAGAGGGCCTGTATCCACATGAGAAGTACTAGTAAGATACACAGGAATTACGCCTTAAGACATGGCGTGATTATCTTTTTTCAGTCTTAAGGAAGCGCCATGCTACCAGTGAGTATCCGCAGGTATTGACAGACCGACCCTGAGGTCGTTCAGGATAGAAGCGTCAAGCGTTAAAGAACCCCCCCCAAAGACCCACACAAACACCAACTAGGAGGTTCCTGGGACAAGAACGGAAGGTACCATCAGTTAAATTAATGGTTATACAACCGTGTCAACTATACTACTGCACTTTTACAGGACATGCAAAACAAGTTTCGTAAGGGAAAACTTGTAATTGTCAACTGATGGCGTTACCCTGTTATGCGGGAATCTGTAGTTATTCATTCAAACAATCACCATCCAGCAGCAAGAGATCAGGAAACAAAGTGTTGTAAGATACTTACCAACATCAACAGCATACAGATAAATATTGCAATTGTTACACGAGCCATCGGTACCAAACACGCAGAAAGGCTTTTCCAGGGCAATTGTAGTAAGAGTGGGGTTATTCGTGATTAACAACTGGTTTGTAATTTGTGGTTTTACTTGAGCTAAAAAGAAAAAAAAAAAACCCCACCACACAGTTACTGCACGTATCACATTAGAATACTATCCAGTAGTGTTCACACAAGGCATTTACCAGCAATAAAACCCTGAAGAAAAAAAAGTTAGAGGTCCACAAACCCAACCCAGTTTATTTTTCGTTTAATTACTATAGTTTACGATGCAATTTTGTTTTATTTTACATTAAATAAAAGGTGTAAGGCAACACCACCCTTACTAGATAAGGGCATCCTATTAGTTTTCTCCCTAAAATCTAATCCTTCCTAGGTTTAAAAACCAAAAACCCCAACCCCCCGCGTCTTAAATCATGTTTTAAAAAATCTAGGAGTATAAGCGGGTTTATATACTAAAATTGTGTTCCTTGGTAGTCCAAGAAATGAGAACAGTAATCTTCTCACGAACCCAAACATCACAGATTATCGTAGTTGTCAAGATTAAATACAGATACATCTATTTCCACGCAAAGCATCCTGACAGGTAAAAAAAACAAAACAAAACAAAAAACCTCCCAGAAAGTAAACGAGATGATCATTCACGCAAGCATAAAATCTAAAGTTTTTAAGTCTTTAGAAGTTGGAGTCTACATATTATTCGAGTTTCAATGCTTGGCATTTTTATAAGTTAAAATAGCTATAAAAAGAGCGTATTAATCCCCAGCAGTTATTAAATTTAAGAAGAAGTTGTTCTAGAAGTCGGTGAAGTTCTTTCTAGGCAATAGTCACACTTATCACCGAGTTAGGCTTCCAAGTTTATTTTACTACTTTCTTGGGTAGCTTTAAGGATCTCTAGATTAGATACAAAATATTTGTAGCTTTTAGGGTGTAAAAAAGAGACACAGAAAGCAAGAACAGCGTGTAGCCTTCCAAATACCTAAGCAGATCCCATAAAATAAGACCACTTCTTGGGAAAAGCAAGATTTTAGATCAAAGATTTTTAACAGCCTTCCTTACCTGCATGCAACTGATCCACTAATCCGAAAAGGAAAAAACTTAACAGAAAATTCATTTTATTTATGAAACGAACAAGCTCAACACAACCCTAAACAATAAATAAACTAAGCACATGAACCAGAAAGCACTAAAAACGAGAGGGGAAAAAAAGAACTCGTCCCACACAAACGATAATGCTAACCACTACTGCAGCTGCTCTCAATTTCACCTGTAGAAACCACGCCCACACCTAGCTGCATCAGCCAATCAACTGTCACCCTCCCCATGACCCGCAACTAGGCTTTTCTTCATAGCCACCTTCCTAGTTGCCCCTCCCCCCCCTGTCTTAGCTACACCTAATTCAGGTTCCAGGGAGGAGAGGAGGGGACGCTTGATTATCTAAATGTATAACATAGTAAAAGCTAAGGTACAAAAGATTATGTTAAATTCAAAGAGGAAGTTTGTTGGAAAAAAGAGAAAGAATACCCGTTTAGAAAAGTTAGGATTTTACAGCAGGAAACAGAGAAGGTCAAACATGTGAACCACATTATTAAAGCTCATTGAGGAAGCAGGAACAGAGAAAAAAATATTAAAGAAAAAGGGAAAATAAAACTGAAGAAAACTAGTAATAAATACACAAAGCACTTCTTAAAAAATATTTAGGCAAGAAGAACTAGAAACTTGGTGGGCTGAAGAGGTATGCTCTATGTAAACATATCTTGCCATTCATGGATTGTTGAAGATGATTTAAGCATTTGTCTGTATCTTTCCTTCCCCAGTTAAAAGAGGGAAAATGGACTGTGAACGCAGTTTGGTTTCTCCCTTCATTGTAATCTAAACGTTGTGTACAACGAATTTCAAATGCTAATAGACACTAACTGTTCTGGGCCTTTTCTTGATTGTTATCCTTAGACTGTATACAAGGAGGGGTAGTGGTATCTGGTTATAATGCAAATATTTTAACACCACTTTAGGAGACCCTCTAAAGATTCAATATAATACCCCACCTTCAACTGTTAGAGTGTAAAATAATGAGCTGAAATGAATTGAAAAGTTACTATACAAAAGTACTATAGTCTTAATTTATCTTTATAAAAACAAGTCTAAATTCACCCTTTCTAGGAAAAAAAATATTTACATATAGGAAAGTTAATTAAATAGTTCCAAGAAAATTGTGTGGAAGGGCACTGTAACAAGAAACTAAAATATTTTCAATGTAATGTATGCACAAAATGTAAACCAAAATTACTGGAGAATTTGTGAACATTTCTGATGTATTTTAAAATCTACTGATTGAGAAATACTAGTGGTTATTCATCACCAATATAACTTGGTTAAGTTTTGCAGGTTGGGGAATATTAATGTTAAGTTCCACGTTATATCTTCTGGTGATATTCTAGGCGACTTTTAAACTTTTCTATTCTTTTACAGTTCCTCAGTTGTTTTAAAACACAAAGGTTTTATAATCCACTAAACAGATCAAAACTAAATTATGAATGCATCTTATTTTAAATGATATTCTTGAGGTAGAAAGTCTTTGAAGTCTTTCAAAGATTTTCCTGATGAGACACTGCTGGGTGCTGCTGTGCTGGTTGTAACCAGTGTCACATCCAAAGAAACAAGCAAGACCTCCCCTTCTCCCTCTTTCAGCTCCAATCTATTTCACCCAGTAGATCAGGGGGAGATTTCCTAGCAAGGCTTTCTAAATTATGCTGCATTTTTTATTCTTTTGAATATATGTATAAATGGAGGAGTAGCCTAGTGGTTAGAGCAGTGGGCTAAGAACCAGGAGACCAGGGTTCAAGTCCTGCTGTTGCTCCTTGTGACCTTGTGACCTTGGAGCAGAGTGCACTGTTAACCTGCATTTTCAACACGCACCCGCAACATGCAAATGCTTGTTGATGGCCCTATTAGTTATTCCCGCACAATACCGAAAGTAAAATGTGCAGCCAAGCCACACATTTCACTTCCAGAAATTAACTCCTGCCCAAAGGCAGGATACTTGAAAGGTTTTAATGATCCAAAGGCAACGACAAACCTTTACCATAAGAAAAAAATCAGCAGAACCAGGGGTCACGATTTGAAGCTCCAGGGAGGAAGATTCAGAACCAATGTCAGGAAGTATTTCTTCACGGAGAGGGTGGTGGATGCCTGGAATGCCCTTCCGGAGGAAGTGGTGAAGTGGTGAAGACCAGAACTGTGAAGGACTTCAAAGGGGCGTGGGATAAACACTGTGGATCCATAAAGTCAAGAGGCCGCCAATGAAGAGTAGGTGACTCGCCAGAATGATGGCTACTGCCTGGAGACAATACCCTTATTCAATAAACATACACATGGTTACTGTGACTCCAACATCACTCTAAGCTTCAACAGCAAGAGGAAATGTGGAAAAAAGGATTTGCACTCACAAAGACGGGAGTAGCTGGCTTGTTACGGCAGTTACTACCCCAAACCAAATATCCAAATTACTGCCTCCACCTTCCTCTATTCCTGATGCCTTTCAACTAGCTTGATCACTCCATTCTTATACTTCACTTTCAATGCATATCCAGCATAGTTCTCTGCTTCAACAGCAGGGGAGAAGAAAAACTGATACTTCACGCATATCCAGCATAACTTCAACGGCAGGGGAGAAGAAAAAAGGATTCACACTCACAAAGCGGGGAGTAGCTGGCTTGTTACGGCGGTTACTACCCCAAACCAAATGTGCCTGATACTTCACTTTCGATGCATATCCAGCATAGCTCTCTGCTTCAACGGCAGGGGAGAAGAAAAAAAACTGATACCTCACGCATATCCAGCATAGCTCCCTGCTTCAACGGCAGGGGAGAAGATAAACAACCAATAAGGGCTGTATAACATAATCTGGGTAAAAACAAATAAGCATGGGTGTAGCTTGCTTATTGCGGCGGTTACTACCCCTACTACCTCTAACTAATCAAGCTAGATATTTCACTTGGATGCAGCTCCATCACCGCTCTCTACATTAATGGCGGGGGTGGAAGGGAATTAGAACCAAGAGCTAAGAGAAACAGATAAGTATGAGAGAAAAAATGAGGGAAGCTTGCTGGGCAGACTGGATGGGCCATTTGGTCTTCTTCTGCCGTCATTTCTATGTTTCTATGTTAATTTCTGCCAGCGCCGTGGAAGTGTTTCTGCTTTTCTGTACACCCTCCGACTTAATATCATAGCGATATTAAGTCTGAGGCCCCAAAAATTAAAAAAAAGTAAAAATTAAAAAAAAAATAATTAAAAATCAGCCAGCAGGTCGGAAGACGGTCACTCAATTATGCTGGCGTTCGTTTTCCGAACCCGTGGCTGTCAGCGAGTTTGAGAACCGATGCCGGCAAAATTGAGCGTCTGCTGTCAAACCCGCTGACAGCCGCCGCTCCTGTCAAAAAGGAGGTGCCAGGGACGCGCTAGTGTCCCTAGCACCTCCTTTTACCGTGGGCCCTAATTTGCGTAGGCCACCCTCCTGAATCGCGCACCCAGGAGAATGGCCTGTGCGCACGCCGGGAGAGCGGGCGCTTGCCTGCTCTCCCGCGCGTTTTTCTGTATCGGCCTGTTAGATTGTAAGCCCTTTGGGGATAGGGAAATACCTGCAGTACCTGAATGTAATCCACTTTGAAACGCTGAAAAAAGTGCAAAAAGCACAATATAAATCTCAAATAAATAAATAATAAATTAGCACACAGTCTTAATTAATAAGAACAAATACATTTTTTTTTATTGAAAATCAGCAGCAATTTAAATATTTGACAAAAAAATTGTTTCTAAACCTTTGTTGTGTGCATCTGGATCCTTTCTTTGGGGGAGAAGTGGTTTCCCACTGTTTATTTCTTCATGTTTGCTTCATCTGTCTTCTCCCACTTCCATTTTCTGTTGCTTTCTGTCTCTTCTTGCTCACTCTCTCACTGCAGTCATTCTCTACCATGGTGCCTGTTTTGTGCACTCACTTTCTTTCCCTTTATTCAAAGGGTTTACAAACCCTGGCACAAAACATATTCCTCTCTGCGTGCTGCTTCCTCCTCAATGCCAACACTATGTTAATTTTCAAAATTCACAGGTCAGCTGTACCAATCTTGCAATGGGGTGATAATGTCTGATCAGAAGGTGGCAAAGCAATGTGACAAGGTGATAGTTAAAGCCAGAAGATTGCTGGGCTGCATGGAGAGAGGAATAACCAGTAAGAAAAAGAGGTGGTGATTCCTTTTGTACAGGTCTTTGATGAAGCCTCACCTGGATATTGTGTTCAGTTCTGGAGCCTGTATCTCAAAAAGGATAGAGACAGGCTGGAGGCGGTCCAGAGAAGAGCGATGAAAATGGTACGGGGTCAGTAACAGAAGACTTAAGAGGCTGAAGGATCTGAATATATATACCCTGGAAGAGAGAACGTGCAGGGGAGATATGATAGAGACTTTCAGATACCTGAACGGTTTTAATGATGCACACACTTCATACCTTTTCCATTGGAAATAAATCAGTAGAACTAGGGGGTCACAAAATGAAACTCCATGGGGGACAACTCAGAACAAACACCAGAAAATATTTCTTCATGGAAAAGGTGATGGAATACCCTTCTGGAGGAGGTGGTGAAGATAAAAACAATCAAAGAATTCAAAGTGGCATTTCCATCCTCTAAAGCTTAGAGGATGGAAATGAAGAAAAGGGTGCATGGGATTAACTTGCTGGTGCAGCGGTTACTATCTTTAACCAATAAGCCTTGATACTTTTGATGCAACTGCAACACTGTTCTCCACTTCAATGGCAGGGGGAAAAGGGGAGTTGGATTTAGAAAACAACTAATGAGGGCCTTGATTTTTATGGTCTGGGGAACTGATAAGCATGAAGCTAACCTGCAGGGAGCAACAATCACTACTCTTAACAGAAGACAAGGGATTACTGCCCTTAATCAACAAGCCTTGGTGCTTTTGATGCAATTACAACATCACTCTCCGCTTTGATGATGGTGGGGGAATGGGCAGTTGGGTGGGTGGAAGAGGAATTGAATTCAGAGGACAACCAACATGGACCCTGACTTTTACAGTCTGGGGTACTGATATGCAGTCTTAAGTGAAAAAGTACAGGACTGCTTCTAAGGCCAAGTCCATAAGCAAAACAAATCAGCACGGTCTGAATTTTCAAGAAGGCTCATCAAATAACTGCACGGAGTGGCAGTTGCTACCCTGAAGAGAAACGTGGATGTATAGCGCAGCAGTTACTACCATATGAAGCTTGCTGGGCAGACTGGATGGACCATTTAGTTCTTTTTTGCGGTAATTTCTATGTTACTATGAAATCCGTAAGTTTTGAAACAGTGGTTCTGGTATTAGGCAGCAAGTATATTCAGGATAACCAGAGAACAGCAGATGAGTGCCAAAGAAGTTATGGATTTTGGTGGAGGCAGAGCAGCATGCATGGTTTTAGGCAGGAGGACTTCCTAAAAGAAGTCAGGATTGTGATAGGGGAATTTCCCCCCCCCCCCCCCCCTTGGCAGAATTCATCACTACACTACTCTGTTCTATTTTTTCTCCCTCCCTCTGGCTCTTTTCATCTCTGCTCTCTTCCTCTCTTTTCTACAGGCCCATTCATTCATCTCATCTCTTCTTTCCATTCTTGCCTTTGTTTCCTCCCACAGAGTTTCCTCTCTTTTCTTCAGTCTTACCTTTCTTCCTTGTCCTCCTCCTTTTCCATCCTGTCTTGACATCCTTCTCCGAAGAACATAAGATATACCATGCTGGGTCAGACCAAAGTCCAGCATCTGGTCTCCCTCAGTCACTGACTAGTCTGGTTCACATGTTCTTAGCAGATCCAAAAAAATAAATCTATCTCTTGTTTCTCACTCCCAGAGATAGTGATGGCTTCACAAGTTTACCTGGCAAATAACGTTCTATGCATTTTTCCTCCAGGAACGTGTCCAAACCTCTTTTAAACTCCACTATGCTAGGCACCTTGAGCAGGGCTGGGACTGGGGAGGTAAGGGGGGAGGCTGCCCTGGTGTCAAGCCCAAGGGGATGTCATCAGTAGGGCTGCTTTTATCGAGGCATAATAGGGGCACCAGTGCATGAGTACGCGGCGTTCTGCCCCAATGACTATTGGCTTATCCAGTGTCCCAAATCTCAGGCAACCAGAGAACAGCCCTCTGCTTCTTGGTCTAGCCCAGGCAGCATGCAAGGAAGAGGACTGGGGGGTGGAGGGGAAGATTGAGCATGAAGCAGACAGAGCACAGTACAAGGTAAAGAAGAACCTTCAGCTCCCTAATCTTCTTTCTTCTCCTCCCCCCCCCCCACCCCTTTTGTCTGTAGGGAACAGGAAAGGAAAGGGGGTGAAGCTGGAGTGGATAGCAGAACAAACACAAATTCAGTAAGTACTAGGATGTTACTAATATTGCGGCTGTCATTTTCTAAGCACAGGAAATCGATGCAAACCAGATCAAGGGGGCTCTTGCTGGTGATGTTAGTCAAGGAAGCAGCTGTTAATAGGCAGGGTCTTCCACATAATGCACTTCCTACAGGTGTTTACATATGCTTCCACATTTGCTGACAGAATCTGGCCCTTACTAACTCAGCAGTATGATGTATCCCCATGTGTCCAGTATCATTATGCAAGCTCTTTAATATCTACCTGCTCCCTCTTTGCCAACTGCTAATTAACTTAAACCTTAAACACTTTCTGTATGCAGATGACGTCCAGATAGTCATCCCCGTCAAAGAATCCTACACCAAAACTCTAGAATTCTGGGAAACTTGTCTTCAAAAAATCGATGGACTCCTCTCAAACCTTAATCTAATACTAAACTCTTCAAAAAGCGAACTCCTCCTAATTTCATCTGAAAAAAGCAACATCGACTCAAATCCTCCACCCAATCTACTAACTCCACAAGTAAGAAACTTGGAAGCTATCATGGATAACAGGTTAAACCTAAAAGCATTCATAAATCAAACTACTAAGGACTGCTTCTATAAACTCCAAGTCTTAAAAAGAATAAGACCTCTCTTTCATTTTCATGACTACAGAACTATTCTACAATCAATAATATTTGCTAAACTAGATTACTGCAACTCTTTGCTATTAGGTCTTCCATCATCTCACACCAAACCCCTTCAGATGGTCCAAAACACGGCTGCGAGAATATTAACTAACACACGGAGAAGAGACCACATATCACCAATCCTCAAAGACCTGCACTGGCTGCCAATTCACTACAGAATCATATATAAGTCCATAACCACTATTTACAAATCTATTCATCAATACTCTCAGCTCAACCTTCAAATTCCTCTCAAAAAATTCACGTCCAAAAGACCAATAAGAGAGTCCTATAGAGAAACCCTACAAGTACCACACTCCAAATCCATGAAACACATAACCGCCAGAGACAGGGCTTTCTCCACTGCAGGACCAACACTGTGGAACTCCATCCCACCAGATTTGCGACAGGAACCCTGCCTTCCTACATTTAGGAAAAGACTTAAAATGTGGCTATTCATGAAAGCCTTTCCTGAACTAAACTGAACATATTCCATTATTAACTAGGCGCTCAAATCTTTGCCTTAATCATGGTAATTAATATCCCTACCTAATAAGGGCAACTCATCAATACTATAAGCACATTGACTGGCATGAATGCTCTCTCTATTTAAACCCCTGCTTCTTTTCTATGATCCAAGTTATATTACTCCCTTGTTTTATTGTAACTGCATTCCTTAGCCTTCTCTTGTTTAATATGTTTTTTACTACTATTATTAATTATTATTATCACTAAGATCAATGTTATTTTTTGCCTCTTGTTCCTTATCCACTTGTTAATTGTAAACCGACATGATGCGATATCTATCGCGAATGCCGGTATAGAAAAACTTAAAATAAATAAATAAATAAATAAGCTCCTCAGTACACACCTTTTGAATTTCTGACGCAATATTATCTGTTTCTTTACTTCCGTTGCAGGGTCTTGAGTGATTCGGTGCAGCAAGTCATAGGTCATCACTATGTGGTCTTACTCTCTCAGTAACATGGAAAAATCTGGGTTCTGTGATATCACATAGGGATGTGAATCGTGTCCTCGATCGTCTTAACGATCGATTTCGGCTGGGAGGGGGAGGGAATCGTATTGTTGCCGTTTGGGGGGGTAAAATATCGTGAAAAATCGTTAAAAATCGTTAAAAATCGAAAAATATCGAAAAATCAAAAAACCGGCACATTAAAACCCCCTAAAACCCACCCCCGACCCTTTAAATTAAATCCCCCACCAAATAACTTAAATAACCTGCGGGTCCAGCGGCGGTCCGGAACGGCAGCGGTCCAGAACGGGCTCCTGCTCTGAATCTTGTCGTCTTCAGCCGGCGCCATTTTCCAAAATGGCGCCGAAAATGGCGGCGGCCATAGACGAAAAAGATTGGACGGCAGGAGGTCCTTCCGGACCCCCGCTGGACTTTTGGCAAGTCTCGTGGGGGTCAGGAGGCCCCCCACAAGCTGGCCAAAAGTTCCTGGAGGTCCAGCGGGGGTCAGGGAGCGATTTCCCGCCGCGAATCGTTTTCGTACGGAAAATGGCGCCGGCAGGAGATCGACTGCAGGAGGTCGTTCAGCGAGGCGCCGGAACCCTCGCTGAACGACCTCCTGCAGTCGATCTCCTGCCGGCGCCATTTTCCGTACGAAAACGATTCACGGCGGGAAATCGCTCCCTGACCCCCGCTGGACCTCCAGGAACTTTTGGCCAGCTTGTGGGGGGCCTCCTGACCCCCACGAGACTTGCCAAAAGTCCAGCAGGGGTCCGGAAGGACCTCCTGCCGTCCAATCTTTTTCGTCTATGGCCGCCGCCATTTTCGGCGCCATTTTGGAAAATGGCGCCGGCTGAAGACGACAAGATTCAGAGCAGGAGCCCGTTCCGGACCGCTGCCGTTCCGGACCGCCGCTGGACCCGCAGGTTATTTAAGTTATTTGGGGGGGGGTTCGGGAGGGTGGGGGATTTAATTTAAAGGGTCGGGGGTGGGTTTTAGGGGGTTTTAGTGTGCCGGCTCACGATTCTAACGATTTATAACGATAAATCGTTAGAATCTGTATTGTATTGTGTTCCATAACGGTTTAAGACGATATTAAAATTATCGGACGATAATTTTAATCGTCCTAAAACGATTCACATCCCTAATATCACATTCATAACTGGTCCGCAGTGCTTCTTAGCTTACTGGACAACCCCAAGGCCAGAATCACATTTCTGAGCCTGTTGAAAATCAGCTTTCCGTAACAAGGGTAACTCTTCCCCCTTTAGACTGGTAACTCTGGTGTAGGCAACTGGCAAGGCAGTGATAGATGTGACCAGTAAAACTAATGCTTTTATCTCATCTGAGGGTTGACGCAAGACTTTTATGCCATTCTCTGGCACCTGTATCCACTGGTCTGAGCCTTCCTTACTATAGACCCTTCATGAGAGAGCATGTTGGCCTTACTGGAATAATATTTAAAGTCAAAGTCATATGTGGCTAAAGCAGCCAGCCATCAGTGCCCTGTTGCATTGAGCTTAGGAGTGGTGAGTGATTATTTTCACTGGATTATTGTCTGTGCACACAATGAACTCAACACCATACAAGTAATCATGGAATTTGTCTACTATAGCCCATTTTAATTCTAAGAATTCAAGCTGATGCGCTGGGGACTTTTTCTCAGATTCAGTCAGCTTCCTACTAGCAAAACAACAGGCCGCATGCAGTTGGAGTGCTCTTGGTATAGTACTGCGCCCAAACCCACCAGACTAGCATCAATGTGCAGGATATACGGCAGATGCCTGCCAGCAAAAGCCAACACAGGGACTTGAGATAGTCAATAAATTATTTCTCTGAAAGTCTCTTCACAGTCTGTGGTTGACCTAGCACCAAAAGGTTCAGAGGGCTTGAAATACTTCACTCCTGAGGCAGAGGCCTTGGTCTTCGCTTTTCTTTCTAGGGGATAATCCCTTGTCAGTGTTAGGATTTGTAGGTGTGTGGGCCCTGGCCAAGGTGAGAGATGGTACCGCCCACAGAGAGGAACCCTGTGAGCCTCACTGTCGGGAGGTGCGGTCTCAGTGGACGTCAGACACAGCTGTGGAATAGAGTCTTTATTAGGGATGTGAATCGTTTTTTGACGATTTAAAATATCGTCCGATATATTTTAAATCGTCAAAAATCGTTAGGGCCACGATACAATACCAATTCCCCCGATTTATCGTCAAAAAATCGTAAATCGGGGTAAGGGGGAGAGCAGGAAACCGGCACACTAAATCGTGTAGTCTTCAACCGGCGCCATTTTGCAAAATGGCGACGGCCATAGACCAAAACGATTCGACGCAGGAGGTTGTTCCGGACCCCCGCTGGATTTTTGGCAAGTCTTGTGGGGGTCAGGAGGCCCCCCCAAGCTGGCCAAAAGTTCCTGGGGGTCCAGCGGGGGTCCGGGAGCGATCTCCTGCCGCGAATCGTTTTCCGTACGGAAAATGGCACCGGCAGGAGATCGACTGCAGGAGGTCGTTCAGCGGGGGTCCGGAACCCTCGCTGGCGCCGGCCACACACGTATGGCCGGCGCCATTTTCCGTACGGAAAACGATTCACGGCAGGAGATCGTTCCCGGACCCCCGCTGGACCCCTAGGAACTTTTGGCCAGCTTGGGGGGGCCTCCTGACCCCCACAAGACTTGCCAAAAGTCCAGCGGGGGTCCGGAACGACCTCCTGCATTGAATCGTTTTGGTCTATGGCCGCCGCCATTTTGCGGCGGCCATTTTGCAAAATGGCGCCGGCTGAAGACTACACGATTTAGTGTGCCGGTTTCCTGCTCTCCCCCTTCCCCCGATTTAGCTACGGGCCGCCGCTATGGAGGTAATTTAAGGCTACGGAGGTAATTTAAGCTACGGACCGCCGCTACGGACCCCCAGGTAATTTAAGGCATTGGGGGGGGGGGGGTTCGGGGGGGTGGGGGATTTAATTTAAAGGGTCGGGGTGGGTTTTAGGGGGTTTTAGTGTGCCGTGTTTTAGTGTGCCGCTGGACCCCCAGGTAATTTAAGGCATTTGGGGGGGGGGGGGTTTTAGGGGGTTTTAGTGTGCTGGCTCACGATTTTAATGATTTTCACGATACTTTACACACCCAAACGGCAACAATACGATTCCCTCCCCCTCCCAGCCGAAATCGATCGTTAAGACGATCGAGGACACGATTCACATCTCTAGTCTTTATTATAGAGATAGAGAGGCACTGCCTGAGAAGCGGGGAGTGTAGGAGAAATTCACAGAGTCTGTGCAATGGGGAATACCCAGGGGGGATACCTCAGTAGTGAAGATCCGGCAATGGTCCGCAGAGTGGGGTACACAGATGAGGCTCCTCTGTAGTGATGATTTGGTAGTGGTCTGCAGCGTGGAGTACATCGAAGGGGTTCCTCACTTAGAGATGGTATGGTAGTGGCCCGCAGTACGGGATACACCAGTGAGGGTTTCCCACTAGAGATGGTACAGTAGAGGTCCGCAGTGCGAGGTACACTGATGAGGTTTCCTACTAGAGATGGTACGGTAGTGGCCCGCAGCACGGGGTACGACGGAGAGGATTCCACACTAGAGATGGTACAGTAGTGGCCCGCAGCACAGGGTACACCGGAGAGGATTCCACATTAGAGATGGTATGGTAGTGGTCCGTAGAGTGAAGGTACTCACAGTGATGAATGTTCCAGCAGAAGCTCAGGGGAACGGGGATAGGCAGCAGTCCAAGAGAAGAAGGCCCTCCAAGGAGTGCATAGCCAGAGACAAAGAAAGGGCCCCCAAGGAGTGGGTACCCAGAGCATCTCATGTCAAATGTGCAGGAACTGGAACGGGCAATTCGTAGTGAGCGAAGCAGATTCAGCAATGAGGGAACTCGTTGCCAAGACGTCAGTTGGCAGGGCCAGCCGGCTTAAGTATCCTGGAGTGATGACATCATCCGGAGGGGATACCCCCGACGTTCCCGCCATGACGTGCTTAAGACTGGCCCGTGCGTGCATGCCTAAGTGATTCTGAGGGCAAGATGGCGGTCAGCAGCGCCCACGCCATTCCAGGGATGCCGGACAGGTTGGCGGTAGCTGGCAGAGGCCGCCACTCTCCCCAATGGGGTCAATGCAGCAAAGAAAGAGGTGAGCATCAGCGGTCGTAGCCGTCTGCGACGATGAGCGTAACAGTACCACCCTTCTTAGGGCCCCTCCCTGGGGTTTTGGCTTTCTTGGGTGAGAAGCATGGAACTGTTTGATCAGTTTTTTGTCAAGTATGTTGACTGCAGGCTCCCAACTATTCTCTTTGGGGCCAAATCCTTCCCATGAGATGAGATATTCCCAATGCCTTCTGCGCTTCCTCATGTCCAAGATGTCCTCAACCTGATACGTTATATCCTCTTCAGTGATCAGAGGTTTGGGTTCAGGCGGTTTCTTTGAAAATTCAGACAGGATGAGCGGCTTTAAGAGTGAGATGTGGAAGGCGTTGTGGATCTTAAGTGATGTGGGTAAACGAAGGTTGTAAGTAACCGGACCCAGTCGGCAAAGTACTGCAAAAGGCCCGATGTATCTGGGAGCAAAGCGAGCTGAGGCAGTTTCAAGCGGATGAAGAGGGTGATGAGCCACACTTTGTCTCCAGGGTTCAACTGAGGAGCTGCCCGATGATGGGCAACATAGAACTTCTTTGCTTTTTAACCAGCTTGCTGTAGAAGTTGTTTGGTGTGTTCCCAGAGTTGGTGCAACTCTTGCGCAGAAGCCTGTGCCTCTGGAGATGACACAGACAGGGGTACTGGAAGAGGAGGCAGAGACTGGCGTCCATATACAATTTGGAAGGGCGATGATCCAGTAGAAGCAGACTGGTGGGAGTTTAAGGCAAACTCGGCCCAGGTTATTAAAATCGGACCAGTCATTCTGCCTAGAGTTCACATATGCCCAGAGAAACTGCTTTAAGGTACGGTTCGTCCTTTCTGTCTGTCCATTGGACTGTGGATGGTAGGCTGATGTGAGGTCCAAGGATATGTCAAATTTCTTGCATAATGACCTCCAGAATTTTGCTGTAAATTGAACCCCTTGATTAGAGAGTATGTGTCTTGGGAGTCCGTGGATGCGAAATACGGGGCAAATGAACAATTTCGCTAACTCTGGAGCCGAAGGTAGACCAGGTAACGCCACGAAGTGAGCCATCTTCGAAAAGCGGTCCACGGTGACCCAGATGGTGTTGTTGCCACTGGATGGAGGTAAATCCACAATGAAATCCGTGGTTATGTGTCCACAGCTCACTAGGGGCAGGAAGTGGTTGACGAAGCCCCCAAGGGCGGCCTGTCGGCGGCTTTTGAGGGGCGCAAGTGGGACATGATTCTACATATGCTTGAGAATCTTTTTTCATGGTTGGCCACCAGTAGAACCTTTGAAGAGTAGAAAGAGTTCTAGCTTGTCTGGGGTGGCCTGCGAGCAAGGAATCATGCGCCCATCTGAGGATCTTCTTTCTGAGTGGTCGGGGAACCACCGTCTTCCCAAATGGCACCATGTTTGTGGTGGAGAGGAGTACCCTCGTTGGGTCGATGATGGTCCATGGAGTATCTGGAACATCTTCCGTGGTGAACAAACGAGAGAGTGCATTGGTTCGGGTGTTCTTATTGGCTGGCCGGTATCGCAAGAGGAAATTGAACCGGGTAAAAAATAGAGACCAGCCTGTGGTTAAGGCGTTGAGCATGGTGTAAGTACTCTAAGTTCTTGTGGTCAGTGTAAACCGTGAATTGGTGCTGGGCTCCTTCGAGCCAGGGGCCACTCATCAAAGGCTAGTTTAATCACCAGTAATTCCCTGTCCCCAATTCCATAATTACGGTCCGCAGGAGAGAAGCATCGGGAGAAGAACGAGCATGGGTGCAAGGTGTGATTGGCTGAATGCTGGCTGAGGACTGCACCAACACCGACGTCTGAAGCGTCTACTTCAATGATGAAGGGTCGTCGGGGATCTGGGTGACATAAGCATGGTTCTCGGAGGAATGCCTCCTTGAGTTCTTGGAAGGCGGTCATGGTTTCAGATGACCACTGGGAGGGATTGGCTCCCTTTCGACTCACAGCTGTGAATGGGGTGGTCAGTGTTGAATAATCTTGGATGAAAGACCTGTAGTAGTTAGTAAAACCCAGGAATCAAAGCGCCTTAAGACCCTTGGGTTGAGGCCAATTCCGAATACTCTTAGTCTTTTGTGGATCCATCTGGAACCCCTGGCTTGAGACCACGTAGCCCAGAAAGAGGACATATTCCTGGTGAAAGGAGCATTTCTCCAGTTTGGCATATAACTGGTTATCCCTCAAGCACTGTAAGACGTTGGCAACGTCCAAGTGGTGGCTCTGAAGGTCTTGTGAAAATACCAGAATGTCATCCAGATAAACCACACACAGCTGTAGAGCATATCTCTGAAGATTTCGTTCGTCATATTCTGAAATACCGCCGGGGCGTTGCAGAAGCCAAATGGCATTACTAAATATTCAAAATGGCCGTCGCGGCTGTTAAATGCACTTTTCCATTCGTCGCCCCGGCATATCCTGACCAAATTATATGCTCATCTGAGGTCCAATTTGGTAAATATCTTGGCCCCTTGGAGCCTGTCAAAAAGTTCAGAGATTAATGGCAATGGGTAGCGATCCTTCTGGGTAATCTCATTTAAGCAGCGGTAATCTATGCACGGCCAGAGGGAGCAGTCTTTTCTTCCAACAAAAATGAACCTGGCTCCAGCTGGAGACTTAGAAGGCCAAATAAAGCCTTTCGCCAAATTCTCTTGTATATATTCAGACATGGCCTTTGTCTCAGTCAGAGAAAGTGAGTACATCCTTCCTCTGGGAGGCTCAGCGTTGGGTAATAAGTTTATAATGCAATCAAATGAGTGGTGAGGCGGTAAAGTGTCTGCGGTTTTCTTGGAGAACACGTCTTTAAAAGAGGAGTACTGCAGTGGAATACCCGGAAGGGATGTTGTGGTAGTCAGGCAAGGCATTGGGGACACGACCTCCAAGCACTTCCATGGCAGGATTTGCCCCAGTGGGACAATTGTAAAGTGCTCCAATTGAATTGTGGTGTGTGCAGTTGTAACATGGCAGTCCAAGCACCATAGGGTATATAGCCTTATCTAGTATCAAAAAAGAAATGGTCTCCATGTGCAGTGACCCGGTGCGAAGTTGGATGGGGACCGTGGAGAAGGTAACTTTGCCTGATAACAGTTCACCATGAATAGAAGACAGTAGCAATGGTGTAGGTGTCCGGATGGTGGGGATTCGTATGTGTTCCACGAGTTGTCTAAGTATAAAGTTTCCACTGGCCCCGGAGTCCACCAGTGCCAGGGTGTGAAATTCCAGGGCGTCCGAGTTAATAGAGACAGGCAGTGTTAGCGGAGGAGAGGGCGTGCTCAGGCCTAGGAGGAGTCCTCCGGCAGATCCTAGGCCCGGGAGTTTCCCGGACATAGTAGACAGGTGGGTACCGCATGACCCGGTTGGCCACAATACATGCAAAGACCTAATCTTTGCCAATGACGCTTCTCTTTTGCAGATAGATGACTGTGACCCATTTACATAGGTTCCTCTTCCTCAGTGCTAGGTGTAGGAGCAGTCTGGGTGGTAGGTGTTGGGAGAATGCGTGGAACACCCGAAGACATTCTCTTGGATCCCCTAGCCTCGTGTGACCGCTAATGCAGACGGCGATCAATGTGACCGGCAAGGTCGATAAGAGAGTCCAAGGCCTCAGGAAGTTCTTGTGCTGCTAATTCGTCCTTGATGCGTGAGCTTAGACCTTCTAGGAATATGGCATGCAGGCAGCCCAGATCCCAGTGTAATTCTGAGGAAAGAGTCCTAAACTCAATGACATAATCGGTCAGTGACCTGGCACCTTGTTGCAGATGCAGGAGTGCAGATCCAGTGATAGTCTTGCGACTGGGGTCGTCAAATACGGAGTGAAATAGGGCCAGGAAGCCCGGCAAGTTGTTGTGGATCGTATCTATTCGCTCCCAAAGGGGTGACGCCCAGGCCAAGGCTTTTCAGTCCAGGAGGGACAAGATGTACATAGTTTTGGAAACTACGTGGGGGAAGTATGCAGGTTGTAAGGAAAAGTGCATGCTTCACTGATTCAAAAAGCCCTTACACAACAAGAGGTCACCTGCGAAACGAGGAGATGCTGGCAGTGGCACTGGAAGCCGGAATGGTGATGCATGTGAAGCAGGACTTGGCTTGGCAGGCGGTGAAGCAGCTGATAACTCAATTGATTTATGGCATTAGCCAAAGTCTCTAATACCTTTTGCTGCTCTGTAATTTGCTGGGCCAGGCCAGGGATGGCCTGAATCGCCGAGACCTGTGCTGGGTCCATGGTCTTGGCAATCTGTTAGGATTTGTAGGTATGTGGGCCCTGGGCTGAGGTGAGAGATGGTACCGCCCACAGAGAGGAACACCGTGAGCCTCACCGTCGGGAGGCAAGGTCTCAGTGGACGTCACACACAGCTGTGGAATAGAGTCTTTATTAGAGAGATAGAGAGGCACTGCCCGAGAAGTGGGGAGTATAGGAGAAAGTCACAGAGTCTGTGCGGTGGGGAATACCTCAGTAGTGAAGATCCGGCAATGGTCCGCAGAGCGGGGTACACCGATGAGGCTCCTCTATAGAGATGATTCGGTAGTGGCCTGCAGCGCGGAGTACATCGAAGGGGTTCCTCACTTAGAGTTGGTATGGTAGTGGCCCGCAGTATGGGGTACACTGGTGAGGGTTTCCTACTAGAGATGGTACGGTAGTGGCCCGCAGCACGGGGTACGCCGGAGAGGATTCCACACTAGAGATGGTACGGTAGTGACCCACAGCACGGGGTACACCGGAGAGGATTCCACACTAGAGATGGTATGCTAGTGGTCCGTAGAATGAAGGTACTGACAGTGACAAATGTTCCAGCAGACGCCCCGGGGAACGTGGATAGGCAGCAGTTCAAGGGAAGAAGGCCCTCCGAGGAGCTGATAGCCAGAGATGAGGAAAGGGCCCCTGAGGAGCGGGTACCCAGAGCGTCTCACATCAAATGTGCAGGAACTGGAACGGGAAGTCCATAGTGAGCGAACTGGATTCAGCAATGAGGGAACTCGTTGCCAAGACGTCAGTAGGCAGGGCCAGCCAGCTTAAGTATCCTGGAGTGAGGACGTCATCCGGAGGGGACACCCTCGAGGTTCTCGCCATGATGTGCTTAAGACTGGCCTGTGCGCGTGCGCCTAAGTGATTCCAAGGGCAAGATGGCAGCTCCCACGCTGTCCCGGGGATGCCAGGCAGGTCGGTGGTAGCTGGCGGAGGCCGCCACTCTCCCCAATGGGGTCAATGCAGCAAAGAAAGAGGTGAGCATCAGCGGTTGCAGCCATCTGCGACCAACGGGCGTAACAGTGAGGTCTGTCAAGGGTCATATTATCGAGTAATAGTTCTGAATAAATCTCCTGTAGTAGCCACAAAAGCCTAAAAAGGATCTCAGAGACTTCAAATCAGTAGGCCTTGACCCCATAGCCACCGCTGCAATTTTGTCAGGGTCAGTAGTGACAATATGCCCCACATATTTCACCTGAGAGAGGCAGAACTGACACTTGTCCAAGGACAATTTTAGCTCCTGAGCTTCCAGGGTCTTCATCAGCCTGCCCTCATGCTCTTTTAAGGTCTTTCTAAAGACAATGAGGTCATCTAGCACTTCCACAGTTTTTTCCATAACTTGGAACATACTCAGAGCTCCTGTAACTCTTTGCGGCATCTGCTCGAACTTGTAGAAACCCAGGGGACAGATGAAACAGGTTTTTTTCCTTATCACTATCTTTCATGGGAATCTGGTAATACCCACTTCTTAGATCTAACACAGAGAACCATTTGCTTCCTGTCAGACAATCTAATACATCATCTATCCTTGGCAAGGTGTTCTGGTCTGGAATAGTTCAATATCCAGTAGTCTATGCACATCTGAACTGCCCCATTCTTCTTCCTAGGAAATACAAGAAAGATAGATGTCTTTGGTCTTTTTCAAATCCTTTATTGAAGTGGAGACGTAAAAGAATGATATAGCCTGACTCTGGCTGAGTTTTGTCGTTTATAACGGCTGCCTCAGGGGCTAAAAATCAAATCATATAAAGCATTGTTACAATAAATAATTCTTTAAAACAATAAATACAAGGTTAAGAAATTAATACAAAAATTGAAAAAAATATGTAAAAACTTTCTTTTTAAAAATGTATCTATAGTTAACAATATTCTAAAATGGTGACATATGGAATGAAACAATCTTAAAAAATCTTAAAGAATCTTCACGGTTGATAGAAACATGTATTAGATTTATAAAAAACAATATTGGTTTTGTGCGATAATGCAATCTACAATATACTGATAGGCTCTATTACCTTAAATGTTGTGATGTAGCACAGGCAGGAGCTGACAAGCTACCATAAGTGCAACAAGAGTACCAGAGCCAGACAGCAGGGCCTATTTCAGACCGTACGAAAGTGCCCGGGAGAGGGGCACCAGCCCGCTCTCCCACCGAAAGAGACAAAGTAACTGTGCCCTGCATCCCGCAGGGAGCACAGAAGAGAAGGCCAGACAGCAGGGGCCTATTTCAGACCGTACAGAAAAAATGCCCGGGAGAGGGGCACCAGCCCACTCTCCCACCGAAACAGTCAGATAACCGTGCCCTGCATCCCGCAGGGAACACAGAAGAAGGCCTGAACAAAATCACAAAGATGTGCCAGACAGCAGGGGGCGCAGGGGAAGAGAAGAACTATGAATCCCAGCTTCCCTGAAACACCACCAGACAGGGAAGGAAAGCCTGAAGGCGAACAGGTGGCAGGCATAGAGGTTAATGAGGCAGACACCGATGAGTCCATGGAGGTGGAGGAAGAGGGCGTGCCCCCTTGGTGGAACTGGCCACAAAAAGCCAGCTCTTCGGAGTCAGAGGAGGAGGAGATGGAGGTAGGTTCAGGGATAGAGGAGTCCTCCAGTTCATGCATGGATACGGAGTGATCCCGGTGGAGGGGGAAGTATAATCTTTACTCTAAAAGGGCCTGTGGTGTTGGGGGCTGGTAATAGTGCTGAGCAGAGGAGGTAAATGATGGCTCTGAACTAGCACTGCTTGTAAGGGAACCAGAGGGCTGGAGGGGGAGGGGACAAACCCCATGTAATGCAGCCAGTTGTTACTTATTAAACTGCTTTGAAGGAACTATTCCTCTCTCTGTGTTGTCTTTGGGGATTGGGGGAACTGCTTACCCCCAACCCTGCCTGAAGGGAACTCAGAAGCCCAGCAAAACCAGGGCCAGCAGAGGCACGGACTCAGGGAGTTACGTGAACACAGCGAACTCCAGGGACCGGGGCAACTGGTGGCGACTCAGGACTGGAGACAGAGGAGCGGCGCTCGAGGCCTCACGGACGGTGAGCCATCCCAATGTATATTCATGGACTCTTGATGTTGAAACAAGTCATGTGCTTGTTTATTAATTGTGTTTGTGTCTGTCTGATCCACAACAATATTAGATCTGTGAAAGTGTGCATGAACGAAAAATCAAAATAAAAAAAAATCTATATCAAAATAATATCAATATAAACCCAATATATATTGTAATAAAAACTGTGTATACAAGACAATTGAATTATGTTTATATATAGACTGACCTTATCGCTTGTACAGTCAATCATATTCTTGTGAATACGATGTATCTAATAGCTCCTGGATTCAACAATTACACTGGTCATATAATGCAGCAAAAATGGTTAATGCTCCTGATACAAAAGCAGATGAATTAGTTATTGATTAAATCTACATTTGAAACTCAAATGAATGTGAATAAATTTAGTGAAATGAATAAAAAATAAATACTTAAATGGTTTGTGTGGAAAAGTTATTATGAAACTAATAAACAGAACAATTATATGAACAGTGTAAACGTATTAATGGTAAAAGAAATTAAAGGTACTAATACATTTAGACCCAGCATCTTTCTCCTGGGTAGAATTTTTCAAAGGCCTACATATCTTTGTTCACATGCAACCAGCGCCTGCGATGACACAGCCACAGCCTCCCCCAGAGGACCCTAACATCCCGGGACCCTCTAAACCCAGAGAAGTGCCTCTCCCGTCCAAAAGCCTCAACATTGGGGACACGGACACCTCAGACGAGGATCAAGACTCCCTGGAGGAAGGGGAAATTCCCCCAGGAATGGAACCTTACCGAACCATGAGGTGGTTCTTCGCCAAAGACGAACTATCAGACCTCGTGGCTCACAGCTTGAAAGAACTCGCTATCCCAGGCACGAGTGCCACAGGGGAACCAAAGACGAACCCCCTCCTCGAGGGACTCCATCAGGCCTCCAGCCATTTCCCTCTGCTGCAAGCCATTCAACAGCTGATTGACCTGGAGTGGGAGGCTCCGGAGGCCATGTTCAAGGGGGGATGGACCCTGGCAGCCCTATACCCCCTGGACCACGCTGCAAAGATCTCCTGGCTTTCCCCAAAGTGGATGCCATGGTCTGCGCGGTCTCAAAGCACATACTATCCCAGTCGAGGGAGGAGCGGCACTCAAGGATGCCCAGGACAGACGTCTGGAATCCATCCTCAAACAGTCATTCGGTATCAGCTATGTCACTACAGATCGCGGCCTGCTGTGCCGTGGTCACACATGCCTGCTTATCAAAGATCAGGAACGCCACCATACTGGTCGAAGCACTAGAACCAGCAGTATCATACCTCACGGATGCGACCTCCGACCTGGTGCGCACCACAGCCAGAGGCGTTTCGTCCATTGTGGCAGCCAGAAGGCAACTCTGGCTCCGAAGCTGGTCATCCGATGCGACGTCCAAGACGAGACTCATGAGAATGCCTTTTAATGGAACCCTCCTGTTCGGAAGCAAACTGGAGAAGTTAGCCGACAAATGGGGCGAATCCCCAGTACCGTGGCTACCGGAGGTCAGGAAGAAGAGAAGCCAGCATCCCTCCCCCCGAATATCTAAGGGCAGGGGATCACAGCGCTTCAAACTGTACAAAAGTACATTTCAAGAATTTCACCCCGCAGGCAGGGGGCAGTCCTTTCAGAACAAACATAGCAAAAGGGGAGCCAGCATGAGTCCAGGCCCCAGCCGCACCCCGCAATGAAGATCAGCCGACCCATCCACAGGAAGAAGCCATAGGGAGCAGACGGGTCGAGATAACTTCGGACAAGTGGGTCCTTACCATCATTTGAGAGGGATATTATCTGGACTTCCAAAGATTCCTTCGGACAAATTTGTGAAATCCCCCTGCCACGACCCTTCCAAGAGGATGGCAGTGGAAACCACACTGACCAAATTGCTCGACTTAAAGGCCATAACGCTGGTGCCCACGCATCAACAAAATACTGGGCACTCTTCCATTTATTTTATCATTACCAAGAAAGAGGGTACGTTCCGGCCCATCCTGGACATCAACCGCCATCTGAGGGTTGGCAATGGAAACCTTACCTTCTGGCGATACAGCCAGGAGAATTTCTCACATCCCTGGATCTGTCAGAAGCCTACCTGCACATCCCGGTCCATCACGAGCATCAGCATTTTTTACGCTTCACGGTTCTGGACCACCACTACCAGTTCTGGGCACTACCCTTTGGGCTAGCCACAGCTTCCCAAACGTTCACCAAAATCATGGTTGTAGTGGTGGCGACACTGAGGAAAGAAGGAATCCTCGTATACCCATATCTGGACGATTGGCTGATCAGGGCAAAATCCCCAGAGGAAAGTCATCAGGTGACCACCAGTATCATCTCTACTGGAGAACCTCGGGTGGGTGGTCAACACAAACAAGAGCTATCTGCAGCCCTCCCAATCTCTGGAATACCTAGGAGTCCGGTTCAACACCAGACAAGACAACGTCATTCTGACTCCTACAAGGAGAACAAAACTGATGAACCAATTGTGAAACCTGTTAAGTGTTGCGACCGTCGCTGCCCGATGTCTCCACTCCGCCCACCTTACCTCTTTGGCGACTCCATCTTTGGTTGATGGAAGTTTAGCTGCCGCGGCGTCATTTTGCAACCTCCTCCGACGTTCCCGGACCAGTTAGACGCAGCCTTCCGGCATGTTCTCCTGAGGCCTAAGGGCGCACACGCGGTGCAGCCCTGACTCAAGTACTAGCTGTGGCGCGAACCTCAGGGGCGTCCCCCTGAGATGACGTCATCATCGCCAGATATTTAAGGTCTCTTGTTTTGCTAGCTAATCGAGTTAGAAAAGGGTTTCCTACCTAGCTGCCTCCAGGTATCTCTGCGGATGGGATTCGCTCTCCACTTACCTTGCTATTCTGCCTCCTTGGACTTTACCAGGGGTACCCACTCCTTGGGGGTCTCACTCTCTCTCTTGCTTTTCAGGTCGCAGTCTGGAACCGGTACTCGCTCCTCGAGGGCCCACGATCCTGGACCTGCTACTGAATATAACTTCTGCCAGGAAGTCACCGCTGCCTAGAACACCAGTGAATTACCATCTCTCTCTCAGAGCTTTCCCTGGAACCAGGTACTCGCTCCTCGAGGGCCTACTTCATTCCAGCTCCTGGGCTGTTCCAAGGGACTATTGTGTGAGTGTTACCATCAAAGTTCTGTTCCTGAACTCTGCATTCTCTGCCTACTCACTATCTCAGTTTCTCTACAGCTCAGCCATCCTGGGATCGCTGTTCCAGTGTCTGAGGGACTACAGCCTAGCCGGGCTCTTCCAGCTCACTACTGCCACCTCTGGTGGTTCTCTAAAACTGTTTAATAAAAGAACTAGTATGTGTTTGTCTCCCAACTCTGAGCCTGACCGGTGGTCCCTCTCGGGATCTTCCCCCTTGGGCGTGGTCATCTGCCACTGGCCCAAGGATCCACCCACAATTATCACAAATAATAACATTAAGCAGCCTTCGCCCCAAGGTGTGGGACCTCCTCCAAGTCCTCGGTCTCATAACATCCACACTGGAAGTGGTTCCATGGGCAAGAGCTCACATGCGACCCCTACATCGTTCCCTACTGTCATGATGGAACCAGAACTTCTCCGTTCGCCTCCAGCTCCCAGAGGAAACTCGAACCCAGCTACAATGGTGGCTACAAGAAGACCATATTAGCAAGGGAGTAAGGCTATCCCTGCCGACCTGGATCCTGCTCACTACGGATGTGAGCCTATGAGGGTGGTGAATCGGTCAGAGTCATGTTGGACAATGCCACAACAGTTGCCTACATCAACAGCCAGGGAGGAACCAGAAGCTAACAGGTGTTCCTGGAAATAGACCCCCTAATGGCATGGGCAGAATCAAACTTACAAGAGATCTCAGGTGCCCACATCGTGGGAAAAGACAATGTTACTGCAGATTACCTCAGCAGAGAAAGTCTAGACCCAGGGGAATGGAAGATGTCGGCCACAGCCTTCCAGTTGATAGTAAACCGCAGGGGAACACCAGCCATGGACCTCCTGGCAACCCGGTCCAACGCCCAAGTTCCCAACTTCTTCACTTGCAGACGGGATCCACAATTCCAAGGGATTGATGCCCTCGTCCAGGCCTGGCCACAGGAAATCCTGCTATATGCCTTCCCTCCGTGGCTGCTACTAGGTGGGATCATCCGCAAGATAGAACACCACAGGGGACCAGTACTTCTGGTGGCCCTGGACTGGCCAAGAAAGCCGTGGTACGCAGACATGTGAAGACTACTGACAGGGAGCCCTCTCCCTCTATATTCAAACAGGGATCTGCTCCAACAAGGCCTGATCCTCCACAAAGACCCAATTCGATTCTCTCTTATAGTCTGGCCATTGAGAGGACATACCTGAAGAAGAGTGGATACTCGGGGGCAGTGAGTGACACTCTGCTCTGAGCACGCAAGTTTTCCACATCTCTAACCTACATATGAATATGGAGAATATTTGAAGCCTGGTGTGAAGAACACGACATCCTCCCATGGACAGTCAAAATTCCCATGATTCTGGAATTCCTGCAGAATGGCTTACAGAAGGCGTTGTCCCTCAACTCCATCAAGGTGCAGGTGGCTGCGTTGGCCTGCTACAGAGCCAAGGTGGAGGGCGGCAGCCCAGCCTCTCACCCGGACATCTCCCGCTTCCTGAAAGGGGTCAAACAGATCCGACCACCCCTATAGTGGCCGGTACCTTTATGGAATCTCAATCTAGTCCTAGACTTCCTAGCAGGAGCCTCCTTCATACCCACATGTGGTCTGTCCCTCCGACTACTAACGTTGAAGACTGCATTTCTAGTGGCAGTCTGTTTGGCCTGTCGCATCTCTGAGCTTCAAGCACTGTCCTGTCAAGAACCATTCCTCAGGTTCACACCAGGATCCATACAGCTACGCACGGTCCCCTCCTTCCTCCCAAAAGTGGTTTCTCACTTCCATCTAAACCAAACCATCTCGCTGCCATCACCAGATGAGCATAAGGACTCGGAAGAATCTCACCGAAAGATGGACCACCTATTCGTCCTTCACAGCGGGAAGAAACAAGGGGAAGCAGCCTCACGGGCAACCAAAGCCCACTGGATCAAAGAAGTTATCAAGGTGGCCTATGTAGAGGCATGCAAGCCTCCACCTCTACAAGTCAAGGCCCATTTTACTAGAGCCCAGGCAGTGTCCTGGGCGGAAACCAAGATGCTGTCACCCACCGAGATTTGTCGGGCGGTGACATGGTCCTCCATTCACACCTTCTCTAGGTTCTACCGCCTGGATGTTCAGGCTTGGGAGGACACAGCATTCACAAGGGCAGTACTAAGTGGGCCACGGGCAGCCTCCCACCCGGTTTGGGAGTAGCTTTTGTACATCCCATTGGTCCTGAGTCCATCTGCTACATACTAGGAAATGGAGAAATTACTTACCTGATAATTTTGTTTTCCTTAGTGTAGACAGATGGACTCAGCATCCCGCCCACGGCTGCCGACAAACATGGAAAACTCGGGTGATAATCCCCGAGAGCAAGACAAACATGGGTAAGCCAAGTTTCCCTCTAATTAAGACACACATACCTACCGGGTGTTGGCGTTTCTCAGTTGAGTGCACTGGCGGTCTTCAGCTATAACCACATCAACCAGTTCAAGTGAATCACGTTAACCAAGTTATTCAAGTTATTCAGTCACACATATATCCACAATTGCTTTTTCGAAGAGAATACTGAAGAGCAGAGCTTCCTGCAGGGGCATATGTACTAGGGCTGATGTCAGATTGAAATCTGACTCCGTCTCCAACTGCTATCAGGAGCACATTATACCCATTGGTCCTGAGTCCATCTGTCTACACTAAGGAAAATGAAATTTTCAGGTAATTTCTCCATTACAGTCTTCCATAAATTATTAAACAGCTGATTTCATGCTGTATCTGTTGTGATTCTGCTTGTTATGCAGCTTCCCAAACCACCAGAGGTCCTCCAGGAGCTGCGCCTATCCTCTCACCAGCCTCTAGTCTCAGTGATCTCATGACTCGGCAATTCCCTGCCTATTCAGCCCTGCCTCCATCTACATTCAGGGCCTTGATATTGAGTCTGCTTTGCTCCTTCTTTGGCTCCTCATCTCTGTATACCTGGAGGTTCTCTGTAGCCTTCCGCCTTGTGGCTTTCCTAAGCCTTCTGGTCTCTGTATACCTTGTGACTTTCCGTAGCTTTCTGCCTTGCGGCTTCCCCTAAGCCTTGCTGTTTCTATTCTTGCCTTGCGGCTTCCCTAAGCTTTCCTGTTTCTATGCTTGCCTTGCTGCTTCCTCTAAGCCTTCCTGTTTCCAAGTTGCCTTGTGGCTCCTCCAAGCCTCCTGTCTCAGGCCTCGCTCCCTGGCTCAAGCTTGCCAGTATTAGTAACCTCTGTTTTGTTCTATTGTTCCAGTGCTCCACCCCTAACCTTGGTTCCTGCCTGAACTCCAGACCCACTAGCATCAGCCTACAGCCCTGCAGCCTGCCTCTTCAGTCCTACCTGACTTCTGTCTCTAGCCCTACAGCCTGTATCCCCAGAGCTGTTCAGCTTCACCTGAGTTTGTTCCTCTCCGTTCTGGATTCCAGACCAGCTTTAACCTTAGGTCTCCTTCCTTGTTCATGTCCTGTCAGCCATCAGAACCCAAGGGCTCAACCTGCGGGGAAGGTGGCCAGTATAGGCCTAAGATCCCCTAGTCTAGTCTCCCCTTGGAGTCCTGGACTGTTCCCTTGGGGGTTCCCCAGCTGAGCTGGGTCCTCAACCCTAGCAGAATGACAAGGCCATTCTATCCCTGTGGCAGTGGTTCCAAGATTCACCATCTGCCTGATAAGCTCAGTAAAAATGTTATTCCCTGGGTTTGCAAGGACTGCCAAGGACATACCCCACCAGAATTTTCAGGTGTTGGGAATGTGGGTCTGCTAATCCTGCCATGTGGAGTGTGAGCAGTGCACTTGTGCAAATCCCATCTTTCATCTGTTGCATTCGTGGCTGCTCTTTGCCCTCGCTCCACCCTCTCTACTGCTGCCGCAGCGTCTCCATGCCGCTTCTCCCCGGCATCCCCGGGCCGGCTCAACGCTGCAGATCCACCATGTTCCTGATGACGTAGGGTGCGCACTCCAAAGTATATACCAGCAAGGGCGCGAACCTCAGGGGCGTCCCCCTGTATTGATGTCATCCGCTTCCAACATAAAAGGTCTTCACTTTCGCTAACAGATTGAGTTAGCAAGGATAATGATTCATTCTATCTGAGCTACTCTGCCTCCTCGGATTTACCAGAGGTACCCGCTTCTCGGGGGGCCTCGCTCTCTTTTCTCTATTTCAGATTGCAGATAGGAACCCGTACTCGCTCCTCGAGGGCCCATGTTCCTGAACACTCTGAAGATTCTCTACTGCCTGGAAGCTATCACAGATACAGACAATTGTGAGTTACCTTCACTCTCTCAGAGCTTTCCCTGGAACCAGGTAGTCGCTCCTTGAGGGCCAACCCTTTCCAGCTAGTGAGCTTTCTCAAGACCTTATGTGAGTTATCATCCAAGTACTGGCTATGTATACAGCATATCCTGTCTATTCACTATCTACAGTCTCTTTACAGCTCAGCAACCCTGGGATCGCAGTTCCAGTATCTGAGGGACTTCAGCCCCTGCCGGGCATATCAGCTCACTACTGCCACCTCTGGTGGTTCTACTAACCTGTCTAATAAAAGAACTATCTGTGTCTGTCTCCATACTCAAGCCTAGCAGGTGGTCCCTCTCAGGATATCCTTCTGGGGGCGTTGTCATCTGCCATGGCCCAAGGATTCACCTATTTACATTCCTGTCCAGCTGAGCATCCTCTCTAGCACTCCACTGGTACAGATTGCCAACTCAGCAGTCTGTATCATAACAGATTGCTAACTCCTCCCCTCTGGAGGAGTAGATCCTACAGATTGCTCCTCCCATCTGCTTGCTCCTCCCATCAGCATAGCAGATTATAACATCATCAGACTTGTGTGGATTGTGGAGTACTTAAATTGACCTTTGATAAAAAAAACAAACAACCAACCAACTGTGTTAAAATGTCCTGAGGACTTTTTCCCCTGCAACAAGAGGCAAAAACCCAAGTCAGTAAAACCTGTGTGTAGAAAGCCTTCTGTTTATTCTGATTTACAACCATGCAATGTTCCTAGCAGAAAGGCAGCAAAAGAGGAATGTTGTAACTCAGGAGTAAAGGCATCTATGTCAGAGAAACCTTGTTTGTCTTCTGCAGTTAAAAACAGGGGAAACCCCTCACAAAGAAAAACCAGTTCCCAGTGTGCTTCCTTCTGCCCGATTACTGGAACTGTAAAGATTGTAAATGGCTGAATCCTACTTCTCTAGGGGAGTGCTTTATGTGCATGATGCTCAGAAAACTTACTGGCAAAACATCTTTAGGAGAGATGTTTCAGAAGACTCCACAAACACACGGGCAACTACAGTCCAAATTGAAAAAGGTAATTGTTTTATTGGAGGACATTGAGGTTTCTGCTAGCAGAAGGACCTCTGCAGCTGGAGCTTGATTCCATACTGGCTTTAATTAAAACTCACTTACAGGACCTTCAGCCTAGCACAAGAAGTGGTTCTCCCACATCTAGCATTGGAAAGGGGAACCTAGTTTTCATTCTGCTTCCATACCTCCTCCTCTGAATACCCCTGAGAATAATGCTGTACTGAAAGAGGAAAGAAAAGCGTCACACAGGAAAACAATCAGTTTCAAAAGTACCTGATTTATCAAACTACTCCTTGTGTTCTAACTCCTTCTATCACCGTTAAATGTTGATTTCTCCCAGGCTGATGGACACACCTGCCTGTATTCTCTCCCCAGTGCTGGCTGGTAGAAACAGTGCCTCGCAGAGGAGGTGGTAAGCTTCCTTCGACAGCCTTTGATGTATCTAATCTGTGGCTAAAATGATCAAGCAGTGCTTTGAAGTCTGAATCTCCACCTGTGCCTAATCATAGACACATAGAAACATAGAAATGACGGCAGAAGAAGACCAAACGGCCCATCCAGTCTGCCCAGCAAGCTTCACACATTTTTTCTCTCATACTTATCATTTCTCTTAACTCTTGGTTCTATTTCCCTTCCCCCCCACCATTAATGTAGAGAGCAGTGATGGATCTGCATCCAAGTGAAATACCTAGCTTGATTAGTTAGGGGTAGTAGGGGTAGTAACTGCTGCAATAAGCAAGCTACACCCATGTTTATTCCCTTTACCCAGACTATGTCATACAGCCCCTATTGGTTGTTTTTCTCTCTCCTGCCGGTTGAAGCGGAGAGCCATGCTGGTTATGCATTGAAAGTGAAGTATCAGGCCCTTTTGGTTTAGGGTAGTAAACCGCCGTAACAAGCCAGCTACTCCCTGCTTTGTGAGTGCGAATCCTTTTTTTTTTTTTTTTTTCTTCTCCCCTGCAGTTGAAGCTATTCTGGGATATGGCGTGAAGCCTCAGCTTTTCTTATTCCCCTGCTGTTGAAGCAGAGAGCTATGCTGGAAATGCTTGATGTATCAGCCTCTCCCATGCCATGAAGCAGAAGAGCCATGCTGGATATGACATCGAAAGCGAAGTATCAGGCACATTTGGTTTGGGGTAGTAACCGCCCGTAATAAGCCAGCTACTCCCCCGCTTTGTGAAGTGCGAACCCTCTTTTCTTCTCCCTGCCGTTGAAGCAGAGAACTATGCTGTATATGCTTGGAAAGTGAAGTATTAGGCTTATTTGGTTTGGGGTAGTAACCGCCGTAACAAGCCAGCTACTCCCCTCTTTGTGATAGCAAATCCTTTTTTCCACATTTCCTCTTGCCGTTGAAGCTTAGAGCGATGTTGGAGTCACAGTAAGCATCTGTATGTTTTTTTAATAAGGGTATTGTCCTCCGGGCAGTAGCCATCTTTCTGGTGAGCCACCCACTCTACATTGGCGGTCTCTTGACTTTATGGATCCACAGCTAATCAGCAATCTAGCTTCACAGTCTGCAGCCTTGCCTGCTTAGGGTCTAATCCGGGGGTGCATTCCACTCCATATTTTTTTGCCTTCCTTTGCCGGAGTAAGTTTCTATGCCTGAAAAGGATTTGGTATCCTGCACCAAGACTTTACCATCACTTTAGAATGAGAGCCTTAACTCTGTCCTCAGTTTCCATTCTAATTTAGAGCCTGCTTTGTTCAGATTTCACACACAGATTTCCCCACAGCCCCAGGAGGGGTGCAGTCAAATCCAGGTATCCCAGGACGGGTGCAATTCCATCCAGGTACCCCAGGCGGGGTGCAGCTCCATCCAAGACCCACTGCCCCAAGAGGTGGTGCAGCCTAGTCATGTGCCTCAAGGATTCTACTACTCCCTCTTCCCAGTGGGACCCAGGGGGAGGGACGCTTAAGAGGGGAGTACTGTTGTGAATCTGCTTGTCATTCAGCCTCCCAACCATCAGAGGTCCTCCAGGAGCTGCACCTAACCCTCTCCCTACTTCTAGTCTCAGTGATCTCATGACTCGGCAATTCCCTGCCTATTCAGCCCTGCCTCCATCTACAGTCAGAGCCTTGTCATTGAGTCTGCTCTGCTCCTTGCCTTGGCCCCTCATCTCTGTATACCTGGTGGCTCTCCGTAGCCTTCTGCCTTGTGGCTTCCCTAAGCCTTCCTGTTTCCAAGCTTGCCTTGCAGCTTCCCTAAGCCTTCCTGTTTCCAAGCTTGCCTGCTCCCTGGCTCCCAAGCCTCCAGTCTGAGGCTTGCCAGTATTAGTAGCCTCTGTTTTGTTCCACTGTTCCAGTATTCCATCCCTGACCTTGGTTCCTGCCTGAGCTCAAGACCCTCCAGATATCAGCCTACAGCCTGCCTCTTCAGTTCTGCCTGATTTCTGTCCTCCAGCTCTGCAGCCTGTATCCCCAGGCCTGTTCAGCTTCACCTGAGTTCGTTTCCTCTCCACTCTGGATTCCAGTCCAGCTTTAACCTTAGGTCTCCTCCCTTGTTCAAGTCCTGCCAGCCACCAGAACCTAAGCACTCACACCTGCTGGGAAGGTAGCTGGTATAAGCTGAAGATCCCCTAGTCTAGTCTGCCTCTGGAGTCCTGGACCTGGTTCCTGTGGGGGTTCCCCAGCTGAGCTGGGTCCTCAACCCTATCAGTATGTAGCTGTCTTTCACTTTGCTTCATTAAAGCCTTTGGAACTTTACTGTTGACTGGGAAATACAAATTGTAGATCCCCGATGTAATAAGATTTGCACGGAGCATAGAGTATAGCCTTCTATAAATTAAGAAATGTCTTCGTGATTGGTGGAAAGACTGCTCCTTGATATGTAACAGTAGAGATAGATAAATAATTATGTTTCATACATTTTTCTATCTTCTCTTATTTTTCCTTTTTGGTCTTTCTTTGTTCCTTTTCCGTCTTTGTGTTTTGTACTTGTTTTAGGGGTGAGAGTAAAGGGATTAGATAGTTGAATATAAGGGTATTAACTAGTGTTGAGTTTTCTAAATAATTTATATTTGATTAGTAATGTCAAATCTTGACTGAATAAAAATATGTAAGGTTTGTTTAGGCATATCTTTTTGGATTATACACATTAGTTACTGTTCTAAGTTGATGTCAGGATAGCTATTCCAACGGCCAACAGATCCTGTAGATACTTTTGGATGTCCTTCAGTGTTGCTTAGGATTAGTTTGCCGTAACCTTTCACAGAAAGGACGGGTGTTTGTGGCGGGGGTATAGGGTACAATGTGTTTTTCCACCACTCATGGATAGAAAACACATTGCCAAGCTTTGACAGTTACTGAATTAATTGTTCTTCCACTCGAGGGAGATCGGGAAGTCCTGGAAGTTAAAAACAGCGAGAAGTTGTTTAGTGGAGTGGGGGCCCCTGTGTGGGGGAACCTCCTAACTGCCATGGTGTCCCAATGTGGTAAGTTTGGGCTTTCTTGGAGCCCTTGTCCAAGGTGATTCTCTTTTTGGATTCATTTCATACCCAGTCCTGCAATTGGTCATCCCTCATTCCGCCAAGTATTTGGGGAGGCTTCCACTATTACAATTTGAGTCTTTGTCTCTGGGGTGAAGGTAAGAGTCAGAGCAGCCCCACAATATAACTTCTCATTTCTGCAGCGCAAGTCTCGGGAAGGCCCTTGTTTTTAATGCCGAGGTCTGTTCCTGAATCCTGAGTCTTGAATCCTGAGTCTTGAAACCCTGTTCCCAGTCTTTGGAGAATCTTGTTCCTGCCTTTCCTTCCGTCCATGCCCAAGACTAATGCCAGAACCTGCTCCGCTTCAGGTGCGTCTCAGTGCAGGCCTCTCCTGAATCTTCGACAATGTTTCCAGTTTCCAAGTCTCCACTTTCTTCGGCTGGAGTCTGCTTCGCTTTTGATGTGGTCCGCAACCAGCTATGGGAGGCTGGTAGGGCGCACTGCGGTGCAGTACTCATCCTGTACTAGTGCCTGAATCCTGATCCTAGTCGATACTTTCCCATATCCTGAAATACCCGTCGTCCTAGTCTCCAAGTGCCTAATGTCTCGTCCTTGTTCAAGTGCCATCACCTGTCCTCGACCTCTGTCCGTCCTGATTGCACCTGCCATTTCCAGGCAGCGGGTCGAAAGGACTATCGAGTGGCTGGAGAGCTACCTTAGAGACCACAATTGCGTTGTTGGGTTTCTTCTGGTGTGGTTCGGGTTCGGCAGAGGTCAGGGTCCAAGTTTCTAGCCCTGTCCGCCTGTGCTCGGACACGCCTTGCCTGCCTCGGCGCTTTTCCAGAGTTTGCCCTCTGGGGCTGTGCCTTGGCCTAAGTGCACACTATCTCCCCTGAATCGGGACCGCTCCCAAGCGCTCCCGCAACAGATTGTGAAGGCCATGTGTCCGGTGAGTGTGTTCCTGTTGTTATGAGCGCGTGCGGGCGCGGTCGTCTCAAGCGGTTGGTGAGCCCTTGGGCCACGGCAGGACTCAGGAGGAGCCCCAAGCCACACCGTGGGAGGTGAGCTGGGCAGGCATGGAGAGCCAGGCGGGTACAGAAGCAGGGGAGCAAGCACGGAGTCTGACCCTCAGCCGGACCTGCACACCCATGGCAACCAACACTGGGAAGTTGATTGATGAACGGTCCTCCGACTGTTCCCGGCCCTTTCGGACCTGCCCGCTGGGAACGGCAATGGGCAGCAGGCCGGACAGAGGCGAGGGCAGACAGAGTCCTTTACACTGAAGACATCGTAGACAAGGCAGGTGCAGACATCGAAGAAGAGGGCTGGAAGGAGACATGGCACTGTCCAATAGGGCGCCCTACTCAGCCCACCCACGGGACTGAGTCGCGGACCACCCCGTCCCAGACGCGCCCTACACAGCCCAGGAAGGCTGGTCACGGACCACGCTGAGGAAAGGAGGGTGCAGGGAAAGGTCAGTCGAGAAGGAACTCCGATGCCGTGACCAATGACATCATCCGAGAGCCCCGTCGGCTGGCAGGAACAGAAGCTCAAGAGCCCCGGGGGACGAATCCCTCCCTGTTGGCCACTCCAGGGCCTAACAGGACAGAAGGCTCAGGAACCAGACGAGGACATAGGGCAGAACAACCGGAAACTGGAACAGGAACAGCAGTTCAGGAACAGACATCAAAGCACAGACTGGAACAGACAATCAAACAGGACAAGGCACCATCAAACACAGGCAAGACCACGGATGGCCTGGATCGAGGAGAAGGGTTACAGCAACTGTAGAGCCCGATCCGGAGGCCAGTTTGCAAGTGACAAGAAGGCCCTTATATACTGGAGGTTGTATGCATCTCCCTTGGAGGAGTTTTGCCAGGGACCCGCCCCTCACTGGTCCTATAAGTAAGGTGGAGAGCTGCGGGCCAGCCCCTAGGGAAAAACGGGCGTGACTGGAAACCAGGGAAGTCCAAACAAGCCAAGCAAAGCCACATGAAACAGCTAGGCCTCTCAGGCCCTGGAGCAAGGCCCGGATGGAACAAGGTGAGGCCCTGGCTTCGAAGCGGCCTCCGGTGAGGGTGAGAGACCACCTGTAGCGCAGCAACAGGGGGGATCGTAACACCTGTGACAGGGCCCCTGTTTTGATTTCCAGAGTTCCTGATCCAAGAAATTTTTTTCCTTAAGAATTTTTTATCCATGTCTTCCCGTGAATCCTTGACCTGCTGGAGGCGCCAGCCATTACTTGTGATTTTGTTTTTCTTTCCCTACGACCTGCAGGAGGTACTAGCATCTGTTGAATACTAAGAAACCTTTCTTGGGAGCCTGGTTATATACTAAGAACCTTTCTTGTATAGCCTGGGTATATTTTTGCTTCATGAAGACCTACAGGAGGTGCCGCACCTAGGTTCATTGGCTTTCCACAAGCTGCCTAAGATTCTGTTCCTTCATCCTTGTGTTTTCCGCTCGCCCAAGATTTTCTACATTTTTTCCCTGGTTGTTATTTATTTTCTTCACAACCTGCAGAGGCGCCTGCACCCAGGATGTTATCGCTATGCAGCTGGAAACCCTAACGACTCATATCTACAAGCATCATCCCCCTGGCACGGGGCATCTGCACTTTGTGGTTCCCAATTCTACAGCCGATTCGAGCTCCTCATTCCAGAGGACCTGCAGGAGGCACCTGTGCCCCATCTGTTGCCATCTTCCGATTGGGGCCTGGATTACTTCTTTCCACTCGTGTGTCAGACCACCAATTTATCTCTGTTTGTTTATGCTCACATTCTTAGATTCAACCGGTTCCCATGCTTCAGTCTTGCCATCACCATCTCTTAGTATTGTGGCAAGCCCTCAACTCTTTTCTTGTGTCATCATTCCCACCATATGAATCAAACAATCTCATTGGCATTCCTCCTGGATGCTCCCTGGTTCCTACTACCCTGCCGAAAGAAACTTCTGTCCCTTATGAAGGCGTAATGGAGAACCCACCTATCCAAAGTCCTGTAAGTTATCACATTTCCTCTCGCTCAGAGGACTAGCGCCTTATGCTATATATGTATCCTTATGCTCAACCAGGGCTTAGATCACTAGAATGTCTTCAGTACTAAGAACATTAAGTTCACCGATACTCCCCAGTTCGCTGTCCAGACTTCTCATCTACAGCTTTAGCTACAGTAGAATCTTCGTAGTTCAGCCCTTCCTGGGATCCTTCAATGCAATTTCAACCTTGCGGATCCATTTATACTCCTTCTACAACCGCTTCAGCCATGGGAGTTATAAGAAACGATTCTCCAACCTTTACCCTGCCATTTCCAAGACGGTATGTGAGCCATAAGCTTTCTATGACCTTGTTTGCAAGAACCCTAGATGCAGCCTAGCTGTCCTGCAACCCAGTAAGATGTATAATCTGCGCCTTCAGTGATGTTCTGTGTATGTCCTTGTCTGAATCGTTGATTACCTCCATTCCATTGTTTTCAGCCTTGTATACTTCATTGCTTCAAGTCCCTTACCAAGGATTCCAGCTCCGTTTTTGACTCTCCCGCTGATGTATGGATGTGATACCTTTGACCCTTCGAAGACTGCAGAAAGGAGGCTTGAGGAGGGGGTTTTTGAGGAGGGGGGTGCTCTTATGATGCTTCTTGGTGGCCTAGCATCAAGTAGCATCTCACATTCCACATGACCGAGCATCACCAACCGTCTGCTCTCTGTGGCAGGCCAACCGCTGCCATGTCCTTCCCTTGCGGCTTGGGGGGCCGCCACTGCAACCTTCCATGTGGCCCAACGCTGCCGCCATCAAAGTCCCTCTCTTGCAGCCTGGAGGTTGACGCCGATGCTGCTGTTTTTCAATGCAGCCCGAGTGCCAACCGCCGACCTGCTCCTTCCTTGCAGTGGGGAGCCACTGACGTCTGGGCCTGTCTCGCAGCCCAGTGCCCCCTCCAGCCTTGTTCTTCGCAGCATAGATGCTGTTGCCGCTATCCCTGTTTCTGGCCTCTTTCTAGGCTCGCGGCCGCACCTCTCTCAGCTACTTAAAAGGCCCGAGCCGGGAAAAGCTCCGAGGCCCCGCCTGATGAAGTCATCCGGCCATCTTCTGTTCAGCCCTATAAAAGGGCTCCTTGCCAGTCCCTCATCGCCTTCACAAGGAGCCAGTTTGCTCCTGGATTCCTTGTCTTCCATCGTTCTTTTGCACTCGTGGACCCTTGGCCCAAGGTGGTGTTGGTCCCACCTGTGGGGGAAATCTCACAGGTCCCCACCTTTGGGTGGTGAGGCTGGATGGAGAAGCACGAGGCTAGCTGGAGCTTCGCCACTACCAGCCTGCGTTCCCTGCAGGTTGAGCCCTTGGGTATCGGGCCGGCTGGTCTTAGGTGGGCCTCTGCATGGATGATCCCAGGGAGTAGGTGAGAGAGCACGGTGGCAACTAGGAGGAAGAGAGGCCGGAGGCCTGAACACCAAAAGCGGGCACTGATCCAGTCCAGTAGGCCAGACTAGGCAGAGAGCATGGCCGGCCCTGGCCCAGGAGAGTGCAGGGACGAGGCAAGGCCGCGTCTGGGACAGAGGCTCGAAGCGAGCGGCTTGCAAGCATGGTCAGGTCTGGTCCAGAGATCAGAGGCATGGCAGCCGTAAGTGAGGTCAGGTCTGGTCCAAGGTCAGAGGCAGCAGCGGTAAGCGAGGTCAGGTCCAGTCCCAAGGGTCAGAAAACAGGCAGCAGGAACAGGAGAAACTGGAACCAGCAACTACAGGAACTCGAGCAAGGTGAGAGCGAGGAGACCCAATTGCCAAGGTAAGCTCTGAGTGTCAGGGCTTGCCTTATATATCCGAGACATGCAATGTCATCACTAGGGGCCGCGGGAAAGTTTTCCCGCTGCAGCCCCAATTAAATCTGGGTCAGCGGTGTGCACGCATGCTCCTACGTCTTGTCCAAATCACCATGTCTCATCCTTGTTCCAGTGCCATCGCCTGTCCTCGACCTCTGTCTGTCCTGTCACACCTGCTGTTTCCAGGCGGCGGGTCCGAAAGGGCTATCAAGTGGCTGAAGGGCTACCTCAGAAAACAGCATTGCATTGTTGGGTCTCTTCTGGTGCGATCGAGTTCAGCAGAGGTCAGGGTTCCAAGACTCTAGCCTGTCCACCCGTACTCGGATACGCCTTGTCTGCCTTGGCGCTTCTCCAGAGTTTGCCTTCTGGGGTCATGCCATGGCCTAAGGGCACACTATCTCCCCTGAATCGGGGCTGCTCGCAAGCACTCCTGCAATAATAAGACTGAAATAATCTGGTTAAGTAGAAATTCGTCTATGGTTAAACAACTGGCTCTGGACTTGGGGACTTTCAAATTATACCCTCAAATCAAGTATGTGATTTTAGGTAACCAGTTAGATGAAAACCTCACTATGAAAAATCAATAAATTATCATTAAATTAGTCAAAATAGGTTATGCCAAATTGCCTATACTACAACAGCTTGAAACCTTTACTAACATTTGAGAATTTTCATACGTATTATAAACATTTATTTTTTCAAACCTAGACTACTATAACTTGCTATTATTGGGTCTTCCCACATGCAACTCCAACATTGGCTTTAAGCTTCAACGGCAAAAGAGGAAATGTGGAAAAAAGGATTTGCATTCCATAAAAAAGTGGGGAGTAGCTTGCTGTGTTATGGCGGTTACTACCCCAAACCAAATAAGCCTGATACTTCATGCATATCCAGCACAGCTCTCTGCTTTCAACGGCAGGGGGAGGAAGACCGATACTTCACGCATATCCAGCACAGCTCTCTGCTTCAATGGTCAGGGGAGGAAGACCGATACTTCACGCATAGCTCTCTGCTTCAACGGCAGGGGGAATGAAGGAAAAGTGGATCTATATACAGACAACAACCAAAACAGGACTGAATTACATAGTCCTGGGTAAACAAATAAGCATAGGTATAGCTTGCTTATTGCGGCGGTTTACTACCCCTAACTAATTAAGCTAGATATTTCACTTAGATGCAGTTCTAAACACTGCTCTCTACATTAATGGTGGGGGTGGAAGGGATATAGAACCAAAAGGTTACTAAGAGCCAAGAGAAACAGATAAGTATGAGAAGAAAAAAAGTGCAAAGCTTGCTGGGCAGACTGGATGGGCCATTTGGTCTTCTTCTGCCATCATTTCTATGTTTCTAAGTTTCTTTGTCTTTTAAAACCTTTACAATTATTACAAAATGCCTCAGCTAGACTCTTATTAGGAACTAAGAAATTGATCACATTACACCCACAGTGATCTCACTGCTCTGGCTATCAGTACAATCCCGAATCTATTACAAAGTATTAACGCTAATATTCAAAATAATTCATTCCAGTGACTCTGGTCTGATTGTTGTGAAATTACAAACTACAAAACCCCACTGCCCCCCTCCCCCCCCAAGTGAGCACTAAGATCTCAAAATGAAGGACTACTGATTGTTCCAACAATACAGAGTACACATCTGACCCAAATAAGAGACCAGCTATTTTCTTTAGCAGGCCTAAATCTTTGGAACTCATTACCGGTGATGTTACGTTTGATATCGGATACAAGAGATTTAAATGTGAGCTAAAAACATGGCTGTTTAAAAATGCATATAATCTTACTTAAATCAACAGTAAGAGAAGTACTGTATAAAGAAAGACGATGGTTTTAATTTGAAACATGAGGAATATAATGTAATGATAGAAGGAGGGAAATTTTAAAAAAAGAAGACTTAGTTTTTGGGTGCTTGCCAGGTTCTTATGCCTGGATTAGCCACTGTTGGAAACAGGATGCTGGGCTTGATGGACCCTTGGTCCTGACCCAGTATGGCATGTTCTTATGATTTTAATTGAAGCATGAGGAATAAAACGTTATGAGCTACTCTCCCGCGAGCAGGCATCTCACCTCATGCGGCAGGGGATGCTGCCAGCCTGAGTCTCATCCTGCGGCAGGACGCCGCTGAACCCGTCTCCTGCGGCCCGGAGGCCGCAGCGGTTCCTGTCCTGCTTGGCAGGGCCGGCCCCGCTGAGCAGCCACCTCTCCCGATGCCCACGCCAGGTCCCATGCAGCAGGGCCGCCTCCGGCGCCATCTTGCCACAGCTCTGAGCTGCCGCCGAGACCCACAGTCTGGAAGCCGGGCCTGTCACCTCCTCTTCGCGGCCTGGAGCCGCCCCGGGTCGGCCTCCGTGCAAGAGAGCCATGACGTCACCTTCGGGGCACTCTTCGGATGGCAGGAGGCCGTCCTGAAGCCTGCCTGCCTGTTTCTACGTCCCTGCGCTGAGGTGCAGGTGCAGGAGAGCACCGCTTCCATGGTACTGCATCTTTCTTCAGCCTTCCTTAGGTGCCAGCACATGCCTCTTCACAGCATTTAAAGGGCCAGCCACAGGAAGTGTTGCTGGCTCCTCCCGATGATGACTTCCTGCTTCAGCCCTATAAAAGGGATTCTCCTTCAATCTCTCGTGGCCTTCGGATCGGGTTCCACAGTTGCCTGTGTCTTCAGACCGGTCCAGGTCCTCCATGGTCTTCTCTTGCTTTGATGGCTTCGTGTTCAGTGTCTTCATGTTCCTTGTTCCAGTCCTGATGTCGGCCTAGTCCAGATGTCTTGTCTTCAGCTGTCTCCATGTTCCAGATGTTCTCCGTCCTGGTCTTCAGTGTCATCAGGTTCCCTGACGTCCTCCGTCCCTGTCTTCAGATGTCTTCGAGTTTCCAGTACCTGATGTTCTGGTCTTCGGGTTGTCCTGATGTTTCCTCTGGTCCATGTTCTCATCAACTGAGGTCCCTCGTCCAGGCTTCCCGATGTCTCATTTCCTGATGTTCCAGCTCTTCCTGATGTTTTGCTTCTGTGCTCTTGAGCCTTCTTGTTCTGCCAGCTCCTTGGTTCTCCTGGTGACACGTCTTGGTCATTGGAGTTGCCTGCAGTGGATTCATGTCCTGCGCTCCTGAGCCTTCCTGTCCTGCCAGCCCTTGTGGTTCTCCGGATGACACTGGCTCCATCATCGGAGTCTCGCCTCAGCTGGATTCCTTCCTGCGCTTGTCCCGCTCTCCGTGTGGTCCGTGACCAGCCTCCTCAGACTGTGTAGGGCATGCAGTGGGACAGGGTGGTCCGCGACCAGCCCATTGGGTCCGCCCGTGAAGGTCGGCTGTGTAGGGTGCCCTGAGAGACAGTGCCAATGTCTACCTTCCCAGCTTCTTGCCTCGTCTGTGATGTCTTCGCATCAGCCCTCGTCTGTGATGTCTTCACCATCAGTCCAAGTTCAAAGTCTTCTGTGTTCCAAGGACTCTGTCTGCCCTCGTCCTCTGTCTGGCCTGCCGCCCATTGCCGTACCCAGCGGCAGGTCCGAAAGGGCTTGGAACGGTCACAGGACTGTTCATCAATCAACATTGCGTTGTTGGTTGAGGGTCAGACCTTGTTCCCTAGTCCTTGCTTTAGCCTTGTCTTGCCTTGTTACCCATACTACTCGCACCAGCTCACCTCCCGCGGTGTGGCTTGGGGCTCCTCCCTGGGTCATGCCATGGCCTAAGGGCTCACTTCACCTGCTATAGAGATGACGGCCCCCCTGTGCCTATAACTATAGCCGAAGGCCTCCCAGCCCTCAGTCCTTAACATCCGCCGGAGGGCACGCTCGTAACAGGAAGCATGAAGAACAGTTGCAATGAAACATGACTGTCAATGTGATGATTAATGATTATTATAATATATTAGTTGATATATCCTGTATCATCTGTTATTTGTTTTTTAGTAGTAGTTGAACTTGTACTAGAGCATCTCATGGATATGTGTTAATCCTATTCCTAAAATGATGTATGTTAATTTTGTAAACTGTTGTGAACTTGATATGGAATGACAGTATATAAAATATCTAAATAAATAAATACTGCTTGAGGTTAAGCTCCCCTGTACAGTGAGGATTTTGAGCAAACAATCTGATATCCTTTCTTTTTTTTTATAAAGCTCATCTCAAATGTCTTTTAAACTCAAAAGAAAAGGCATTCCAAACTCATTTGAGGGAAAGTTAAATCATTCAAATTCACAATGGATTATATTTCAAGCTTACCTTAGGGAAAATTAAATGTGTACTGTATTATAACTTGCAGTGCTGCCAATCCTGTCCTGAGATGTTTGAAATGCCTCCCCTCATGGACTCAAAGAAAAGATCTTTTCTTTTTGGCATTTTTCTCTGTAGGTATGTGTCACTTCACAGATCATTTACCCAAATTGGCCAACCATGGAGGAATGCATTGCCTTTTTGTTACTTCAAGACAAGAATGTGGACCTGGGGAATAGAGTAGCTGCAGTTAAAGCACAAAGCCTATTTACATGCCATGAAATTCAGGTTTTCCTCATGGTTACATTAAGTTGCATTTTGCAGCGTGTTTGGGAGAGACCCAAGTGCCTGGTCTTCATTAATATACTGTATCTATACTAAATTGTTTAATTATACGTTGCCTTGATTGTTGTTGAAGAAAGGTGATCCTTCAACTACAATAATAAACATAATAAACAATGCCAGATAGTGAGAGAAAAGGGCAGTCAGCACAATCTAGCCCTGCTGCCTTTGTGTGGATGGGTACATAAGAACATGCCATACTGGGTCAGACCAAGGGTCCATCAAGCCTAGCATCTGTTTCCAACAGTGGCCAATCCAGGCCATAAGAACCTGGCAAGTACCCAAAAACTAATTCTATTCCATGTTGCTGTTGCTAGTAATAGCAGTGGCTATTTTCTAAGTCAACTTAAATTAATAGGCAGGTAATGGACTTCTCCTCCAAGAACTTATCCAATCCTTCTTTTTAAACACAGCTACACTAACTGCACTAACCACATCCTCTGGCAACAAATTCCAGAGTTTAATTGTGCGTTGAGTAAAAAAAGAACTTTCTCCGATTAGTTTTAAATGTGGCCACATGCTAACTTCATGGAGTGCCCCCTAGTCTTTCTATTATCCGAAAGAGTCAATAACCGATTCTAGACCTCTCATGATTTTAAATAGCCATTCTAGACCTCTCATGATTTTAAAACACCTCTATTAATATCCCCCCCTCAGCCGTCTCTTCTCCCAGCTGAAAAGTCCTAACCTCTTTAGTCTTTCCTCATAGGGGAGCTGTTCCATCCCCCTTATCATTTCGTAGCCCTTCTCTCTACCTTCTCCATCGCAATTATATCTTTTTGAGATGCGGCGACCAGAATTGTACACAGTATTCAAGGTACGATCTCAACCATGGAGCGATACAGAGGCATTATGACATTTTCCATTTTATTCACCATTCCCTTTCTAATAATTCCCAACATTCTGTTTGCTTTTTGACTGCCGCAGCACACTGAACTGACGATTTCAATGTGTTATCCACTATGACGCCTAGATCTCTTTCTTGGGTTGTAGCACCCTAATATGGAACCTAACATTGTGTAACTATAAGGCATGGGTTATTTTTCCCTGTATGCATCATCTTGCACTTATCCACATTAAATTTCATCTGCCATTTTGATGCCCAATTTTTCAGTCTCACAAGGTCTTCCTGCAATTTATCACAATCTGCTTGTGATTTAACTACTCTGAACAATTTTGTGTCATCTGCAAATTTGATTATCTCACTCGTATTTCTTTCCAGATCATTTATAAATATATTGAAAAGTAAGGGTCCCATAGACAGATCCCTGAGAGCACTCCACTGCCCACTGAGAAAATTGTCCATTTAATCCTACTCTCTGTTTCCTGTCTTTAGCCAGTTTGCAATACACGAAAGGACAATCGCCACCTATCCCATGACTTTTTACTTTCCCTAGAAGCCTCTCATGAGGAACTTTGTCAAACGCCTTCTGAAAATCCAAGTATAACTACATCTTCCGGTTCACCTTTGATCTACATTTTTATTAACTCCTTCAAAAAAGTGAAGCAGATTTGGTGAGGTAAGACTTGCCTTGGGTAAAGCCATGCTGACTTTGTTCCATTCAAACTACAAAGCATGATTTACAGTATGCAATAAGCAATTATGCTAATACAGTAACTGTCACTCATTGTACTATATGGTTTTATGGTGATTGACTAAGTACTGTATTCTGTGATGTTCTAAATATAAACTTTGTGTTTTCGTACTGTAATGTGCCTTGAGCTATCATTAGGAAAGCATGAATAAGTTTGACCAATCAATAAATATGGCGATAGATACAATTGTTCTGCTTCACAACAAACTTCTTTTTAAAACCCTCGGCTATAGCATGTGGAATTTTATTTTTAAGCCGGAGGTTTAATCTTCCTGCTTTAAAAATGGTTGTTACATTATCATGTCCCCGATGGGGCTGGGTGGCAGAGCTCCAATTTTTATACAGGTTCTGAATCTCTGTCAAAAGGCCTAGACCCTGTACTTGGATCCTAGCCAAAATGAAGCCAAGCATGATATTTAGTTTATTTTATCTAAAGAGAAACCTAAGAGAAGGCAACTGAGAGGAGGTATGCAGACAACAATAAGGATTCTTTGGTGAAGGTGGAGTCTGTCCATTGATGTCATTCTTGTGCAGAATGTGTTATAGTCATCACACTGTTTTTATTTTACATTGGCTCATGCCTTTCCATTGGTAGCTCAAGGCAAGTTGCATTAAAATACAGTAGGCATTTTCCAGAGACAATGAAACAAGAAGTCACCAGGATAAATTGCCTTCTTGATAGTATTTGGAGAGGAGTTAAGATACATTATGAATTTCAAAAATTCCATTCAAAGGAAGTCTTGGGCAATGGGTATTGCCTTAGTGCAGCTCCTCTTCTTCAGTTCATTTAAGTAGGATCACTACGGCTTCACCTAGAAAAGAAAACATTCTCTTGGATTGGACTACTCGTGTCATCAGAGGAGAATGCCTTACTATCATTTATATTATCTTTAGAACATCAATATACGCTTCACCCCCTTGCCCTAGATGTTTGGGTATCCATTTGCTAACAGCAACTGAATATAAGATTTTTCTTAATATTAACTGTCATAAAGAAGGATATTTGACCTTTATTCATGCTGTTTTAAACTCTCAAACATATTTAGAAGGGCTAAGAAAATATAGTTGGATTGTGCCAGCTTCAAAATCCACCTATCCTCCACCATTAAAATCAGAGATTATATAGATAGATTGGCTTTAAACTGCTGTAAAAAGAGGCATTTCTAGGCACATAATTTAGTTGGAGGAGAAAGATATCACATTTAAAAAATTATTGCATGTAGTCACACACATACTTTATGCTCCCATTGGAAACAATTATCACATTGCACTTACCGTATAGTTTTTTCCAATAACTACCTAATCTTCATGCTATGTGTGTAGTTTGTGTTTGAACATCAGGTACGTTTGTGCAGGGCTGAGAAGCAACACCTGTACTTTATTGGTTAGAGGATTTGCAACTGTTTAATATATGTGAAGATTTGTAACTGTTAGTATATCATCAGCAAATGATGCAGTTTTATATTTATTTAAAATTACTTCTAACTCACCTCATTTTGTTCAAACAGTATTGCTCCCATATCTATATACTTCCTAATGTAGACTGATAAAAGTTCCAACACCAGTGTGAATAATAAACTTAGACTGGGCTATGCTGTCTAGGCCTTAAAGTTTCATAATATTTCTACTCCAGTTAGTGAATATTGCATTTGGCAGTCCACGAATCTACCCCCGCAAACTTCCGCTCTTACCTTCGGGCCTGGACCACCAGCATTGACTGCGGGTGCTGTGAAAGGAACGGCGGTGCACCCATGTGGCAGGCCGCTGCACTCTTCCAGACCCAATGCTTCTAATTCAACTCGCGGAAGGATGCCGCCAACGTTTTCCTCGGCTCTCCCTAGATTTAAAGGGCCATTGGCAGGAAATCCCCCCACAGCACCCATGGATGACTTTACTGCCTCTGGCCTATAAAAAGGCCTTGCTTCTCTCCAGTCTTCACCTCGGCAACAGATCTCCTACAGTCCTTGTAGTGTGAGTTGCCTCAGTGTTCCTGTCAAGTGTTCCTAAATTTCTGTTTTTAGTTCTCCTGGTCTTTGTCTGGTTTTCAATTCCTGCTCTTTGTCTGGTCTTCATTTCCTGTCTTTGTATCTGTCTTCAGTTCTTGTGGTCCTCTTCTCGTCCATCAGTTCTTGTGGTCAGTCTCCAGTTCCTTGGTTCTTCAGTAGGCCTTGCCTCCTGTGTTGCTCCTTGTCTCCTTAGCCTGCCTATCAATCCCACTTTCCCTGGATAGATACCCGGTATTGACCCTCGGCTTGCTTCCTGACCTTCCTTGAATGCCACCTGCCACTGACACTTGCCTGCTTACTGGACATTATTTGAGTCGCTGCAAGTTTTGACACGAGCTTGTCTTCCACGTTGCCTGCCACACCCCAGCTTCAGCTACGGATCTTCATATCATCAGCAGAGGCCCCCACCTAAGACCCTACTGGCCCTGGCACCCAAAGGCTCAACCTAACAGGAATGTGGCTGTATAGGCAAAAGATCCAGTTGTGACCTCTTCTGACTCTCTCAGCTGACGGTGGGGTCCTGCAGGGCTCCACCTTTAGCTTGCACCAACTCTCACCTCAATCCAAGGGTCCACGCCTGCAACAATGAAATACTTTGCAAATTCAATTTTCTGTAAAATTCTATGTATTAATTGTCATCTACCCTATCAAATGCTTTCTCAGCATCTAATGATAAGTTAATCCTGGCACTTTATTTAATCCTGGCACTTTATTCAGAATTTTCCTTATATTGTCCTGAGGCTGCCTACCCACCAGAAAATTGTATTGATTATTTGTATCAAATGTGACAGAATATTAACCTAGTTGCTAATATTTTTGCATCTATTTCAGCATTGATATCAACAAGGATCTTGGTCTCTCAGCAATACAATCATATATAGTAATGACAACAGATAAGTCTAAACATCCCAATCAGACTGCCCAATTAAGATTTGTCCATTTTGGGTAGATGTGCATATACATTTCCAAATGCAACCCAACACTAGCTCCCCTCTCACCCATGTCTTCTTTCCAACCTCTCAGCTATATTCCCACTATCAACATTGACTCCCCATTTTCTTAGCCCATAAGAAGATCCACGGGGAGGACAATATTCAAAGTAATTTCCACAGGCAAAATAGTGTTTTGCTGTAGAAATGGGCTCTTTGAAAATTGCCTACACTTTATGCAGTAAAATATGTGTGGTGTTCAATAACTTATGATGTATTTTTACCTGTGTACTATGGAGACGTTCCAGTGGGCAGCTTAGGTTTGGGGGGGGGGGAGAGAGACAGCAATACACATATGAGGTCAATATTAAGTAAGCTGGCTACCATAGATTGTTACATCAGTGGCTCACAGGATGGCCCACAAGCCGCATCACTTACCCAACGCTGCAATAGAGCTCCGCAGCTGCTACCTATGCCAACTGCCGAACCTTACTCACGCGTACAGGAGGCCACTATGCCGCTGCTTCTTCTGGCCCTCCTAGGTGTGCATGCACCCAACGTTGCCTTTCACTAAAGGGGATGTGACAGGAAGACAGCCGCAGCGCTCTCTAATGACATCATCACCAACTCTCTATTTAAGGCTTTCAAAAGGGCATCAGATGCCTCAGCAACAGGTCTCCTGATGTGCCTTTTGATCTTAGTGCATGTTGCCATTGCTCCTATGTTCCTCTTTCATTGTCTGTTCCAGTGTTCCTGTGTTTGTATGTTCCTGCCTTCCAGCCTGTTCACTGAGCTCCGGTCTGCCCTGCCTTGCCCTTGTTTGTGGTCTTGTTTGTCTTGTCTTGGTCCTTGTCTTGTCCTATCCTCTCTGGCTTGACTTCCAAGATTATGACCTCAACTTGGATCTTGACCATCTCTTGACTGCTGCCTGGACATGTCTTTCTGCTTTGGAACAGACCTTGCCTTGTATGCTGCCTGTCCTGACCTCTTCTGCCTACCCCGATCTCTGATCTACCTTCTGGTATCCAAGTACTGCCACCCACCTAGACCTTCGCCTGGCCTTGGACTCTTGCTTTATTGATGCTCCTAGGGACCCACCTAAGACCTGCCGGCCACCAGAACCCAAAGGCTCAACCTGCAGGGGAAGTGGCTGGAATAGGTGAAACTTCAGCCTGTCCCACCGCAGGGTGCATCTGCTAGCTGTTGGTGTAGGCCTAGCGGGTGTTAATAGATGAAGCTTTGACTATGGATTTTTATATCTCTTCGATGGTTCTGAAAGTTTGGTTTGACTCAGACAGTTGAGGAGACTTTGAACTTTTTTAGAGGGCCCTGTTTACAGATTGGTGGTTCAGGCATTAGTCTGCTTCGTATTAGACTACTGTAACATGGGATTGCTGGGTCTCCCTAAAAAATAGTTTACAACATTTACAGGGGGTGCAGAATATGGCAGCACATTTGATTTTTGGTCTCCCACATAGGGTGAGTGTGACACCTTTATTAAGATGCCTTCATTGGTTACCCATTGAAAAGCAGGCTAATTTCAACTAATGAGTCTGATGCATTAAATGGAGGGGGTGCAGATTATTTACAAGAAAAGATTAAGGGTTATTATCATACCCATAATCTATGCTCAAAATCAGTGGTGTTGGTTCCATTTAGGCAAGATATCTGTAAAGTATCAAATAGGAAAAGTGTGTTCTTAATTAGTGGTCCGGAGTTGTGGAACTCGGCACCATTGGAGGTAAGGGTGGAACAAAATTATCTTAATTTCAGAAAAAAAAGGTAAAGGCCTGGCTTTTTCCATTATAGCCTGGGCAAATTTTAAATTGAGAACAGCATAGATAGATGGGGTTTGAAGTACATAGATTAGGCCATTTAAGTATCAAGTTATTTTATTGTGTTTTATTTGTTTATGGATATGTATACATTGATTGTATTTTATTGTATTTCATTTTAAACTGCTCTGGTCAGATTCTAGTATCTGATGAGCGATATATAAGAAATGATAAATAAATAGTCTGTGAACACCATTGCAGATAGGCTGCAGAAAAGTCTGATGTGATGTTCAAGGTACTCATAGTACAGTGCATGGTATGTTCCCAACTACCGTACACATGGTCAGGATTCATCAGCCACCTTCGGTGATACAGGTAACTCTGCAGCTGGGGTGAAGGTTGGCACATGAAATGTTCAACAATAGGCTAAGTAGCATAGCTCCAACCAGCAGCTCTAACAAGTAGCAGGAATCAAGGGAAAAAGAGCAATGGGCATGCAAGCCATGGTCAGATGTGTTAAGAAATAGCAATGTAGAAAAGCACCCCATTTGTGACTTAATGCTACATCAGCAGTATCATTTTGATGAATAAACATGGAAAATTGTAGGCATATATATTGTTCACTGTTAGTGTCAACCAAACAAATGTCCCATAAATATTCAAGTAAGGCCTTCCGGACCTTTTAAGGCCTATCATCGATCTTGTTAAGATGCTCCGGCCACCGCTATACCAGTTTCTTCTTTGGAAGACTGTGGTACCCTTGCGACTATGCAAGAAAGTATTATGATGGGCTCATGACTCTCAGGTCGCAGGACATCCTGGAGTGGCACGAACTTTCGAGTTACTCCAATGCCATTATTGGTGGCCTCATGTAGGTGTGATGTTAAGGACTATGTCAACTTGTGCTCTACCTGTGCCCAGCAAAAATCCTTGCATGGCCAACCCTGGGGGCTGTTACAGCTGGTGTCAGCCCCCAGGGAACCCTGGACCCACTTTTCCATGGATTTTATTGTGGACCTCCATCTCTCTCACTGTGTCACCATAATATGGTTGGTAAGAGATCACTTTTCTAAGATGGCACATTTCGCCCCTTTGCCTGGGCTTCTGTCTGCACATGAATTGGCATGACTCTTCACCCAGCACATCTTTTGCTTACACAGCCTGCCTGATCACATCTTGTTATATAGGGATGTTCAGTTCACCACCCGTATTGGCAAGCTCTTTGTAAGAAAATTTGGGATCACCCTAGACTATTCCACTGCCTACCACGCTCAAGATAACAGTCTAACCGAATATACCAACTGAACATTTAAGACTTTCCTATGCTCCTATGTCACTGAGTGCCAGGACGATTGAGCGTCCTTCCTTCCATGGGTAGAATTCTCCCACAATAATCACATTAATGCTGCCACAGGCTCTTCCCATTTCCAAAATACCTATGGGAAGCAATCTTGAGTCCTGTTGCCATTTCTGCTAATGATATCATCAGCTGTGGCCCTGCTTTTGGCGGAATAACTGTGGAGGCTCTGGGAACAAATCAACACCCTCATCACCAAGGCTGCTACTAGAGCTAAAATGGTCACCGATACCAAAAGGAGGCCAGCGTTTCAATTTAAGACTGGAAACAAGGTGTGGCTGAACACCAAAAACCTACGCCTCCACATCCCCTCATTACACCTGGCGCACCACTTCATAGAATCTTTCCAGGTAATATGCCTATTAGGTCCCGTCACCTATAGACTGAAGTTGCCTCCCACACTAAGGATTCATAATTCTTTGCTTTCATGGCCTATGCATGCCACTCCAGAACCTAAGGAACTTATCTCAAGGGAAGACATGATATATGAGGTCCAACAGATCCTGGATTCTCGCAAAAGGAGTAAGAAGATAGATTACTTGATCTCCTGGAAAAATTATGGTCCAGAAGAAAATTCCTGTGAACCCTTAACTAACATACTGGATCCTAGCCTTCTAAAAGACTTCTATCAACAGTACCCTTCTAAACCTAAACCCTGGCTTCAAGGAGGGGGACTAAGGGGGGGGTACTGTTATTTCCAAGGCTCATGGAAGCTCCCTGCAAGCTGCGTTCCTTCCAGGGTCTTTGTTGCAGGATGCCTCCATCAGTGCAGCAGGGTGCTGCTGGTCTCTCTAGCATGTGTGCCCTGACATTACAACATTTAAAGGGCCCATGGTGGGAAATCCCCTGCAGCAACCTTTGCTGATGTCATTGGCCTCCCCCTTTATAAGACTGCCTCAGATACCCTCCTTCACCTCAGCAACAGTTCCAGCTACCGAGTAGCACATGTTACCTACCTGATCCTGCCTTCGTCTGCCCAGCCTGTCCTGACTCCTCTGCCTGGCCTGCCCCAGTTCCTGCTCCGCCTTCCACTCTCCTAGCCCTCGAACTGATCTCTGGTATTGACTCCTGCTTTGTCCCTCATCTCGCCTTATTGCCACCATTCTCTAACCTCTGTTTGGATTATCATCTTGTTTGCTAGCCGCCTGCCTCTGACCTCTGTCTGGCCCCTCATCTTGACTTAGATGCCCATCTTGACCCTAGCCTGGCCCTGGATTCCACTATTTTGCCTACCCCCAGAGATCCTCGCTTAAGTCCTGCTGGCCCCGGCACCCAAAGGCTCAGTCCGAGGGGAATGTGAGCTGGTATAGGTGAAGCCTCACTTCAGTCTCTGCCATGCCTGAGTCTGCCTGCATGCAATTAGAACCTGTGGGGCCCTTCCCCTCAGGTAGAACCAATTTTACCCCAGTCCAAGGATCCACAGATGCAACAGCTCCTACAGAAGCTTAGAAGCCAGGGGCAGGCTCCAAATGGTAAGTGTGATTATGTGGAGCCTCATATAGTCTTTATCTCTTAAATTGGCTGTTGTATTAGAAGAGCTAAGGATATAAAAATGCAGGGACACTCAGCAATCATAAGCCATATATATATGAGGAAGCACTGTGATTAAAAGGCTATCTAACATGTACATCTAGCCATACAAACTAGTGATCTCTCTATTATAGATGTCAAGCATACATAGCCATGCAAGTGAGGAAACTAAGAGGAAAAAGATGCTGTATTAATACTAAATCTACCTGCAGATCCCCACCATCAGCAGCAGATCCAGTTGAGGTAGAGACCCAACTGGAGCTTCGCTTATACCAGCCCATGTTCCTCTCGGGTTGAGCCCTTGGGTGCCAGGGCTGGCAGGTCTTAGGTAGGGTCTTCTGCTGATGAGGTGAAGATCCGCTGAGGGTACAGCAGATATGGCACAGGCAAATCCAGAAGCAGGCCAGGTCAGTGGTAGGTGGCGTTCAAGGTGATCCAGTAAGCAGGCTGTGTTCAGTGGCATGCAGTCTAATGGAAGTCCAGTGAGCAGGCTGTGGTCAGTGGCAGGTGGCATTCTAGGACGTCCAGAGGCAAGCTGAGGTCAATACTGGGTATCCATCTGGAGGGAAGGCAGGATGGATAGGCAGGGAAGAAAGCGTGGAGCAGAACAGGTGTGGCAGATGAGGAGATGTAGGACAATGAAGATCTGAAGGACTGACCATGAGAACTCAAGATGAAGATTCAGGAACTGGAACTGAAGATCAAGATGAGGAACTGGAAAACACAGAGACAGGAATGCCTAGCTACTCACACTACTAAGGCAGTAGGAAGGCTTGTTGCCGAGGTGCCAGGGTGTTGTCTACAATGGCCTTATATAGGTCAGAGAAAGTGATGTCATTCAGATGGTGCCTGCCAGGTTTTCCCACCACTGGTCTTTTAAGACTGGGGAAGTCGGTGCGTGCACGCCCTAAGAGAAGCAAGGCCCAGTGGTGTTTGCAGCATCCTGCTGCAAAGGTCTTCAGCGGCGTCCTGCCATGTCACAGCATGACATCCCGTCATGCTTGGAGGAGAAACAGGCTGGTGGCATCCAGGGACGAGAGGGAGGGCCCCTCCCAAGAGGTAAGTATGGTGGTTTGCAGGAGAAGCCTGTAGACCACCAACATAGTAGCAACTAATTAACTACAATACAAGCCAAAACATGGATACAGATTTCCCTTCATATAGTCTGTATGTTGATATGTGTAGGAAGTTGTGAGACATTCTGTTTTCCCGTGACATATGTTGCTACTTCTCTCATCTCCTACCTGAATGTATTGATGTTAAGGTCCCAAATGATCTTCTATGGAATGATATCATCAAATGTTGACTGTTTTTCTTCCTAAATCATTTGTGATGTATGTAATCACATCACACAGCATATACTATCAGTATTGGACTATAAGAGCTCTTTGTTACTCAGGGTATCTCTTATTGGCAACGTAGTTACAAACACTTATGTAACTGTATCCATAACAGGAGAGTATTCAGGTGAAACTATCTGTTATGCTCCTGCCTGTTATGTAAAGATTAATGTACCAGGACAAACTCCACAAACTCTAAACTCTGTTGCTATAAGCTGGGAATGGACATCAGTATTATCCCTGGGTCTCGCTAATGTGATCCTTGTCCCACTACAGGGATGTACCCCAAAAGGTCACCCTGACAGATACTAATACTATCTTTTATTGCAGTTTATGTGACAAGAACCATGGCACAAAAGTAATTGGCAAGATACAGGACACATTTGCCCAGGCGTCCTAAGGATGTTTGCCATCTTTACAACATCACATGTACAGCTACTTTGTCAATTGATCAAGGGTCATGAAGGTTTAAAAAAAAAAAAAATCAGAGGCCATCCAAATACTGGTGAAAACACTATATCGAGAGGCATTCTTCCACATGCATGTGTGACTTACATGTTATAGAGTCTTCTCCATGTTGATCTTTTCTTGCAGGGAACTCTCAGGGGCTTTCCTGGTCAGAGAATTGACCTGCTCAGGCAGTCATCCACATTGATAAGGTGAGGACCTTGCAAGACTGGAAGATTGGGCATTCAAATGGCAGATGAAATTTAATGTGGACAAGTGCAAGGTGGTGCATATAGGGAAAAATCATCCTTGCTGTAGTTACACAATGTAGGTTCCTTATTAGGAGCTACCACCCAGGAAAAAGATCTAGGCATCCTAGTGGATAATACTTTAAAATTGTCGGCTCAGTGTGCTGCAGCAGTCAAAAAGCAAACAGAATGTTAAGAATTATTAGGAAGGGAATGGTTAATAAAACAGAAAATGCATAATGCCTCTGTATCGCTCCATGGTTGAAGACCGCTCCTTGAATACTGTGTACAATTCTGGTCGCCGCATCTCAAAAAAGATATAGTTGCAATGGAGAAGATACAGAGAAGGGCAACCAAAATGATAAGGGGATGGAACAGCTCCCCTATGAGGAAAGGCTGAAGAGATTAGGGCTGTTCAGCTTGGAGAAGAGGCGGGCTGAGGGGGGGATATGATTAGAGGTCTTAAGATCACGAGAGGTCTTGAACGAGTAGATGTGAATCGGTTATTTACACTTTCGGACAATAGGTTTGTGACTGCCACTGCCCGACGTCTCCACGCCGCCCTCCTTACCTCTTTAGCAACTCCCTCCTGGGTTGATGGAAGTTTGGCTGCCGCGGCATCATCTTGCCAACCTCCTCCGGCGTTCCCGGACCGATTAGACACTACCTTCCGCCATGTTCTCCTGAGGCTTAAGGGCGCACGGGCGGCCCCAACTCAAGATCCAGCAGTGGCGCGAACGTCAGGGGTGTCCCTCTGAGATGACGTCATCATCTTCGGATATTTAAAGGTCTTTCATTTCACTAACTAATCGAGTTAGCAAAGGTTTCCTACCTAGCTGCCTCCAGGTATCGCTGCAGATGGGATTCGCTCTCCACATAGCTTGCTACTCTGCCTCCTCGGACTTTACCAGGGGTACCCGCTCCTCGGGGGCCTCGCTCTCTCTTTTACTTTTCAGGTCGCAGTCTGGAACCGGTACTCGCTCCTCGAGGACCCACGTTCCCGGACCTGCTACTGAATATAACTTCTGCCAGGAAGTCACCGCTGCCTACAACACCAGTGAGTTACCATCTCTCTCTCAGAGCTTTCCCTGGAACCAGGTACTCGCTCCTCAAGGGCCTACTTCATTCCAGCTCCTGGGCTATTCTAAGAGACTACAGTGTGAGTGTTACCATTAGAGATGTGCAATCGTTTATCACGAATTAGGCAATTGCAACAAAATTGCCTAATTCGTCGTGGTTCGGTGGCCCCGAAACCCGAAAAGGATTTTCACCGAACTTCGGGGAAAATTCGTTTTTCGGGTTTGTGTGGGAGAGGGGCACATTTTTTTTTTTAAATTAAAAACCACCCCATACATTAAGATTAAGTATAATACAACCACCCTCCCCCCATCCCGATCCCTCCCCAAGACTTACTAACATCCCTGGGGGTCCAGCGGGGTCCCGGGTTCCATTTGTCCCTCTGTGCCCGGTGTGCCACTGCAAGCCATGCTCAAAATGGTGCCGAATAGCCTCTGAAATACTATGTCACAGGGCTAACTGGCGGCCATTGGTCAGCCCCTGTCACATGGCCATCGGCGCCATCTTGTGCTCATACCATGTGATAGGGGCTGACCAATGGCGCCGGTAGCAAAGGCTATCGGCGCCATTTTGATTCCTGGCAATCCGACGGCACGAGTGCAGGAGATCGCTCCCGGACCCCCGCTGGACCCCCAGGACTTTTGCCCAGTTGGGGGGGGCCTCCTGACCCCCCCCCAAGGCTTGCCAATAATCCCTGGGGGTCCAGCAGGGGTCCGGGAGCGATTTCGTGTCGGGCTGCCAGGAATCAAAATGGCGCCGATAGCCTTTGCCATACTATGTCACAGGGGCTACCGGCCGCCATTGGTCAGCCCCTGTCACATGGTATGAGCACAAGATGGCGCCGATGGCCATGTGACAGGGGCTGACCAATGGCGCCGGTAGCCCATGTGACATAGTAGTTCAGAGGCTATTCTGCACCATTTTGAGCACGGCTTGCAGTGGCACACCGGGCACGGAGGGACAAATGGAACCCGGGACCCCGCTGGACCCCCAGGGATGTTAGTAAGTCTTGGGGAGGGATCGGGATGGTGGGGGGGGGGGTTGTATGTAATGTTTTAAAATGAATTTAAATGCTTGGGGTGGGGTTTTTTTTAGCTTCATTTTCCCGCTTCGTTTTTTGGGCCGGTTTCGGGTTTCCTCATTTCGTTTTTCTAAAAAACTAAACGAGAAAACCCGAATTTTACCACGAAGTATTCGAGTCAAAAAACGACCCGGTAGAAAAAAACGAAGCACATCTCTAGTTACCATCAAGGTTCTGTTCCTGAACTCTGCATACTCTGCCTACTCATTATCTCAGTTTCTCTACAGCTCAGCCTTCCTGGGATCGCTGTTCCAGTGCCTGAGGGACTACAGCCCAGCCGGACTCTTCCAGATCACTACTGCCACCTCTGGTGGCTCTCAAAAACTGTTTAATAAAAGAACTTATGTGTGTCTGTCTCCCAACTCTGAACCTGACTGGTGATCCCTCTCAGGATCTTCCCCCGAGGGTGTGGTCAGCTGCGACCAGGCCAAGGATCCACCCACAACTATCACAAATATAACAATAGGAGGACTAGGGGGCATTCCATGAAGTTAGCAAGTAGCACATTTAATACTAATTAAAGAAAATTCTTTTTCACTCAACGCATAATTAAGCTCGGGAATTTGTTGCCAGAGGATGTGGTTAATGCAGTTAGTGTAGCTGGGTTCAAAAAAGGTTTGGATAAGTTCTTGGAGGAGAAGTCCATTAACTGCTTTTAATCAAGTTTACTTAGGGATAGCCACTGCTATTAATTGCATCAGTAGCATGGGATCTTCTTGGTGTTTGAGTAATTGCCAGGTTCTTGTGGCCCGGTTTGGCCTCTGTTGGAAACAGGATGCTGGGCTTGATGGATCCTTGGTCTGACCCAGCATGGCAATTTCTTATGTTCTTATGTTTTTATTGAGTGCTCTTCCTTAATTTAATTCTATAGTCATCAGTCAGGTTTGTTTGACAGGATGTTCCTCTTGTAAAACCATGTTATCTTGGATCCTGAAACTTTCCAGAATGTAGATAGTTCATTATCCTATCCTTTAGCAGAGTCTCCATTAATTTTCCCACCACTGAGGTAAAGCTAACTGGTTGATAGTTTCCAGCCTCCTCCCTGCTACAACTTTTGTGAAGCAAGACCACAATTGCCTTTCTCCAATGTTGCGGCACCCCTCCCGACTGCAAGGATCTATTGAACAAGTCTTTTAATTGTTATGTTTGATGGCTCATGGGACGGTTTTGCAAGCCAGTGCATTCAACCCAGCCACTGCCCTATGCATGCCAGAGGCCTTCTGTTGCGGCGATGTCCCACTGACCATCGCTGACACCACCATCCCAGCCATGCTATTGCCTTGCCACAGGAGGACCATGGTGGTAAATCGTGGACCCAGGCCTGATGCTGTGACTGGCCCAGAGACCGAGTCCCAATGTCAGGCTCTTTGCCCAGACCCAGGCCTGATGCTGCAACCTAACCTAGAGGCCAGACCCCATGACAGGTGCCTAGGCCCAGACCCAGGCGCGATGCCGGGGCCTTGGCCAGGAGGTCAGGTCAAGACACTTGGGCCTCCTTGATCCAGGGTCAGGCCCAGGCTCAGAGCCCAGGTCTCAATGCCTCTTCTTCATCCTCTTCGTTCTTCGGCACTTGCAAACCAAATGACACCATCTGCTGGGGTCGTACCACAGTTAATTAACACTGGTGCATTCACCCCAGCATACACATTGTCATATATCAAAATGTTGCTGTTCGCCGAAGTGAATGCACCAGAGTTAATTAGCTCCAGCGCGACCCCATTAGATGGCGTCATTTGGCTTGCAAGTGCCGAAGAATGAAGGGGACCAAGTAGAGGCTCTGAGGTCTGGGCCTGTCCCGGGGCCGAGGCCTAGGCATCGGGACCTGGCCTCCTGGCCGAGGCCCTGGCGTTGGGCCTATGTCTGGGCCTCGGCCCTGACATCAGGACCCGGTATCCTGGCTGAGGCCCTGGAGTCAAGCCTAGGTTAGGGCCTAGGCCCCAGCGTAGAGACCCCGGCCTCCAGGATTCGTAGAGGCATTGGACCTGATTCTGGGTCTAGGCCCCGGTGTCAGGCCTGGGTCCAGGCCCTGACTAAGGCCGAGGCCCCAACATTGGAACCCGGCCTCGGGGTCAGTTCATGGTATCAGGTCTGAGTCCAGACCGAGGTCCCGGCATTGGGACCCAGCCTTTGGGTCAGGTCGTGGCGTCAGGCCTGGAACCTGGCTAGTGGCCCCAATGTCAGGCCTGTATCTGGGTCTAAACCCCAGTGTCAGGACCTGGCCTTCTGGCCAAGGCCTCGGTCTCCAGGTCAGGTTGTGGGCATCGGGCCAGGGTCTGGGCTTCGGCCTATGGCAAGGCCCTGGTGTCAGGACCCAGCCTCCAGGTTTAGCATATATAGGGCCTACGGCAAGGCCCTGGTGTCAGGACCCAGCCTCCAGATTTAGCTTATATAGGAGGCTTGCTGCGTTCAGCAGTCCGTGGGCTACCCCGTGAACTACCGCTCTCACCTTCTACAGCCGGGCCAGTGGGGTCCTTCCTCAATGTGGCGAATGCTGCCGGTCAGCCAGGTGGTAGGTCACCATTCTTTGTTGCAGCAAATGCCACCAGCAGGATGCCACCAACACCATGTGCTGCAGCTTCCCATAGGATGTACATACCACCTCCTGGAATTTAAAGGGCCTGAGTAGGAAAGTCCTTGCGACCCCTAGATATGACATCACTGGGTCAGCCTTATATAAGGGCATCTCCATGGAAACAACTGGTCTCAGCAACAGTTCCAACTACTTCCAGTAGTGCATGTTGCTTTCCAGCCTTGTCCTCAGTCTTCGTTCCAGCCTTGTCTTCACTAGGGATGTGCATTCTTTTAAAACAAAACGTACAATGTGACAAATAAGGGGGCCCCCCAAATGAAATGAATCTTAGTGTTTGTTTTGTTTTAAACTAATGATTTGAGTGTTACGGCGGCCATCCACAGCCACTGCCCCTCACCTTTTGCTGCTCCCGGGGACAGGCTCTGGTCCCTTCCAGCGCGGGAAGAGCGTCTCCAGCGCTGCCCTTCCCATGGCGGCCTTGCTGGCGGTCCGCGCTGTCTCGGCACAGCAAAGACACCGCCATCCCTTACCTGGGCGGCCTGGATTTCTAGGCGTGTGTACATGCCCCCTTGTAGCATTGAAAGGGGCCGCATAGCATCAGGGTTACCGGCCCTCCTTGCTGACGTCAGATCCTTCTCACTATAAATACTCAGGCAGCACTTCTAAGCGTTACCCTTGCAACTGGTCCTCCTGTTCTCATTCCCTTGGCTCTGTGGTTTCCAGTACTTGTCCTCTCCGTGGCTTGTGTCTTTCCTAGCCTGACCTTTGCCTGCCTGACTATGCTGACCTCTCCAGGCCTGATTTCTGCCTGCCTGACTACGCTGACCTTTCCACACCTGACCTCTGCCTGCCCGACTATGCTGACTCCTCCTGGCCTGACCTTTGCTCGTGGTGGGCACACCTCTCCGCTACCCTCTCCAGGAGACCCCCTGAGGCCCACCTAAGTCCAGGCGGTCCGGGTATCCAAGGGCTCAACCTGCGGAAGCCCCAGATTGCTATTGGCGAAGCTCCAGCCTCAGTCTCCTTGTGTGCTCTGCCTCCTGGTGGCAGGCGTTTTCTGGGTCCGACCAGAGGGTCGTACCAATCCTGCACCAGGCCAAGGGTCCACCTCCAGCGCAACAGATTGCAAGGGCCATGGACTCGGCGGAGTACTCTGCCTTCCAGGCCATTCCTGGATTGGCTTCCAAGGTACTGGAGCAGCAGCAATGTCTTAAGACCCTATCCTCCTTCCTGGAGCGTCTGCACGTCAGACTGGATTCCTGCCCTGGGATCATTCAGAAGCTCCAATCAACTCTGGAACAGGTGTTAGTAGACGTGAACCGCCTTGCTACCTGACAAGACTTTCTGAACCAGATAAACGCCCCATTACTGTCCTCGGCGGCTCCCCCATCGAACCCTGATCCTGGATGGGCGGTCATCTCCTTACCAGCACCGCCACATTTCTCGGGAGATCCCAAACAATGTCTGGGGTTTCTAAACCAATGTCAGATGTATTTTACTTTACAGTCGGCACTCTTCCCGAGCGATTTAGTTAAAATGACGTTTATCCTATTCCTCTTGGATGGCAAGGCCCTGGCCTGGGCATTTCCGCTGTGGGAACATTCCGAACCCCTGCTGTCCAGTCTTCCACAGTTTACGTTTGCCTACAAACAAATCTCTGATGAATATGGCAGACATCCCACGATGGGCTCCGACTTGTTGCAGCTGAAATAAGGGAACCATTCCCTGTCCGATTATGCTATTGAGTTCCACACATTGCCCTCGGAACTGAACTGGCAGGGGAACAGTTTACATGCCATCTTTCTGGAGGGACTAGCACCCAGGCTAAAGACGAACTCACCACAAGGGAGATCCCTACGTCCCTTAAGCGTCTAATAGACTTCATTGGAAAATTGGACCGACGACTCCAAGAGCGGGTCCAAGAAAACCACTCTAGTTTGAGAAACCGTCCGAGGGCCTCACTTCCCCCCACTGAGAACCATCTTCTGCTTCCGGAGAACTCCGAAGAACCTATGCAATTGGGTCGTGCCTATATCAGAAGAAGAAAAATCCTGCCGGCGCCAGCTCGGCCTATGTCTGTATTGCAGGAACCAGGGTCACCTTTGTCACCTGAGAAAAAGGAACCTTCTCCGTGCCAAGGGATCATGGATTCGGTAGCCCTCTGTCTAACAACTACATCACCCATGTTCCTACTCCCAGCCTCTCTGGAGCAATCCTCTACCTGCTTCACCACCCAGGTTCTAGTGGACTCCGGTGCTGGGGGAAATTTTATCCAGCAAGACCTCGTGGATCAATTCCGGATTTCCACATCCCCCTTGACCCCACCAGTGGCTCTAACCTCTATCCATGGAAACTTCCTTTCCAAATTGGTGACTCGGGTTACACATCCGTTGACACTGAGGGTGGGAACAGATCACACCGAGCTCATCACCTTCTACGTCCTCCCCAAAGCTGTGAGCCCAGCTATACTAGGCCTGCCGTGGCTACAAAAACATCAGCCACAGTTCGATTGGACCTCGGCTGACCTTATTCAGTGGGACCCACACTGTTCTGAGACCTGCCTTGAACCGACTAAGTCTCATACCTTGGTTGTGGCCACCGCCCTGCCTAACTCCCCAAGTCTAAGTAGGAGGGCACAGGAAACTCAAACCGATTCCCATTGCCTTCACCAGAACCTTTTAACGACTGTGTTTACACAATTAAAGGAACAATTGTCGCAGAAAGCGGCCGAATATGACGCCTTAGAAAGGGAACACAAGCTAACCACGAAAGGATTTGTGTCCCTCCTGTCCTTCAAGGAAGAGGAGATTCAGAACCTACCAATCCTCCTCCAACCAAAGAAAAGGGGACAGTCTCTCGAGGAACCCGAAGATGCGGACACCCCATGTCTCCTCCTACAAAATTCTCAAGGGGAGGGCCTTGGGGATGGGGTACTGTTGCGGCAGCCATCCGCAGCATCCGCGGCATCCGCATCCGCTCCCCTCATACCTTTCGCTGTTCCCGGGGACAGGCTCCGGTTCCTTCCGGCGCGGGAGGAGCGCCTCCAGTGTTGCCCTTCCCATGGCGGCCTTGCCGGCAGTCCGCACCGTTGCGGCGCAGCAAAGATGCCGCCATCCCTTTCCTGGCTGGCCAGGCTCTCTAGGCGCACGCATGCGCCCCCTTGCAGCATTTAAATAGGCCGTGGCGCGTCAGGGTTACCTGCCCTCCTTGCTGAAGTCAGATCCTTCTCACTATAAATACTCGGGCAGCGCTTCTAAGCATTGCCCTTGCAACTGGTCCTCCTGTTCTCTTGCCTTGGCTCCGTGGTTTCCTGTACTTGTCCTCTCCGTGCCTTGTGTCTTTCCTAGCCTGACCTTTGCCTGCCTGACTACGCTGACCTCTACAGACCTGACCTTTGCCTGCCTGACTACGCTGACTCCTCCTGACCTGACCTTTGCTCGTGGTGGGCACACCTCTCTGCTACCTCTCCGGGAGACCCCCTGAGGCCCACCTAAGTCCAGGTGGTCCGGGTACCCAAGGGCTCAACCTGCGGAAACCCCGGTTTGCTATTGGCGAAGCTCCAGCTAGCCTCAGTCTCTTTGTGTGCTCTGCCTCCTGATGGCAGGTGCTCTCTGGATCCGACCAGAGGGTCGTACCAATCCTGCACCAGGCCAAGGGTCCACCTCCAGTGCAATCCTGCAATCCTGTGCAATCCAGTGCAATCAGTGCAATCCAGTGCAATCCTGCACCAGGCCAAGGGTCCACCTCCAGTGCAATGCCAGGGCTTTGCCTAGGGCATAGGCTGAGACCCAAAGCAGGGGCCGCAGCCTAGGTCCGAGCATGATGCCGAGGTCTCAATGGATATATGTTCAAAATAACATCATATTTACAGACTGCTGGTACCATGTAGTCTCATAAGTATAACCAGAGAAACCTCATACAAAATGACGGGCTTTGTCTTTGATAGCCCTAAAAGCCAGTGATATATTTCTACGGTCACTGGTAAAACCACAGACCGTCATTCGATATAATCATTGGTTTCTCCGGTGTGTATATTTTGCATTATTTTTTCGATTTTTTCAACAGACAAAGCCCGCCATTTTATATGAGGTTTCTCTGGTTATACTTAAGAGACTACATGGTACCAGCAGTCTGTAAATATGATGTTATTTTGAACATATATTATAAAGAATACATCATAAATGTACAGTTCTAAATCACAAGAGGTCTCAATGGATGCACGGGCTGATGCCGGGGCCTCAGCTGAGACTCCCAAAAATTAAATTAAAAAAACTTCAAAACTTACCTTATCCATGATGCATCCGCTGAGACCTCGGCTTCATGCTTGGGCCTAGGCTGCGGCCCTTGATTTAGTAAAGTTAGTGCACTTTTACTTTACTACAACTTTTGGTACACCTGCCTGACATAACAGTGTGATAAGCTTAGTTCACCTTTTTTTCCTCCTGTTATAGGGCATCTTTTTTTGTTAAGATGCTTTTTAACTCCATACCATTTGCATACTGCATAGGGAGATAACTCTCTTTTTAATGTGTGAGTAAACAAAATGTGTCCCAAATTTTAGCAAACATTTTTTACTCACATTTTATTTCATTGGGCTCTAAAAGCAATACTATTTGAAAAAGGAATGTCACAGCTATATTCTTGACCACTGCTGCCACCTGTTGATTTTGTACCAGATCTGAAACATTACAAAGTATGGATGTGTCCAGAGCAAAAATGTGGATTGGTTTATTTCATTATGTTTGCCATTTTTTTTATTTGTGATTTCATTTCAGTTCCCAAGATCATTTGTTTTGTTATGTTGTTTCATTTGTTTCCATTAAAGTCAATGGGGGAAGCAATGCATCCTTTTTTTTTTTCAATGCAATGCATCCTATTTTGGTTGCTAATATTGGGTTTTCTTTTTAAGTTTAATTAAACTTGCAGGCAGTCATTAGCAGCAGAGGGAACAGCACTCCATGAAACCAAGAGTGGGGAAAAGTGAACTCAATAGAGGCACGAATAACCTAAAAAACTGTGAGAAAGGCAAAGCAGAATCAACAGTGGCAAAAACACCTAGAAAGGGACATCTACTAGATAAATGAAGCTTGACCGACGTGCCGCAAATGCGCAGTAGAGATCAACTCTACCGGGCATGCGCGGGCAGCACGTCGATCAGAGTTTGCCTGTAACAAAAATGGCGCGGCGAGGAGCAGTAGCGGCGGCGGCGCGCACGAGGGAGGGAGGGACCTCTGGCACGGCGAGGAGCAGTAGCAGTAGCGGCGGCGCGCATGAGGGAAGGCGGGACCTCTTTCGCGGGGAGGAGCAGTAGCAGTAGCAGTAGCGGGAGCGGCGCGCGCGCGGGAGAGAGGGACCCTCCCCCGGAGATCTTCCGTCTGCGCCATCCGAAGGGGTTGTGAGTGAGGAGTGAGGGGGAGGAGAGAGAATGAGGGGAGGGGGAGAATGAGGGGTAAGGAAATGGACCGAAAAAAAAAAGGTAATGTAGCCCGTTGTTACGGGCTTAATGGCTAGTAACAACATAAAAGGAGTGGTATGAAAACCCTAAGGCAAAGAAGAGCAAAGGGCTCCAACAATATTGGCATAAACAGCCCAAGGCACCAACAGAGGGGTAAAGTGGAATCAAGAGTGGCATGAATATTGCAAGGAATCGAATGAATGGCAAAGTATCATCAGGGGTGTGGCATTAACAGCCCAAGGCACTGTGAGAGAGGAAAAGCATCATAAATAGTGCCAAGAACACTCCAATGTACCCTGAGAGGGGCAAAATAGTACCAAGAGTGGCATGAGCACCCCAAGACACTGTGAGAGGTGCAAAGCATAAGAACATGCCATCCTGGGTCAGACCAAGGGTCCATCAAGCCCAGTATCCTTTTTCCAATGGTGGCCAATTCAGGATATAAACTGGCAAGTACCCAAAAACTAAGTCTATCCCATGCTACTAATGCTAGTAATAGCAGTGGCTATTTCTAAGTCAACTTGATTAATAGCAGGTAATGGACTGCTCCTCCAAGCGTGGGCAAGCCCATCCGCCATCTTGAATTGGGGATTACCTAAGGCACGTGCGCGCCAGGCCCATCTTATATACGTCATGGCGGGAAACTCGGGGGTGTCCCCTCCGCATGACGTCATCTGCCTGCGTGTATTTGAGCCAGCCGGTCTGAGCTACCTACGAGTTAGCAAGGACTTCCTTCTTGCTGAATTCCACTCCTTCGGAGATGCTTACTTTGCTACGCTGAATTCGTTCCTGACCCGGAGACTTGATTGCTTTAGGTACTCGCTCCTCGGGGGCCTTGTCACGTTCTGGCTATCCGCTCCTCGGAGGGCCTTCCTGCCTGGAGTCTCTCTTCATCTACTCTGGACTTTGTCTGGTTCAGCCTTGTCACTTCACTACCTTCAGCTGACGGAACCTCCAGTGTACCCCGTGCCTCGGGCCACTACCGTGTTCGCCTCAGCAACATTCCTTGCACACTTCAGAGTGAGTACCATCTGCTATTCAGCTCTACTGGCCCCCTGCTCTACTCTCAACATTCTCCTGTGATTCTCGGCGTACACCGCACTGCGGATCACTACCGGATCTATACAGAGAAGTTCCATCGAAGGAGGGATTCCCTGGAGTACCCCGCTCTGCGGACCACTACCAGGGATATTATCATTGAGCTACCAATTCCTCTGGACTGTGTCTCTCTCCCACTTGGTGGGATTTTCTACATTCCAGTACAATAAAGTCTCTTTGCTGTTGTGTCCATCTCAGCTGAGGCCACGCCTATCTTGGTGAGTCCCCACAGGGCTCCTCCCTGTGGGTAGAGTCAGCTCTCACCCCGATCCAGGGTCTACAAACATACCAGATTATAACAGATTGCTAACTCCATGGACCCGGCTCAGGTCTCACCCCTTCAGGCCATTCCTGGCCTGGCCCAACGTATTGAGGAACAACAGAGGACTTTAGAGACTTTGACCAATGCATTTAATCAGTTAAATTCATGACTGAACACTCCAACTATGGGGCGGATTTTCAGAGCCCTGCTCGCCTAAATCCGCCCAAAACCGGGCGGATTTAGGCGAGCAGGGCCCTGCGCGCCGGTGAGCCTATTTTACATAGGCCTACCAGCGCGCGCAGAGCCCCGGGACTCGCGTAAGTCCCGGGGTTCTCCGAGGGGGGCGTGTCGGGGGCGGGCCCAGTCGTCGCGGCGTTTAGGGGGCGTGTCGGCAGCGTTTTGGGGGCGGGTACGGGGGCGTGGCTACAGACCGGGGCGGTCCGGGGCGTGGCCGCGCCCTCCGTACCCGCCCCAGGTCACGTCCCGGCGCACAAGAGGCCCGCTGGTGCGCGGGGATTTACGCCTCCCAGAGGGAGGCGTAAATCCCCCAACAAAGGTAAGGGGGGGTTTAGACAGGGCCGGGCGGGTGGGTTAGGTAGAGGAAGGGAGGGGAAGGTGAAGGGAGGGCGTTAGAGGATTCCCTCCGAGGCCGCTCCGATTTCGGAGCGGCCTCGGAGGGAATGGGGGTAGGCTGCGCGGCTCGGCGCGCGCCGGCTATACAAAATCGATAGCCTTGCGCGCGCCGATCCAGGTTTTTAGCAGATACGCGCGGCTCCGCGCGTATCTACTAAAATCCAGCGTACTTTTGTTTGCGCCTGGAGCGCCAACAAAAGTAGGCCTATTCGCGGAGTATGAAAATCTACCCCTATGTCTAATAAAGATGCCTCATCATCTGTGGTTTCAGGATGAACTGCAGTACCACTACCAGCCCCTACTCGCTTCTCAGGAGATTCCCTGTTATATAGAGGCTTCCTCAATCAGTGCTGTATGCACTTTTCATTACAACCAATTTACTTTCCTACTGCAGTATCTAAGACTATGAATATCCTGTCTTTTTTAGACGGGAAAGCCCTGGCTTGGGCTTCACCTCTCTGGAAATGCAATGACCCGATCCTTAGCGACTTGCCAGGTTTTCTTGCTCTCTTTAAGTCCGTTTTTGGTGATCCTGCGCGCAAGACAGTCGCCGGATCCACTCTGTTACATCTCCAACAAGGAGCCAAGCCACTCCCGGACTATGTGATTGACTTTAAGACCCTATCTTCAGAGCTTCACTGGGATCTAGAGTGTTTACATGTGATTTTCATAGAGGGCCTTAACTCCTGTATCAAGGATGAATTGGCAGCACGTGAATTACCTGACACCTTGGACTCACTTATTGACCTTGCTGGGAGAATTGATCATCGCCTACGGGAACGATCACAAGAGGTTAAGAGCCCTAAGAGACACCTCTCAGTGAGTATGCGTCCACGAGCCACACCTGCAGCACAGACCCAGTCTACACCAATCCCTGAAGAAGATGAACCCATGCAATTGGGCAGCAGCCATCTAACCACCAAGGAAAGGTGCTACCATAAGAGAATGGGTCTCTGTATGTACTGCAGTCAACCAGGCCATGCGATTCAATCCTGCCCCATCTGTCCGGGAAACATGCAGACCTAGGATCCACTGGAGGACTCTTCCTAGGTCTTACTACACCAGCTCCTCCACTGACACTCCAAGTCTCGATCATCTCCGGAACCCTTGAATTCCAGACTCTCGCGATTGTCGATTCCGGAGCATAGTCGATTCAGGAGCATTGTCAATTCCAGGCATTTCACTAGAAGCTGGGGGTGGCAGAAAGAAATTAGAATGTCACCTCCCATATACAAATAAAAACGCAATGGAAAAGGGTGAAGTGGATAACAAAACTCAACTAAATAAGTCACAAAAGGAGTGAATAAAGTGGAGGCAGCAAAATACTGCACGGAGCGGCAGTAGCCACAGCGGCATTCAAACACTGCACGGAGCGGCAGTAGCCACAGAGGCATTCACGGAGCGGGATGCCAGTGGCCAGTAGTTGGTGTTCCACCTTCACGGAGTGGAAGGATGGAGGGCTGTTATCTCCAAAAATAAAAAATAAAACAAACAAAAAAATAAAAACAGGGGTGGGTAAGAGTATGGGGCAAGGGGGTGGCCTGCTTGTTACAGCAGTTGCTACCCCTAATTGAGCTGGATGTCACTTGGATGCAGATACGGAGCTGCTCTCTAAATTGGTGGTAGGGTGGAGGGGAATTAGGGCTGGAGGGTACTGGAAGCCAATAGTAACAGGTGGGAGAGAGAAAAAAGGAAAAAAATGGACAAAGTGCGTAGCTTGCTGGGCAGACTTGATGGGCCGTTTGGTCTTCTTCTGCCGTCATTTCTATGTTTCTATGTTTCTATGAGTCCAAGAAAAGCAGTAACCTGAACGAGAAAAGCTGGAAAGCTATAAGCACAAATGCTCACAGTTTGGGCAATAAAATCCCAGATCTGCAAGCCCTAATGGTGGAGGCGGACTTGGATATTGTTGCTGTTACAGAGACGTGGATCACGGAATCTCATGATTGGGATATGGCAATACTGGGCTATAACTTATTAAGGAAGGGCAGAGAGGACAGGAAAGGGGGAGGAGTGGCTCTTTATGCTAGAAACAATATCCAAGCATCTGAGCTGCAAGGAAGATGGGGCAAAGAAGAAGCACTATGGGCCGACCTAAAAAAAGATGATGGGGCTTCCATTTTTATTGGAGTGGTTTACAGGCCTCCAAATCATATGGAAGAGCTTGACAAAGATCTAGTTGAAGACATCCAAAAGATGGGAAAGAAGGGAGAAGTGGTGATTGTTGGAGATTTTAATCTGCCGGATGTAGACTGGAGAATCCCTTCTGCAGAATCTAATAGTAGTAGAGAGATAGTGGATGCCCTGCAAGGGGCTCTGTTCAAACAAATGGTAATGGAACCCACGAGGGAGGGAGCTATACTCGATTTAGTTCTCACTAATGGAGATAATGTCTCTAATGTCCAGGGTGGTGCCCACCTCAGCAGTGATTATCATACAGTATGGTTTCATATCACAAATAGGATATGGAGAAGTAGCACGAAGACCCAAGTTTTGCAGTTCAAAAATACAGACTTTGATGAAATGGGGAAGTACCAGGAGGAAGAACTAGAAGGCTGGGAGAACGAGAGAGATGTGGAACAACAGTGTACCAAACTAAAAGAATCAATTACTGTTATTATTTGTGATAAATGTGGGTGGATCCTTGGGCTGGTGGCAGATGACCACGCCCACAGGGGAAGATCCTGAGAGGGACCACCAGTCAGGCTCAGAGTTGGGAGACAGACACACTTAGTTCTTTTATTAAACTGTTTTAGAGAACCATCAGAGGTGGCAGTAGTGAGCTGGAAGAGCCCGGCTGGACTATAGTCCCTCAGGCACTGGAACAGTGATCCCAGGATGGCTGAGCTGTAGAGAAACTGAGATAGTGAGTAGGCAGAGTATGCAGAGTTCAGGAACAGAACCTTGATGGTAACACTCACACAATAGTCTCTTGGAACAGCCCAGGAGCTGGAATGAAGTAGGCCCTCGAGGAGCGAGTACCTGGTTCCAGGGAAAGCTCTTAGAGAGAGATGGTAACTCACTGGTGTTGTAGGCAGCGGTGACTTCCTGGCAGAAGTTATATTCAATAGCATGTCCGGGAACGTGGGCCCTGGAGGAGCGAGTACCGGTTCCAGACTGCGACCTGAAAAGCAAGAGAGACAGCGAGGCCCCCGAGGAGCGGGTACCCCTGGTAAAGTCCGAGGAGGCAGAGTAGCAAGGTATGTGGAGAGAGAATCCCATCCGCAGCGATACCTGGAGGCAGCTAGATAGGAAACCCTTTGCTAACTCAATTAGCTAGCAAAACAAGAGACCTTAAATATCTGGCGATGATAACGTCATCTCAGGGGGATGCCCCTGAGGTTCGCGCCACAGCTGGTACTTGAGTCGGGGCTGCGCCACGCGCGCGCCCTTAGGCCTTAGGAGAACATGGCGGAAGATAGCGTCTAGCTGGTCCAGGGACGCCAGAGGAGGTTGGCAAAATGACGCTGTGGCAGCCAAATTTCTATCAACCAAAGAGGGAGTCGCCAAAGAGGTAAGATGGGCGGGGTGGAGACGATGGGCAGCGACGGTCGCAACAGTACCCCCTTCAAAGGGCGATCTCCTCTTCGGGTACCAGGCTTGGGTTTTGAAGGATGCGCGATGTGGAACTGACGAAGCATCTCTTTGTCCAGAATATTGGTCTGAGGCTCCCAAGAGTTTTCTTCGGGGCCGAAACCTTCCCATGATAGAAAGTATTCAAAAGTATTGCCTCTTTTTTGAACATCCAGAATCTCTTCGACTTTGAACTCTAAATCACAATTTGGATTCAGGAAACACAGGAACACAGAGTCGCTTCTTCTCTCATTAACGGACAACATCTTGATGGGCCTCGACAAAGGTCAGTCATACCTGCTAGCTAGCTAGACATTTCCGCTGCGTTTGACACAGTTAACCATACAATCATCAACCGCTTGATGGAAATAGGCATCTCAGGATCTGCACTCCGCTGGCTAAAATCTTTTCTAAGTGATAGATATTTCAAAGTAAAAATAATCAACAAAGAATCTTCCCCAATAGCGTCCAAACAAGGAGTACACCAGGGATCCTTGCTTTCCCCGACCCTATTCAACATCTATCTTCTCCCTTTATGCCATCTACTCTAAAACCTCAATCTCACCTACTTTATTTATGCAGACGACGTGCAGATCATTATCCCCATCAAGGATCCCATCTCTGACACTTTAATCTATTGGAACAGCTGCCTCCACGCTATTAATATCCTTCTCACGAGCCTCAACCTGGTTCTAAATACATCCCAAACCGAGCTTCTGATCATCTCCCTCAAAGATAACAACCCACCAACCAGCACCACAAACATACCATCAGTAAGTTAAGTGAGAGACCTTGGAGCCACCCTAGACTCCAGAATGAACCTTAAAAAATTCATTAACAACACCACAAAAGAGGGCTTTTATAAACTTCAGGTCCTAAAACAATTAAGACCTCTCCTCCACTTCCATGACTACAGATCTGTCCTTCAAGCCATACTATTCTCAAAAATTGATTACTGCAACGCTCTCCTGCTTGGTCTCCCGGCCTCCTCCACTAAACCTCTTCAGATGCTGCAAAACGCAGCAGCCAGGATCCTTACTAACATGCGCAGGATGGACCACATCACACCGTTACTAAAAATACTTCATTGGCTACCCATACACTTCAGAATACTCTTCAAGACTCTGACCATCATTCACAAATCCATATATCATCAATCCTCTCTGCAACTCACCATACCCCTCAAATTACACTCCTTATCAAGGCCTACCAGATCTGCATACAGAGGCTCCCTACAAGTTCCTCCCAGCAGTTCCACTAAACATAACTCCATCGAAAATGAGCGCTTTCCACCGCGGGACCACATCACTGGAACTCTCTCCCACCAGACCTACGCCAGGAACATTGTCATCTCACATTCAGAAAAAAACTGAAAACTTGGCTCTTCGCCCAAGCTTATCGCTGAAGAAACCCATGGTACCCGCAAGGACCTCCACCCCCCAGGTTGATGTCCTCTTCTAGCTGCATTAAGTATCTGCTATTCTAGAACCGCTCATGTATATTAATATTACAATTGAATCTCCACTATGTAAATATGTATTTAAGTTTAACAGAGAACCAACCGCTCCTTGCTGTTTGGCTCTTCTATACATTTAGAATAGAAATTGTTAATCTATCCTTTTTCTTCAAACAGCCATGTTCGACCTCCCTGTTTTAATGTAACTTTCGCTTCCTGTATTAACTGGTTTCCCCCTTGTTTATTGTAAACCAGTACGATAAGACCTTGTCTTGAGCATCGGTATATTAAAAGAACTTAAATAAATAAATAAATAAATTCTAAGTCGTCTTCTGCATTGATGACAGGTGGGTCTTGAGATTTGGAGGTAAATTCGCTGAGTATGAGCGGTTTCAGAAGTGAAACGTGGAAAGCATTATGGATGTTGAGACCAGGTGGTAGCTTCAGACGGTAGGTGACTTTGCCAATACGTTGAAGGACCAGGAATGGTCCCACATAGCGAGGAGCAAGCCAAGAGGATTATAGTTTAAGTCTGAGGTGCTTGGTTGACAACCAGACCTTGTCTCCTGGCTTGAAGACTGGAGCTTGCGAATGGTGCGCATCGTAGTACTTCTTAGCACGGTCATTCGTTTTGATTAGCATGTCCTTTGTCTGAACCCACAGATTATGGATATCATCAGCAGTGGATTGAGCTGCTGGGGACGTCACTGAGAGCTTCAGTGGAAGTGGAGGTCTTGGGGAACGTCCAAAAACACTTCAAAAGGTGACAATCTAGTAGATGTTGCTGGATGAGAGTTGATGGCGAATTCAGCCCATGGAGGCAATTCAGCCCAGTTATTCTGTTGGGACGTGACATAAGCTCGAATAAACTGCTTCATTGTTTGATTCATCCGTTCCATCTGGCCATTTGACTGCGGATGATAGGCTAAGGTGTAATCTAGAGAGATGTCAAACAATTTGCACAAGGCCCTCCAGAATCGTGCCGTGAATTGGGACCCACGGTCGGATACGATGTGAGAAGGTAGTCCGTGGAGGCGGAATATGTGCTTTATGAAGAGCTTTGCAAGCTCCAAGGCTGAAGGTATGCCAGGGAGCGCCACGAAGTATGCCATCTTGCTAAATCGATCCACTGTCACCCAGATAGTATTCATTCCTTCAGAAGTAGGTAAATCGACTACAAAATCTGTAGTGATGTGCGACCAGGGCCGTTCCGGAACTGGGGTCAGATGCAACCATGGGGTCAGATGGTTGCATCTGATCCCATGGTTGTCCAGAAGTGGGTTTGTTCTTAGCACAGTTGGTGCAGGATGCCATGTAGGAATAGGTATCCTTTTTGATGGTAGGCCACCAATATAGCTTCTGTATGTTGAGCAGGGTATGGCGTTGGCCAGGATGGCCAGCCAACTTGGAATCGTGCGCCCAAAAGAGCATTTTCGTCCTGAGTCTCTTAGGAATGATAGTTTTACCAGCGGGTATAGACTGAGTGGATGCCAAGAGGATCTTCTTCGGGTCAATTATGTGCTGTGGCTCATCAGTCACATCCTCTGAAAGAAAGGAGCATGACAGCGCGTCTGCTCTGGTATTTCTATCTCCTGGGCGGTACTTCAACACAAAATCAAAACGATTAAAAAATAAGGACCATCTGGCCTGTCTGTAATTCAGATGTTGTGCGTGGTGGAGATACTCTAGATTTTTATGATCCGTGAATACAGTTATTTGATGTTGAGCGCCTTCGAGCCAAGGCCACCATTCCTCAAATGTAAGCTTTATTGCCAAGAGCTCTTTATCACCGATCCCATAGTTTTTCTCGGCTGGAGAAAATCTTCGTGAGAAGAATGAACAGGGACGTAAAGCTTTCAAGTCTCCTGTTTGGCTCAACATAGCCCCTACACCCACATCTGAAGCATCAACTTCGACGATAAAGGGCTTATTTGGGTCTGGATGCCGCAAGCACGGTTCTGTGGAGAAGGCAGTCTTCAATTTCTTGAACGCAGAAATAGCCTCCACTGACCATTTTGAAGCGTTGGCACCCTTGCGGGTCATAGCAGTCAAGGGTACGGTTAAAGAAGAATAGTTCTTTATAAAGCTTCGATAATAGTTGGTGAACCCCAGGAATCTCCTTAAAGCCTTCAGGCTGGTAGATTGGGACCAATTCTTGATACTTTCAAGTTTGTGAGGGTCCATTTGGAAGCCTTATTTGACACGATGTAGCCTAGAAAAGGCACTGAGTCTTTGTGACATTCACGCTTAGAGAGTTTGGCATACAGCTGGTGTTCGCGAAGACGGTGGAGTGTTTGCTTGACATCTGCAATGTGGGTGTCCAAATCATGGGAGAAGATTAGTATGTCGTCCAGGTAGACCACAACATTCTTGTACAGCAGGTCCTGCAAGATGTCGTTCATCATAATTTGGAAAATGGCGGGTGCATTGCACAACCCGAATGGCATTACTAGATACTCGAAGTGGCCATCTCGCGTGTTGAAGGCTGTTTTCCATTCATTGCCACTCCGAATGCAAATGAGGTTGTAGGCCTCCTTCAGGTCAAGCTTTGAAAATATCTTGGCCCCTTGCAGCTGGTCAAACAGCTCCGAGATTAACGGCAAGGGGAACGGTCTTTGATCGTGATTTCATTTAGACCTCGGTAATCGATACATGGATGTGGGGTACTGTCCTTCTTCCCCACAAAGAAAAAGCCTGCACCGGCTGGCGACTTTGATGGTCGAATAAAGCCCTTCTGGAGATTTTCTTCAATATATTCCGACATTGCCTTATTCTCAATTGTTGAGAGAGGGTACACCCGTCCTTTCGGTGGCTCAGCATTGGGCTTCAGTCTTATGGCACAATCATAGGGCCTATGTGGAGGAAGAATATCAGCTGCTTCTTTGGAAAATACATCCCCGAAGGAAGCTTATTGGGGCGGCAGTCCTGGCATCACTGGAGTTGTACGCATGCAGATGATAGGCGAGATTTCCTTAAGGCACCTCCCGTGATATTCTGGGCCCCAGTGGGAGAGATCCAAGGATACCCAACCAAATTGGGGTTGGTGCACTTGCAACCAGGGTAACCCCAGGATGATAGGGTGCATGGCCCTTTCCAGTACAAAGAAGGAGAGCGATTCCGTATGGAGAGCTCTGGTGCGGAGAGTAACTGGTACGGTTTGGCAAGTCTCGTTGCCTGGTAAGGGCTCTCCATGAATGGAGGATAACAGTAGTGGATATTTCAACTTGATGAGGGGAATCCTCAAGTATTCCACTAGTCGTCTGAGAAGTTGCCTCCTGCCCCTGAATCCACCAGGGCAGGAGTTTGAACCGTGATTGGTCCATAGGTCAAGGAGACTGGGAGAGAGAGCGGAGGAGAGGGCGTAGTGAGGCCTAATAACAGTCCTCCTGCAGGACTTAGGCCCGTCCGTTTTCCGGATGAATGGAGCATGTAGAGACGTCGTGGCCAGGCTGACCACAGTACATGCAAAGGCCGCACCTCTTCCGAAGTCTTCTCTCTTTGGAAGTCAAACGTCCATGACCAAATTGCATCGGTTCATCTTTATCAGCAGCAAGGATTACTGGAACCATCCGAGGTGCAGATATAGCACTAGCCTGTTTCAACCCAGGTAACACCTTAGGCCGGAGTTCCTTCACCTTATCCAGGAGCCGGTGATCAATCCAAGTGGCCAAGGCTACTAATTCGTCCAGTGAGTCAGCTGTTTCGCGAGCAGCCAGCTCGTCCTTTAAACAGTTATCCAGGCCTCTGAAGAAGAGAGTCTTGAGACATTTGGGGTCCCAGCAGAGTTCTGCCGCAAGAGTTTTGAACTCTTTGGCAAATTCAGCCAATGATCTGTTGTCTTGTTTCAATTCAACCAAAGCAGAACCGGCAACAGCAGTTTGGGCAGGGTCATCAAAAATGGATTTAAATAAGTCCATAAATCCTATGTCCTGCAAAATGGGGTCCTTGCATTCCTACAAGGTAGATGCCCAAGACAAGGCCCTACCATCCAAGTAGGAAAGGATGTAGGTAGTCTTGGAGAGAGCCGAGGGAAATAAAGATGGCTGTAAGGTAAAATGCATGCAGCACTGGTTTAAAAAGCCCTGGGTCTTCTGGATTTCTCCGGAGAAACGGATTGGAGCCACCAGTGGTACAGCAGTCTTTAAAGTTACCTCCGTAACTGACCTTCATGGTTTGCCTTGAAGCTTCTGTGTGTGTAGCTGATGGAACGTTGAAGTAAGTTTCTCCAAGGCATCTTGCTGCTCTGAAATGCGCAAGGCCAGGCCTGGTATGGCCTGCAAGGCATTGAGCTGTGCCAGATCCATGGAGTTAGCAATCTGTTATTATTTGTGATAAATGTGGGTGGATCCTTGGGCCGGTGGCAGATGACCACGCCCACGGGGGAAGATCCTGAGAGGGACCACCAGTCAGGCTCAGAGTTGGGAGACAGACACACAATAGTTCTTTTATTAAACAGTTTTAGAGAACCACCAGAGGTGGCAGTAGTAAGCTGGAAGAGCCCGGCTGGAGTCTAGTCCCTCAGGCACTGGAACAGTGATCCCAGGATGGCCGAGCTGTAGAGAAACTGAGATAGTGAGTAGGCAGAGTAAGCAGAGTTCAGGAACAGAACCTTGATGGTAACACTCACACAATAGTCTCTTGGAACAGCCCAGGAGCTGGAATGAAGTAGGCCCTCGAGGAGCGAGTACCTGGTTCCAGGGAAAGCTCTGAGAGAGAGATGGTAACTCACTGGTGTTGTAGGCAGCGGTGAATTCCTGCAAAAGTTATATTCAGTAGCAGGTCCAGGAACGTGAGCCCTCGAGGAGCGAGTACTGGTTCCAGACTGCGACCTGAAAAGCAAGAGAGAGAGCGAGGCCTCCAAGGAACGAGTACCCCTGGTAAAGTCCGAGGAGGCAGAGTAGCAAGGTATGCGGAGAGCGAATCCCATCCGCAGTGATACCTGGAGGAGCTAGGAAGGAAACCCTTTGCTAACTCAAATAGCTAGCAAACCAAGAGAACTTAAATATCTGGCGATAATGATGTCATCTCAGGGGGGACACCCCTGAGGTTCGTGCCACAGCTGGTACTTGAGTCGGGGCCGCACCGCGCGCGCGCTCTTAAGCCTCAGGTGAACATGGTGGAAGGCAGCGTCTAGCCAGTCCGGGGATGCCGGAGGAGGTCGGAAAAATGACGCAGTGGCAGCCAAACTTCCATCAACCAAAGAGGGAGTCGCCAAAGAGGTAAGGTGGGAGGAGTGGAGACATCAGGCAGCGACAGTCGCACCAATTACCAAGGCAACTAATCTATATGTTAGAAAAGTAAAGAAAAGCAAGAGAAAAATGAAACCTATCTGGTTCTCAAAGGAGTTGGCTGACAAAATAAAAGCTAAAAGAACAGTATCCAAGAAATATAAAGAACCACAAAGAGAGGAGCACAAGGAAGAATATCTGGTGGAACTGAGGGAGACAAACAGGCCTATACAGTAAGGGCGCATAAGAAAAAGTGCAGCAGTGCCGGGCGCCCACTCGTTTGCCGTGCGCACAGATCGTATCACATACCGCTCGATACAGTATTTCAATTAGACGCTAATGCAAGCCGCGTCCAAAGCGCATCCATGAAGCGTCCATGAAGCGCAATCCATTTTACTGTATAAAGCGCTATACAGCGCTTATACAGTATCCTGGGTGCGTTGGTACCTGTCATTTCAAATGACATTTGAAATGACAGGTACCAGGAAGTGGATGGTTCTCCTACGCTCGGGCATCAGGGATTGCCAGTCCTCTCTCCCCCCCTCCCAAAGCAAGGGTGAAAATAGCGCAGGGTGAAAATCGACTCGACATGTTATTAAAGCAAATAGAAATTGTAACAAAAGTAAACTTACTGCATGCTTCCAGCAGCCCCAATCCTCTCTCCCCTCCTCCCAAGGCGTCCAACGCGGCTCCCCTGCCTCCCGGGGGCAGCCGCTTCCAGCAGCCCTGCCGGCAAAGGTGCATGAATGCACATCCAATTTGAGCGCTCAAGGCAGTGAAGGCGCATGAGCGCACGCCGTGACCTGAGTGCCCGGATGGGCATTCTGATAGAATAAAATAATAAAATCTTTCCATGGCATAAGGTTGTCCCTTTGTTGTTTTTGCCTTGGCTACATGGGACCGCCTTCCGATTAGCTTTATTGGACCTTCAATTCAATTGGGCTACACTGGAACTTTCACATTGGGGTCCAGACTGCCATGGTAAATGCCTGATGGAGGTCTCTCCTATATCCTGCATGCCAACCACCCCAGTAATGCCGGAGTTGCCGCCTAAATATGCATCTTTCCAAGATGCCTTTTCAAAAGAAGCTGCGGACATACTTTTGTCTCACAGACCCTATGACTGCGCTATTAATCTGAAGCCTAACACTGAACCACCCAAGGGATGGGTGTATCCCCTCTCCGTAGCAGAGAATAAAGCCATGTCCGAATACATTCAGGAAAACCTTCAAAAAGGCTTCATAAGACCCTCCAAGTCTCCTGCTGGCACAGATTTCTTCTTTGTGGGGAAGAAGGGCGGAACATTGCGTCCATGTATAGATTACAGGGAGTCTCAACGAGATAACAGTGAAAGATCGTTACCCCCTGCCTCTGGACTATAACCTAGAAACCAAACCTATTCGTGCCTAAATGTAAACCGTTGTGATGGTACATTACTAAACGACGGTATAGAAAAGTTTTTAAATAAACAAATAAATAAATAAATCTCAGAGCTATTCGACAGACTGCAGGGAGCCAAGATCTTCTCCAAGCTTGATCTGAAAGGAGCTTACAACTTACTTCGCATTCGAGCTGGCGATGAGTGGAAAACAGCCTTCAACGCCCAGGACGGTCACTTTGAATATTTAGTGATGCCCTTCGGCCTATGCAATGCCCCGACTGTCTTTCAAAATTTAATGAACAACATTTTCCGGGATCTCCTCTATAAGTGTGTTGTTATATATCTAGGCGACATCTTGATATTCTCTCAAGACATGACCACTCATCTGGAGGATGTCAAAAGAGTACTGCAAAGACTCAGTGAGAACCATCTCTACACCAAGCTATCCAAATGTGAATTCCACAAGGAATCAGTGCCTTTCTTGGGCTACATTGTTTCCAACCAAGGCTTTCAAATGGATCCACAGAAGCTGGAGAGCATCAAGAAATGGGCACAACCCACTGGTCTAAAGGCTCTCAGACATTTCTTAGGTTTCACCAACTATTACAGGACTTTCATCAAGAACTACTCCTCACTTACAGTTCCACTTACAGCTATGATGAAGAAAGGTGCCAATGTTGCAAATTGATCTCCGGAGGCAATAGCTGCATTCCAGAAATTAAACATAGAAACATAGAAATGACGGCAGAAGGAGACCAAATGGCCCATCCAGTCTGCCCAGCAAGCTTTCGCACTTTTTTTCTCATCTTATCTGTTAGTCTTGGCCCTAGTAACCTTTTGGTTCTATTTCCCTTCCACCCCCGCCATTAATGTAGAGAGCAGTGTTGGAACTGCATCTAAGTGAAATAGCTTAATTAGTTAGGGGTATTAACCGCCGCAATAAGCAAGCTACACCCATGCTTATTTGTTTACCCAGATTATGTAATTCAGTCCTTGATTGTTGTCTGTATATAGATCCCCTTTTCTTCATTCCCCCTGCCATAGAAGCAGAGAGCTATGCTAGATATGCATTGAAAGTGAAGTATCAGATTTTCTCCCCTGCCGTTGAAGCAGAGAGCTACATTGGATATACATTGAAAGTGAAGTATCAGTCTTTCTTCCCTGCAAGCCTCCGACATTCGGATCCCACCAAGCCCTTCATCGTTGAGGTTGATGCCTCAGACGTTGGTGTAGGGGCCGTACTAAGCCAGGCCGGTGATTCGAAGGTGCCACAACCATGCTCATTCTTCTCCCGTCGCTTCTCTCCAGCAGAGAAAAATTATGGAATAGGAGATAAAGAGCTCCTGGCTATAAAGATGGCATTCGAAGAATGGCACCCTTGGCTCGAAGGAGCGCAACATCAAGTCACTGTCTTTACAGACCATAAGAATCTGGAGTATCTCCGCCACGCACAGCACCTAAATCATAGACAAGCGAGATGGTCTCTGTTTTTCAACAGATTCAACTTTGTGCTAAAATACCTCCCTGGAGATAAGAATATCAGAGCAGATGCCTTGTCTCGTTCTTTTCTCTCTGAGGACATTCCAGAGGAACTGCAACACATCATTGACCCAGAAAGGGTTATTTTGGCAGCTACTCACTCAGTACCTGCAGGAAAAACTATCGTATCCAAGAACCTCAGAAAGAAGTTGTTAACATGGGCTCACGACTCTAAACTGGTAGGACACCCTGGCCAACGCAGAACTCTGTCTAAGCTACAAAACTTTTATTGGTGGCCCACCATGAAGGAAGACACATTCTCCTACGTCGCTTCCTGTGCAAACTATGCCAGACAGAAGACGCTGCCCGGTCATCCTTGGGGTTTGCTCCAACCCTTGCCAGTACCAGACGAACCATGGACACACATCACCACAGACTTCGTGGTAGACTTACCATTTTCAGGAGGAAACAACATGATTTGGGTAACTGTAGATCGGTTCTCAAAGATGGCTCACTTTGTGGCTCTACCTGGCTTACCCACCGCCATGGAGCTCGCCAAGTTCTTCATCACGCACATCTTCCACCTCCACGGCATGCCTAAGCACATAGTGTCCGATCGAGGAGCCCAATTCACAGCTAAGTTCTGGAAGGCACTATGCAAGAAGTTTGATATTTCTCTCGACTTCACCTCCGCATACCATCCACAATCTAATGGGCAGAGAGAATGAACAGGACACTCAAGCAGTTCATTCGTACCTACGTGAACACTCGCCAGAATGATTGGAGTGAACTGTGGCCCTGGGCTGAATTCTCCATCAATTCTCATCCATACTACTTTTAAAATGAAACTCAAGACTTGACTCTTCCTACAAGCATTCCCAGAGAGCTAAGAGCAGGAAGAATGACAACCCTCATGTCTTACAGCAATAATGTAATGTTTATTTGCTTTATCTCTGTTATTTTTAAGTGGATTTATGTTGTAATCTGCTTTACAATAGTCTTAATTGTTCAATATGTTCCATGTAAACCGCCATTCAGGCGATAGTTATCTCTGTTACTGTTAGGATTCGTGGACCCTTGGGCCAGTCGGAACCAAAGGATGATCCGCTTGAGAGAGATTGCAGCAGTGGTCCCGACCGGGAGGCGGCAAGGACGGACTCGTGGATGGCCGGAGGAAGAACCAAGGAAGCCCTATGCGACCAAGGGCTTTGGCGAGGAGGAGGGGGACGGTGGAACTGGCGCAGTGGAGAGAAGATCTTCGCCCTGGAAGCCGATCCTCCCCCGAGAGGAGCTCGTAGGAGTCCGGCCGCTGGGACTTAGGAGATTCACCCTGGAAGCCGGAATCCCCCCAGGAGGAGCCCGTAGGGACCCGGCCGCTGGGACTTAGGAGGGCCCGCGGGGGCCGAGTCAGACGGAGTCCAAGGTCGAGTGCCAGAGGGTCGCTGCTTGCCAGTCCAGAGTCGTGTGCCAGAGAATCGTCGCTTGCCAGTCCAGAGTCGTGTGCCAGAGAATCGTCGCTTGCCAGTCCAGAGTCAGGAGCCAAGGGATCACCGTAAGCCAGTCCAACGTCAGAAGCCAGAGAATCACCGTAAGCCAGGCTAGAGTCAGGAACCAAGAGGAGACCAAGACGACACAGGAACGCAGCAACTGGAGACAGGTACACCTGGGAACCTCGTTGCAAGGCAATGAGTCCAGTAACTGCAGGGCTTAAGTAGCCCTGCAGCGTCTGACGTCAGCCGGGGGAGGAACCAGCGTTTCCCGCGCTGGCCCCTTTAAATCGGGAGCTGGGACGCGCGCGCGTGCCTAGGGGGCGGAGCCAGCCGTGGAGGAACGCCGGCTGCTCCGCCGAAGAGAGGACGCGGCAGCAGAAGAGCCTGCAGGTCCGGGCGAGGTGGAAACACGTCGGGCCTGCGGCAGAAGCGGTTCTAGGAGGCACGGGGAAGGCGGCCCGGAACCGGGGCGGCCACAGGGTAAGCGGCGATTCCGGGGCCGACCCGGAATCGCAACAGTTACCTGTAAACCGGAGTGATATGTACATTATACAGGAACTTCCGGTATATAAAAACAAAAAATAAATAAATAAATAAATAAATAACATCCACTGGATCAACACCATTTGAAGTGGTTTTCGGATGACTACCACTGCTACCACTGCCACTTCCATTATCGGTGCCGTCCCTGCAGCTCAATCTACTGCCAAAGATATTCAACAACTTTGGACTCAGACAAAAGAGATGCTTCTTAAAGCAGGACTTCGAGCTAAAAAAGGATACAATGCTCACCACTGCAAGGCTCCAGAGTTCCAGCCTGGTGACAAAGTCTGGCTATCCACTAAGCACTTGAGACTTAAACTACCTTCAGCTTGCTTCGCTCCTCGCTTCGTTGGACCATGTCCTATTCTCCAATGACTAGGCAATCTCACCTATAGTCTGAAGGTACCATTTACATTGAAGATCCACAATGCATTCCACGTCTCACTATTGAAGCCATTGATCCTAAGTGAGTTCTCCAAAAAGACACCAGAAGCTACACCAATAGATGCAGAAGAAGACATTGAATACAAAGTAGACGCTATTCTTGATGTGAGAAAAAGAGGCAGAGTATGGGAATATCTCCTATCTTGGGAAGGCTATGGACCTGAAGAAAACTCTTGGACTCCATTGGCTAATATACTGGATAAAGAGATGCTACAAGACTTCCATTGATTGCATCCTCAGAAACCAAGACCTGGTAGGAAACAGCGTGGATGCCCTTTGAAGGGAGGTACTGTTGCATCCGTCGGTGCTAGATGGCTTCGCCCCATTTGCCTCACCATATTCATGGCTCCTTCCGCTTACCTAGGAAAGATGGCTACCACTGCGTCTTCAAGCCAACCTCTCCGGTGTCCCCAGAAACGGCCATGGTGCAGCCTCCTGCCATGCTCCTCCCAGGTACCTACTAGGGTGAGCGCGCGCACCACCCAATCTTTATTCCAACCTTGGCACGAACCTCGGGGGCGCTCCCCCTTGCTCACGTCATGCCATCCGGGTATATAACCTATTCTAATTTGCTAGCTCATTGAGTTAGCAAGGACTCGAATCCATTCCTGTCTACACTACTCTGCCGCTTCCATGCTGCCACTCGAAGCTCTCTCTCTGCCCTTCGGGGTAACTGCTAACCTGGGTACCCGCTCCTCGGGGGCCCTCTGCTTTATTTCAGGTGCCTTACAGGGAACAGGTACTCGCTCCTTGAGGGCCTGCTCTCCCTGCCTCGGTGCCTGCACTTCCTTCTACAACCTGGTGGAATCGCATATCTACAGCAAACACCTAGTGAGTACTCTAACTCTCAGTCTATCTCATCCACAGTACTTCCTTACTGGGAAACCAATGAGGTGAGAAGGGCTTCCTCTGCCAAGTTCCCTGAGACTGCAACTACCAGACTGCCTCACTACTGCCACCTCTGGTGGTACTCTTCAAGCTGTATAATAAAGAACTAACTGTGTTTGTGCGTTCTGAGTCTAACCTAGTACTGTGGCTCCTCACAGGGCTCCTGCCCGTGGGCGTGGTCATCTGCCACAGTACCCAAGGATTCACCCAAACACCGCTCAACCATAACAGAAAGCAAAGGGCCCCCGAGGAGCGGGTACCCAGGTTAGAGAATTACCCCGAAGGGCAGAGAGAGCTTCCAGCGGCAGCAAGGAAGCAGCAGAGTAGCTTAGACTGGACGAGTCCAATCCTTGCTAACTCGATTTGTTAGCAAACGAAGGGCAGGATAAATACCTGGATGGCGTGACGTCACTCGAGGGGGACACCCCCAAGGTTCCCGCAATGACATGGATAAAGACGTGAGTGGCATGCGCGCGCGCGCCCTAGGAGGCCCTCAGGAGAAACATGGTGTATAGCCTCATTGCCGTTTCGGGGATGCCGGAGAGAGCGGCATGCAAATGCGGTGGTAGCCATCTTGCCAAGGCTAGCGGGGAGAGCAGAGGGAAAGGTGAAGCACATAGGTCGAAGCCGTCTGAGACTGACAGACGCAACAGTACCCCCCTTCAAAGGGTCCCCTCCAGACCCCCTACCTGGTCTTGGTTTTCGAGGATGCGATCAGTGGAACTGTCAAAACATCTCTTTATCCATGATATTAGCCAAAGGTTCCCAATAGTTTTCTTCAGGTCCATATCCCTCCCATGACAGGAGGTATTCCCAAACTCTGCCTCTCTTTCTTACTTCAAGGATGGCATAAACCTTGTACTCGATGTCTTCTTCTGCATCAATGGGTGTAGGTTCAGGTGTCTTGGTGGAAAATTTGCTAAGGACAAGCAGTTTCAGTAGCAAGACATGGAATGCATTATGAATCTGTTATGTTAGGGACCGCTAGGAAAGCGATCCCACCTTGAAGGGATTGTGTGCCCTTGGGCCTCGGCACGATCCCTGAAGACTCCAAGACAGCGCCGAGGGTTGGCGAGACGTGTCCCAGCATGGGTGAAGACAAAGTCTGACCCTCTGCTGGACCTGCATGCTTCTGGAAGCCAACAACACTATGTTGATATTTGAACAGTCCTCCGACCATTCCCAGCCCTTTCAGAGCTGCCGCTGGGTATCGGCAAGAAGCAGCAGGCCGGACTGAGGATGAGGGCAGATGGAAGCCTTGTGACACAGAAGACTCAAGAGGTAGACGAGAAGACTCTGGATGTGGACGAGGAGCTTGGTAGTCTCTAGACGAGGCGAGGAACTTGGAAGACTCTGGACGAGACAAGGAACTTGGAAGACTCTGGGTGGATGAGACGAGAAGCTTGGAAGGTACGGATATTGGCACTATCTCTCAGGGCGCCCTACACAGCCCACCGACATGGGCAAACCCAATGGGCTGGTCACAGACCATCCTGTCCCACTGAGTGCCCTACACAACCTGAAGAGGCTGGTCACGGACCACACAGAGAGCAGGACAAGCGCAGGAAGAGAATCCAGCTGAGACGAAACCCAAATGACAAAAACAGGAACCGACGAGACGGATTTACCCCAACAAGGTGTCATCTGGAGAACCAAAGGAGCTGGAGGGTCAAGAGGACTCGGAACAAGCAAAGGAGGAATGCGGCTATGATGTCGGCGGCTCTGGGCCGCATGGGTGGTCGGCAGCGAGGCTTTAAGCCGCACGGACGCAGCAAGACGCTGGTGATATCGGTGGCCTCCCGATTGCATGGAAGAACGTGGGCGGTGTTGGAGCTTTGGCGACTTAGCAGCCGCATGGGGAAGGCAGCAGCAGAACGGAGGTGAGAGGTCTGCTCGCGGGGGAAACTCCGCAGGCAGGAATCATAACAGTACCCCCTTCTCAAAGACCCCCTCCTCAAGCCTCATTTCATCAGCTAGAGGGGACAAGGTATCAGTCCATACCGACAGAGGGAAATCAAGGGTCAAAAAATGGAAGCTGGCAAATCCGGGGACTGGACCGAAGCAAAAGCAAGAAACTGCAGAAATGCAAGAAGAGACAAGCCACAAAAGACAAGCAACAGCCAACAAGAAACAAGAGGAAAAGAACAAAAAAAGCACAAAAGAGCAAAAAAACAGCACAAAAAAGCAAAAAAAGCACAAAAGAGCAAAAAGACAAAAACCAGCACAACAAGCGAACAGTTAAAACAAGCAAACAGCACAATTAAAAAACAAGAGGAAAACAGCACAAACAAGCAGAAAACAGCACAAACAAGCGGAAAACAGCACAAGCACCCACAAGAAACACAAGAAACCAGACAAAAAGCACAAGAAACTTCAGGAAAGACCTGGGAGGGACCCAGGGTGGGAACAACTGGAACCAGCAAACTAGGTGGGGTGCAGGCGCCTCCTGTAGGTCTTTAGTCTTTCTCCAGAGTAGTTGAATCTCTTTGGCAGTAGATTGAGCTGCCGGGGACAACACTGAAAGTGGAAGAGGTAAGGGTGATAAGGGTTGTTGTCCGTAGACCACTTCAAATGGTGTTGATCCAGGAGATGATGCTGGATGGGAGCTGATGGTGAATTCAGACCAGGGCAACAGTTCAGCCCAGTCATTCTGACGTGAACCAACATAGGCATGAAGGAACTGTTGAGTGTTCTATTCATTCTCTCAGTTTGGCCATTTGACTGAGAATGGTACGCAGAGGTGAAGTCGAGAGTGATGTCAAACTTCTTACACAAAGCTTTCCAGAACTTTGCTGTAAATTGAGCTCCTCTGTCAGAGACAATGTGTTTTGGCATGCCGTGAAGGCGAAAAATGTGGCTGGTGAATAGTTTAGCAAGCTCCACAGCTGAAGGCAAGCCAGGGAGAGCCACGAAGTGAACCATCTTCGAGAATCGATCCACTGTAACCCATATGGTATTGTTACCTCCAGAAAGTGGTAAGTCTACTACAAAGTCTGTAACAATGTGAGTCCAGTGCACGTCTGGTACTGGCAAGGGATGAAGCAGGCCCCAAGGACATCCAGGTAGAGGTTTCTGTTTGGCACAATTGGAACAGGAAGCTACGTACGCAAAAGTGTCTTCCTTCATGGTGGGCCACCAGTAGTACTTCTGTAGCTTAGCCAGAGTTCTTCGTTGACCAGGATGTCCAGCCAGTTTCGAATCGTGAGCCCATGCTAACAATTTCTTTCTTAAGTTGCAGGGTACAATGGTCTTGCCCGGAGGTACCAGATGTGTAGCTGACAGAATAACTCTCTTCGGGTCGATGGTATGCTGGGGTTCATCAGGTACATCTTCAGAGAGAAACGAGTGAGATAGGGCATCTGCTCTGACGTTCTTATCTCCAGGGCGGTATTTCAGCACAAAGTCAAATCTGTTGAAGAACAGGGACCACCTCGTCTGTCTATGGTTTAGGTGCTGAGCGTGACAAGGTACTCCAGATTTTTGTGATCAGTGTAAACAGTGATCTGATGTTGTGCACCTTCAAGCCAGGGGCGCCACTCTTCAAATGCCATCTTTATTGCCAGTAGTTCTTTATCCCCAATGCCGTAGTTCTTCTCCGCTGGCGAGAAACGTTGGGAGAAGAAAGAACCTAGGTGCAAGATTTTAGAGTCACTGGTCTGGCTTAGCATGGCTCCTATGCCTACAACCGAGGCATCGACTTCCACAATGAAGGGCCGTGCAGGGTCTGGATGACGGAGACATGGCTTACTTGAGAAGGTGTCTTTTAGTTTCTGAAATGCTGTCACAACTTCCGTAGACCAATGGGCGACGTTGGCACCTTTCTTAGTCATAGCTGTTAATGGTACAGTCAGTGAAGAGTAATTCTTGATGAAAGTTCTGTAGTAGTTGGTAAATCCCAGAAATCGTCTAAGAGCTTTCAGACGGGTGGGTTGTGTCCATTTTTGAATACTCTCAAGCTTTTGAGGGTCCATCTGAAAGCCTTTCTTGGAAACAAAGTACCCTAAGAAAGGCACAGACTCCTTGAGGAATTTGCATTTGGACAACTTGGAGTATAAGCGGTTCTTGCGAAGTCTCTGCAGCACTCTTTTGACATCTTCCAGATGGGTATTCAGGTCTTGGGAAAATATCAAGATGTCGTCTAAGCACACAATGACACATTGGTAGAATAGGTCCCACAGAATGTCATTCATCATGTTTTGGAAGACAGCCGGGGCATTGCACAAGCCGAAGGGCAACACTAGGTATTCAAAGTGCCCATCCCTGGTATTAAAAGCCATCTTCCATTCATCGCCAGAGCGGATGTGAACGAGATTATAGGCTCCTTTGAGATCAAGCTTGGAGAATATCTTGGCTCCCTGTGTTACGAGCGCGCGCGGGCACGGTCGTCTCGAGCTGGTGGTGAGCCCTTGGGCCACGGCGAAAGCTAGGGAGGAGCCCCAGCCACACCGTGGGAGGTGAGCTGGGCAGGCATGGTGAGCCAGGCGGGTACAGAAGCAGGGAGTCCGACCCTCAGCCGGACCTGCACGCCCATGGTAGCCAACACGGGGAAGTTGACTGATGAACGGTCCTCCGACTGTTCCCGGCCCTTTCGGACCTGCCGCAGGGAACGGCAATGGGCAGCAGGCCGGACAGAGGCGAGGGCAGACAGAGTCCTTTACACTGAAGACGTCAGACGGGGGCTGAAGCAGACATCTAAGACAGGCTGAAGCAAGACGTTGAAGAGGAGGGCTGGAAGGAACATGGCACTGTCCATCAGGGCGCCCTACTCAGCCCACCCGTGGGACTGAGTCGCGGACCACCCCGTCCCAGACGCGCCCTACACAGCCCAGGAAGGCTGGTCACGGACCACGCTGAGAAGGAGGGTGCAGGGAAGACAAAGCGGAAGATCCAGGCGAACAGGAACTCCGATGCTGGGATACTGACATCCGAAGCCCTTTCGGCTGGCAGGCAGGGAAGCTCAAGAGCCCGTGGGACGAATCCCTCCTGTTGGCCACTCCAGGGCCCAACAGGACAGAAGGCTCAGGAACCAGACAGGACGTAGGGCAGAAGCGAGCGGAACTGGATCAGACATCAGGTAAGACATCAAGGCAGACATCAAGGCAGAGACACTGGACAGGAACCCATCAAGGCATAGGCGAACACGGGGGACCTGGATCGGCAAGGTTACAGACGATTGTAGAGCCCGATCCGGAGGCCAGTTGCAAATGACAAGGAAGTCCTTATATACTGGAGGTAGAAGGCAACTCCCTAGGAGGAGCTTGCCAGGACCGCCCACCGCTGGCCCTATAAATAAGGAGGAGAGCTGCGGGCCGGCCCCTAGGAGAAGGGCGTCGCCAGACAGGAAGTCCAAACGCAGAGGCATGCAAGCCACAGGCACAGCTAGGCCTCTCAGGCCCTGGAGCAAGTCCCGGAAGGAACACAGGCGAGGCCCTGGCTTCGGAGCGGCCTCCGGTGGAAGGTGAGAGACTACCTGTAGCGCAGCAACAGGGGGGATTGCAACACCCTGTAGTCTATCGAATAGCTCCGAGATGTGTGGTAAGGGATAGCGGTCCTTTACTGTGATCTTGTTTAGATATCTGTAGTCAATGCATGGACGTAATGTTCCATCCTTCTTCCCCACTAAGAAGAAGCCTGCGCCGGTAGGAGACTTGGAGGGTCTTATGAAGCCTTTCTGAAGATTCTCCTGCATGTACTCAGACATAGCTTTATTTTCTACTACGGACAGAGGGTAAACCCTTCCCTTGGGTGGTTCTTTGTTAGGCTTCAAATTGATGGCACAGTTGTAGGATCTGTGTGGAGGTAGTACGTCTGCGGCTTCTTTGGAAAATACATCTTGAAAAGATGCATTCTGAGGTGGCAACCCAGGCATCAATGGGGTAGTTGGTATGCAGGGTATAGGAGAGACCTCCATCAGACATTTACCATGGCAATCTGGACACCAACGTGAAAGCTCCAGAGTGGCCCAGTTGAATTGAGGCATATGCTTCTGCAGCCACGGTAGCCCCAGTACTAAAGGTGCATGGCCTTCTCTAACACAAAGAAGGAAATAGTCTCTGTATGAAAAGCACCGTTACATAAATTCACTGGTTCGGTGAGCAGGATTACTTCGCCCAGTAAGGGCTCCCCATGAGTAGAAGATAGAAGTAGTAGCCATCTTGCCCAGGTAAGCGGGAGGAGCCGAGATAGGGGTGCAACAAGCGGGGCGAAGCCGTCAAAGACCGACGGACGCAATACACATGCTCTTGCATACAGCCAAACACACAAGTTCTCATACATGCTATTGCTTACACACACCCATGCTCTCACCCTCTCACTCTGTCCCTAGAATGTGCACAATACACCAGGAGCAGTCTTGACCTTTCTTCAGCCACGCAGCCGAGCCCGATGCAGCAGCCTTCTCCCTTAAACAAAGCAGCCCAGACTGAAGTGGCAACCTCCTGTTTTAGACACGCGGGGGTCAAGCCGACGCCAGTCTTTCTCACTTACTCATTGGATTTCTTCATTGGCCGCCGGCAGCACAAAGGAAGCCCATTCTTCTGCCACCGACTGCATAGCGGGGCCTCCCCTTCCTCCGCCTGCTGCAGGAGAAACACCTGCGGCACCACTGGGTCTCTTCTGCCATCCAGGGTCCTGCCCCCTCTGCCTAGGGGGCGCGGCTGCGGCTTCTCCCTGGATTTAAAAGGCCAGCCAGGTGTGGCTCTCCTGGACTCCTCCCAGGGAGTTCCCTATTTCCAGCCCTATAAAAGGGCTCTTCAGTCAGTCTGTCTTTGTTTCGGCAAGGGGCTGGTCCTCCCTAGGACTTCTCGTCTCCAGCTCCTAACCAGGCATCCTGATCCTCGTCCATGGATTTCCTGTATCTCATTGGTCTCTGTCCTGATGTTCCGTGATATCCTGATGTTCCGTGATGTCCTGATGTTCCATGATATCCTGATCTTCCTGATGCTCCATGATGTCCTGATGTCCCAAGTTCCGTAATGTATCCCGTCCTAATGCTCCAGGTTCTGTAGGACCCATAGCTCCGGAGATTTCCTGTTTTTATCTGAGCTTCCAAGTTCCAAGTTTTATCTTCCAAGTTCCAAGTCCCGACTCCGGAGGATCCAAGGGGTTACTGCATCCTGTACTAAGAGACTTCCTGAGCCTGCCCCGCTCTTCCTCGTGGTCTGTGACCAGCCGCCTGGCTGTGTAGGGCGCGAGGGGGACAGTGTGGTCCGCAACCAGCCCCACGTGCTGTGTAGGGCGCCTGAGGGTCTTGCTCATCCCTCCTTGTTTCCTGTCTTCGTCCCAAGCTCCACGTCTACGTTCCAAGCTCCATGTCTACGATCCACGCTCCTGACTCCCAGACTTGGACTGTCCTCACCGCAAGGGTACACTTTCTCCTTGTTCCACGCTGGAGAGTTCCCGGTTGTGCTCCGTCTCATCGTCAGCGCAACTGAATTGCCAAGCCTTGAGCGTCCCGAGCTCAAAGCTGACGCAAGCTCCAACACAACAAATAAAGGGAAAACAAGTGCAAAAATAATCAATACTAAAAGAATGTTCTTGGTATTAATTTTATACTTTTAATAATTTGTGTATAATTGGAGAAAGGACCTCAGCATTAGATGGAGACGTCCTAGACTGAATCCATGTGAGTTAAACTTAGAGTCCTTCATTTTCAGTTTTTATTTTATTTTGTCTGGGAATTTCAATGTTATAACAAAAAAAAAAGTCAGTGGAAAAATTACTTTTCCACTAATTTTTTCCTACATAAGAAAATGCCATACTGGGTCAGACCAAGGGTCCATCAAGCCCAGCATCCTGTTTACAACAGTGGCCAATCCAGGCCATAAGAACCTGGCAAGTACCCAAAAACTAAGTCTATTCCATGTTACCATTGCTAATGGCAGTGGCTATTCTCTAAGGGGCGGATTTTAAAACAATACGCGCGCCGGTACTTTTGTTCGCGCCACCGGCGTGAACAAAAGTACACCAGATTTTATAAGATACGCGCGTAGCCGCGCGTATCTTATAAAATCCGGGGTCGGCGCGCGCAAGGGGGTGCACATTTGTGCAACCTGCGCGCGCCGAGCCCAGCGCGGCCTGCCTGTTCCCTCCGAGGCCCCTCCGATTTCGGAGCGGCCTCGGAGGGAACTTCTAAAACCCCCCCTTACCTTTGTCGGCAATGTTACGCCTGCTTGGCGTAACTTTGCGTGCGTCGCCGGCAGCCCCGCTCCGTCCTCCGGTCCCGGGGGCGTGGTCCGGAGGCCTTGACCACGCCCCCGGGCCGGCGCCACGCCCCCGGGCCCGCCCCCGAAATGCCGCGGCACGCCCCCGAAACGCCGCGTCATTTTGGGAACGCCCCGGACACGCACCCTCCCTCCCCGTTTCGAAAGCCCCGGGACTTACGCGCGTCCCGGGGCTTTACGCTCGCCGGCGGCCTATGCAAAATAGGCACGCCGGCGCAGGGGTTTTAAAATCCGCCCCTAAGTGAACTTAATAGCAGGTAATGGACTTCTCCTCCAAGAACTTATTCAATCCTTTTTTAAACACCTGTGTGTTATATCAAAATAATTTTTCTACTGACATTTTGTTATAACATTGAAATTACCATGCAAAATAAAATAAAAACTAAAAACAAAAGTCCCTAGCCAGACTTTACTTATAGTTCTAACTAGTGAAATTAAAATGGAAGTAAAGTTAACTTTAAACTTTACTCCTGATTAAGTACACAATTTAATTATTGTACACTCTGAATCTCATTCATTTATTACATCAGGAGGAAAAAGGGGAATTTGATTCAGACGATAGCCAATGTTGGGCTCTGACGTTTACGGTCCAGGGTACTGATATGCAGACATTGGGGAAAAAGCACAGGACTGCTTCTACGGCCAAGTACAAAAGCAAAGCACCTGTGAAAATATTACTAGAAGTAATTTTATATGGGTTTGACAGTTTGTTTGTTTGTTTATTAAAATGTCTTAATTGCTTTATGCAAACACTCAAAGCAATTTACAAAATGTTTTTGATTGTTAATATTACTAACTTTAACAAAAGGCTTGGGGGTAACTTGCACAGAGTGGCAGTTACTAGCCTTAACAGAAACATGGTGGTATCCTGCACAGAGTGGCAGTTACTACGATATTGGGATGTGCATTTGTTTTGAACAAATGCGCAATCCGCAACGTATAGGTCCCTATTCATTGCTTTCGTGGGGTTCGGAAACATATGGCGAACCCCCACGAATGCAACGTATCATTAACGAATAAACCCCCCACCCTCCTGACTCCCCCAAGACTTGCCAAAAGTCCCTGGTGCTCCAGCGGGTGTCCTGGAGCGATCTCCTGCACTCAGGGCCGTCGGCTGCCGGACCGGTATGACGCCTAGATCTCTTTCTTGGGTGGTAGCACCTAATATGGAACCTAACATTTTGTAACTATAGCATGGGTTATTTTTCCCTATATGCATCACCTTGCACTTATCCACATTAAATTTAATCTGCCATTTCAATGCCAAATTTTCCAGTCTCACAAGGTCTTCCTGCAATTTATCACAATCTGAACAATTTTGTATCATCTGCAAATTTGATTACCTCACTCGTCGTATTTCTTTCCAGATCATTTATAAATATATTGAAAAGTAAGCATCCCAATACAGATCCCTGAGGCACTTCACTGCCCACTCCCTTCCACTGAGAAAATTGTCCATTTAATCCTACTCTCTCTTTCCTTTTAGCCATTGTAATCCACGAAAGGACATCGCCACCTATCCCATGACTTTTTACTTTTCCTAGAAGCCTCTCATGAGGAACTTGGTCAAACGCCTTCTGAAAATCCAAGTACACTACATCTACTGTTCACCTTTTCCACATGTTTATTAACTCCTTCAAAAAAGTGAAGCAGATTTATGAGGCAAGACTTGCCTTGAGTAAAGCCATGCTGACTTTGTTCCATTAAACCATGTCTTTCTATATGTTCTGTGATTTTGATATTTAGAACACTTTCCACTATATTTCCTGGCACTGAAGTCAGGCTAACCAGTCTGTAGTTTCCAGAATCGCCCCTGGAGCCCTTTTTATCCTCCAGTCTTCAGTTACAATGGATGATTTTAATGATAGGTTTCAAATTTTTACTAATAGGTCTGAAATTTCATTTTTGAGTTCCTTCAGAACTCTGGGGTGTATACCATCCAGTCCAGGTGATTTACTACTCTTCAGTTTGTCAATCAGGCCTACCACATCTTCTAGGTTCACCATGATTTGGTTCAGTCCATCTGAATCATTACCCATGAAAACCTTCTCTGGTACGGGTACCTCCCCAACATCCTCTTCAGTAAACACCGAAGCAAATAAATCATTTAATCTTTCCGTGATGGCCTTATCTTCTCTAAGTGCCCCTTTAACCCCTCGATCACCTAATGGTCCAACTGACTCCTTCACAGGCTTTCTGCTTCGGATATATTTAAAAAAGTTTTTACTGTGAGTTTTTGCCTCTAGGGCCAACATTTCAAATTCTCTCTTAGCCTGTCTTATCAATGTCTTACATTTAACTTGCCAATGCCTTTGCATTATCCTATTTTCTTCTGTTGGATCCTTCTTCCAATTTTTGAATGAAGATCTTTCACCTCCCCTTTTAACCATGCTGGTAATCGTTTTGCCTTCTTTCCACCTTAATGTTTGGAATACATCTGGACTGTGCTTCTAGGATGATATTTTTTTTAAAAATGACCACGCCTCTTGCACACTTTTTAACTTTGTAGCTGCTCCTTTCAGTTTTTTCCTAACTATTTTTCTCATTTTATCAAAGTTTCCCTTTTGACAGTTTAGCACGACAGCCGTGGATTTGCTTACCGTCCCCCTTCCAGTCATTAAATCACATTTGATCATATTATGATCACTATTGCCAAGGGGCCCCACCGCCGTTAGCTCTCTCACCAAATCCTGTGCTCCACTGAGAATTAGATCTAAAATTGCTCCCTCTCTTGATGGTTCCTGAACCAATTGCTCCATAAAAATGTAATTTATTCCATCCAGGAACTTTATATCTCTAGCATGTACTGATGATACATTTACCCAGTCAATATTGGGGTAATTGAAATCTCCCATTATTACCGCACTACCAATTTGGTCTCATCATGAATTTGGTTGAGATAGATTTGCATGCACTGACTCCATTGTATGTGGAACAGACCCTTTGTTCTGTTGCCTGAACGGCCAGGGTGTCAGGAATCAGAAAGTTCAGTGCAGGATGATAGTGGGAGAGGATTCATTCAAAAACAGCTCCTCTTCTGTGGGGTCTGGAATCACCATCCTCTAGTGAGCTTTTAAAAGGAGGGCTCAGGCTAATGCTAAAGAGGCAGTCCTTTGAGTTGTGAACAGTTTTCAGAAGTAGATAGGAGCTTCTGACTAATACAAAAAAAAAATTTGACCATGTTGTTGCGGTCTCTACCGCTTCCCTCCGGTTTGGGCCTAAACCCGCCTACCTCCGCTCCAGGATTCACTGCTTTCCGCCCGCTCCGGACCCCGGGGGCTTCTCCCACTCCACGTGGCGGCTGCCATTACGTGCCTGCTTCTCTTCAGTCTCGCGCGCGAGGACGTCCGTCTTGAGCGCTCAGCTCCAGGAAGCCTCGCCCCGCCCGTGTTGCTGACGTCACGCCCAAGTCCCGATATAACCGGCGCTCAAACTCTCTCTCATCGCCTTGCAACGAGGTACACAACTCCATAGTTGTTCTTAGTTGCGTTCCTGGTGATCTCCACGTTATCTGCTTCTGACTCCGGTCTGCTTCTGACTCCGCTTCAGCCTGCTGCCTGCCTCTGACTCCGGTTTGCCTCTGACTTCCGCTTCTGCTGCTGCCTGCCTCTGACTCCGGTTTGCCTCTGACTTCCGCTTCTGCCCTGCTGCCTGCCTCTGACTCCGGTTTGCCTCCGACTCCGCTTCTGCCTGCTGCCTGCCTCTGACTCCGGTTTGCCTCCGACTCCGCTTCAGCCTGCAGCCAGCCTCTGACTCCGGTCTGCTTCCGACTCCGCTTCAGCCTACAGCCTGCTTCAGCCTCCGGTTTGCTACCAGCTCCGCTTCAGCCTACAGCTGCTTCAGCCTCCGGTTTGCTACAGACTCCGCAGCTGCCCGCTGCCCTGCCTTCAGCCGGCCCTCGGCCCTGTACAGCCGGTCCCCTGCCTCCCGGGTACCTTGGAATTCCTTTCCATCTTGCTTGCTCTGGTCCCAGTCTAGGCCTACCTCAGCCCTGGACTTTCTGCCTCAATTCCTAGTCCCAAAGACCCGGTGCCTACGGGCTCCTCCCGGGGGGTCCCTGGTTCCTGGGTGAACACCTCCTGCTTGTGGCTCCGCCCCCGGCCTACCCTGTCTCCCTAGGTAGGCCGGCCCAAGGGTCCACTATCTCTCCAGCAGTGTCCAACTGCAACAGTTTGCAAGGCCATGGACTCGGCGGAGGCCCCAGCCTGCAGGCCATCCCGGGGATGCACAACGGCCTCCAGCAGCAACAGCACTGTATCGACATGCTTGCTGCTACCGTGGAACAGCTGCTTCTCACTGCCTGGAGACCTCTCCTCCGGAACCTCCTCCAGCCCCACCTCCGGCTCCAGCACCCAGTTCAGCATCAGTGACTCAGCTACCCACGCCGACCCGGTATGCCGGGGATATCAAGACATGCCGTGGTTTTGTAAATCAGTGCTACGTGCGTTTTGCCCTCCTGCCTGCACAGTTTCCCTCAGACGCAGTTAAAGTAGCATATATATTCTCGCTACTGGATGGTAAGGCCCTTGACTGGGCTTCACCCATGTGGGAGCGCCAGGACCCCTTGCTACAGAATCTGCAGGAGTTCGTACTCAACTTTCACCTTGCTTTTGATGATCCTGCACGCCAGACCACCGCGGCCTTGGAGCTCTTGCACCTCAGGCAAGGGACACACTCAGTGGCCGATTACACCATAGACTTTCGCACGCTGGCCATGGAAGTTGGCTGGCGGGATGATTGCCTAGGGGAATCTCCTGGAGGGGCTTGCCAGTCGCATCAAGGATGAACTAGCAGGCCGGGACCTCCCGGAGACTTAAATGACTTAATTGACATCGCTGCAGGGTGGATCGCCACCTTCAGCAACGGGATAAGGAGACCCGCTCCTACCGTAAAGCATCACCACAATCGTCCACCGCCACCAGAACCCCGGCTCCTAAGGCTCTTCTGGCCTCTATCAGCAGTGGAGAACCCATGCAATTGGGTAGATCTCCACTAACTCCCGAAGAAAGGAGGAGGGCGCCGCTCGCTGGGCCTCTGTCTCTACTGCGGAGGCAAGGGGCACTACCTCGCCAATTGCCCGGAACGTCCGGGAAACGACCGTGCCTAGGTTATACCGAGGAGCTACACCTTGGCTCTACAGGATCAGCTCCTCTATGTACCTTGCCAGTGACTCTGAAATACCCCGGTGGGGAACTCCAGATCCGGGCTTTCATCGACTCTGGTGCTGAGGGGAATTTCATTGTGGCCGATCTGGTGAATCAGCTGTCTCTCCCCACGCAATGGAAGGTTCCTCCGCTACGGATTTCCTCTATCCGGGGCACGCTCCTTCCTGGTATCATCACCTGCTCCACAGCCCCTTTGACTCTCCAGACAGGCTTGTTCCATTCGGAGGAGATCTCCCTGCTAGTCTTGGAGCGAGCTGTGCACCCCCTGGTTCTAGGTCTACCCTGGTTGCGACAGCATTCACCTGTTATTCAGTGGGATAACTTTCAGCTAACCCGATGGAGTCCCTTTTGCTTTGAACATTGTTTACACCTCCCACGTCCACTGAAAACCTTGCACCTCTGCTCCTCGCTTCTGCTGCCCAAGCCATATCGAGACTTCGCTGAGCTCTTCTCCAAAGAGATGGCTGAGATAATCCCTCAACACCGGCCTTTTGACTGCCCAATTGACTTGTTGCCGGGCACCACGCCTCCCCATGGCCAGGTGTACCCTTTGTCTTTGCCAGAAACTGCTGCTATGTCTCAGTATGTGACTAAGAACCTTGCCAAAGGCTTCATTCGTCCCTCTCGTTCGCCCGCCGGAGCCGGCTTCTTCTTCGTGGCCAAGAAGGACGGCTCCCTCCGTCCATGTATAGACTATCGTGGCTTGAATGCCATCACCAAGCGAGACCGGTATCCGCTTCCCCTGATTCCTGAGCTTTTGGACTGCCTCCAGGAGCACGCATCTTCACCAAGCTAGACCTCCGAGGGGCCTATAACCTAGTCCGTATTCGCCCCGGGGATGAGTGGAAGACGGCCTTTAATACCAGGGATGGACATTACGAGTACCTAGTAATGCCCTTTGGACTCTGCAACACCCCAGCCGTCTTCCAGAACCTCATGAACGAGGTCCTACGTGACATGCTCCACTCGCATGTGATTGTCTATCTTGATGACGTGCTCATCTTCTCCAAAGATCTGAATTCTCACCGACACCACGTCGCACAAGTCCTGCAGGCTCTCCGAGACAATCACCTCTACGCCAAGCTTGAAAAATGTGTTTTCGAAGCTGAGGCCCTACCCTTCCTGGGGTATATCATCTCCTCCACAGGATTCCGAATGGACCCCGAAAAAGTAGCTGCCATAACTAGATGGCCTCAACCCAAGGGTCTCAAGGCCCTCCAGAGATTCTTGGGCTTCGCTAACTTTTATAGACATTTTATTCCACAGTACTCGCATCGGGTCGCTCCCCTTACTGCCCTGACCCGCAAGGGAGCCGACGCCAAGAACTGGCCTGACGCTGCGGTCGCAGCCTTCACCGACTTGAAAGAGGCGTTCCTCACGGACACCTGTCTCCGTCATCCCGACCCAGCCAGATCTTTCATTGTTGAGGTCGACGCCTCCAGCATTGCCGTCGGAGCGGTCCTCAGTCAACACTCCGAGTCCGGACAACTCTTGCCATGCTCTTACTTCTCCAGGAAGTTCTCCCCCGCCGAGACTAATTATTCCATCGGCGACAAAGAGCTGCTGGCAATCAAACTCGCGTTTGAAGAATGGAGGGCAATGGCTCGAGGGGGGCCTGTCACCGACCACCGTATATACGGATCACAAAAACTTAGAGTTTTGTCCCAGGCTCAACGGTTAAATCGTCGCCAAGCCCGCTGGGGCCCTGTTCTTTAGTCACTTTGATTTTGTCTTACAGTACCGGCCGGTGGCCAAGAATCTCCGAGCTGATGCTCTCTCTCGGACCTCCTTATCCGAAGAAAGACCAAGAACCACCACAATACATTCTCGATCCTAGTAAGGTTCGCCTGTCCGCCCTGACGGTCCTCTCCCAAGAAAGGACCGTGGTTCCCCGACGAGACCGTTTAAAGACACTACACTGGGCTCATGACTCCCTCACTGGGGGCACGCAGGACGCGAAAGAACCTTGGAACTCCTGAACTGCTTCTACTGGTGCCCAACATGCGACAGGATGTGCGCACCTATGTCATCTCCTGCCCCACCTGTGCTCGTCAAAAGCCCAGTCCTGGACCCCCGTGCGGCCTCTTACAGCCTCTGCCAGTCCCCACAGAGCCCTGGACCCATCTCGCTACAGACTTCATGGTGGACTTGCCCCCCATCTCGCGGTCAAACGGTTATCTGGGTTACCGTCGACCGCTTCTCTAAGATGGTGCACCTCGTTCCTTTGTCCAAGTTACCTTCTGCACCCGAATTAGCTCTCCTCTTTGCCCAGCATATTTTCAGGTTACACGGGCCTTCCGCAGGACATAGTGTCTGACCGAGGTCCCCAGTTTGTCGCCCGCTACTGGATGGCCCTCTGCAAGTGCTTCAAGGTAAAGCTCAGCTTCTCTACAGCTTTCCACCTGCAGAGTAATGGACAGTCCGAAAGGATGAATCGCTCTCTGAAAAACCTACCTTCGAGCCTTCACCAAATGAGAAGCAAGACAACTGGTCAGAACTACTGCCCTGGGCCGAGTTTGCCTATAACAATCAAGCTCATGCTGCCACCGGGCTCTTACCATTCCAGCTAGTCTACGGGAAAACAGCTGAGACCTCCGCTTCCCATTCGCTACCCCCTGTGCCTCGCCAGCCGCCCAGTTAATGGCACGTCAGCTACAGACCTTGTGGCAGAAGACCCAGAACAAACTGCATCGCTCAGCCTCTTCCGCCAAACTGGCGGCTGACCGCCACCGACGACCGGCTCCTACCTATCAGCCAGGAGACCGGGTTTGGCTTAGCACCAAAAAACATTCGACTTCGCCTCCCCTCACAAAGATTTGCGCCCAGATTCTGCGGGCCGTTCCAAGTCGCCGAGAGAGTGGGCTGAGTCTCATATCGGCTGAGGTTGCCGTCCTCTCTTTGAGTCCACAATGTTTTCCACGTATCCTTGCTAAAGCCCGTAGTCCTCTCTCGCTATCACCGAAACCTCCGGATCCTTCTTCTACTACCATCGACGATGATCCCACTTACCAAGTACGCGAGGTCCTGAATGTTCGCTTCTACAACCTCAGGTGGGAGGTATCTACTCGCATGGGAGGGTTGCGGCGATGAGGACAACACCTGGGAACCCAGCTGCAACATCCTGGACAAGTCCTTGTTGCAACAGTTCCACCGTGACCACCCGGAGAAACCCGGTCCTCTCAAGAGGGGCCGTAAAGGGGGGGGGGGTACTGTTGCGGTCTCTACCGCTTCCCCTCCGGTTTGGGCCTAAACCCGCCTACCTCCGCTCCAGGATTCACTGCTTTTCCACCCGCTCCGGGACCCCGGGGGCTTCTCTCACTCCACGTGGTGGCCGCCATTACGTGCCTGCTTCTCTTCAGTCTCGTGCGCGTGCGAGGACGTCCGTCTTGAGCGCTCAGCTCCCGGAAGCCTGGCCACGCCCGTGTTGCTGACATCACGCCCAAGTCCTGATATAACCGGCGCTCAAACTCTCTCTCATCGCCTTGCAACGAGGTTCACAACTCCATAGTTGTTCTTAGTTGCGTTCCTGGTGATCTCCACGTTATCTGCTTCTGACTCCGGTCTGCTTCCGACTCCGCTTCAGCCTGCTGCCTGCCTCTGACTCCAGTTTGCCTCTGACTTCCGCTTCTGCCTGCTGCCTGCCTCTGACTCCGGTTTGCCTCCGACTCCGCTTCTGCCTGCTGCCTGCCTCTGACTCCGGTTTGCCTCCGACTCCGCTTCAGCCTGCAGCCAGCCTCTGACTCCGGTTTGCCTCCGACTCCGCTTCAGCCTGCAGCCAGCCTCTGACTCCGGTCTGCTTCCGACTCCGCTTCAGCCTGCAGCCAGCCTCTGACTCCGGTCTGCTTCCGACTCCGCTTCAGCCTACAGCCTGCTTCAGCCTCCGGTTTGCTACCGGCTCCGCTTCAGCCTACAGCCTGCTTCAGCCTCCGGTTTGCTACCGGCTCCGCTTCAGTCTACAGCCTGCTTCAGCCTCCGGTTTGCTACAGACTCCGCAGTCGCCCGCTGCCCTGCCGTCAGCCGGCCCTCGGCCCTGTACAGCCGGTCCCCTGCCTCCCGGGTACCATGGACTTCCTTTCCATCTTGCTTGCTCTGGTCCTGGTCTAGGCCTACCTCAGCCCTGGACTTTCTGCCTCAATTTCTAGTCCCAAGGACCCGGTGCCCTACCGGCTCCTCCCGGGGGGTCCCTGGTTCCTGGGTGAACACCTCCTGCTTGTGGCTCCGCCCACCGGCCTAATCTGTCTTCCTAGGTAGGCTGACCCAAGGGTCCACTATCTCTCCAGCAGTGTCCAACTGCAACAGTGTTACCCCATTTTGATAGAATTACATTGGTTACCAGTCCAGTCTCAAATTCAATACAAATGTTTGTCATTAATACATAAATCAGTATATGCCAATAACACTGAATGGTTGAATGCCTCTCTTCGCATCCACACCCCATCACGTAATCTAAGATCCCTTGGCAAAGCATTGTTAACAATACCAACCCCAAAAATAGCCCATTTAAGTCCAGTCAGGGAAAGGTTATTATCTTTGGCTGGACCAAAAATTTGGAATTTGCTGCCCCTCGATATTTGGACAGAGTCAAACATACACAGATTTAAGAACTTTTAAAGACTTGGTTATTTGAACAGGATTTTATCCAAGCAGGTTAATCCCTAGGTCCAGATTCCTCCCTATACTAACCTTTACTAAATTGTCATTAATTAGTACTAATTCATTATTAATTTTTACCTTACATCTAGTCTGGTGTGGTTTTAGTTAAATTAAATTAGTGGTTATTTTAACTATCAGTCTCTTATCTGTAATTTGTTTTATTTGATTTTAAGGTATCATTTATTTCATTTTTATATATTTAATTGATTGTCTATCTTATCTTGTTTTAAATTGGCTTTAAGAATTGTGATATCACATGCTGTATTATGTTTAATTTCATTGTATTGTAAACCAACATGAAATCAATATGAATGTCAGTATATAAAATTGCCTAAATAAAATAAATAAATAGTTTACAGGCCCAGCCAGAGGAGCCAAGCACACCCTGTTTGGTGGTCCCGGCCAAGGTCAGGAGGGGGTTTGCCTCTCCATTACGCAACCTGTCTGGTGGGAATTCTCGCTCTAGGTATATTTTTTGGAATTTAACTTTTTAAGTGGTAGGAGCTTTACTGGAGCCTCTTCAGCTCCTGGATCCAGGGAACGGAATCCTGGGTCTAAGCCTAGGCAGGTTAGGAAGACCTGCCCCACTATATCCTCAATGAGGTCGGGGGTGTCATTGACATGCTGGTAGTATTTTTATTTTTGTTAAAGATTACTTTCCAGTCCCAGGAGGAAGTTCTAACTGCCCTTCCTTCCTGACTTGAACACCAAGAGTCTTGGTCCAGGGGATCCCTCCCTTCAGGGGTATGAAGAAAGAACTAAGGACTGCATTAGAGGAAAAAGGTTTGTGTCATCTAACAGTGAGTAAAGGCAAAGCCTACCATCAAAAAAGGGACACTTATCCAGTGATTCTCAAGACCCCTGGGGAGAGAGAGAGTTTATATCTGTGCAGAGACTGACACATTGTATCTTTGCCAGTTGGCGGGGTGTTCCTGCGCAGCTAAAGGACACCTTGCCCACCTGGAGACTATTTTTCCAAGCCCAGGAGGGCAGAAGCTCCTCTGGGGTCTGGCAGACAATACTCCTGCATAGATTGAGGGAGGAGATTGTAAAAGAACATTTTGTGGTGCTGTGCACTAGTATTGTGCCAATTTCACAGGGTGAGGTGGCTGCTTCAGGCGGAAGAATTTTGAAGCAGCAAAAAGTGACCCTTCAAAACTGTGCCCAGTCCCTGCCTCCCCCCCATCACGCCACCCTCCCGACCCTCCCCAAGGCTCACGAGCTAAAGGCCACCAGCGCCATTTTGGTTAGTGGTAGCCAACGACCCGGGAGCGACAGATCGCTCCCAGGCCCCCCGCTGGACCACCAGGGGTTTTCATGGTGTATGGGTAAATGTATCATCGGGTCATGGTGTATGGTGTATGGGTAAATGTATCATCGGGTCACACTAGAGAGATAACGTTCCTGGATGGAATAAATGATAGCTTTATGGAGCAATTGGTTCAGGAACCGACGAGAGAGGGAGCTATTTTAGATCTAATTCTCAGTGGAGCACAGGACTTAGTGAGAGAGGTAACGGTGGTGGGGCCGCTTGGCAATAGTGATCATAATATGATCAAATTTGATTTAATGACTGGAAAAGGAACAGTAAGCAAATCCAAGGCTCTCGTGCTAAACTTTCAAAAGGGAAACTTTGATAAAATGAGAAAAATTGTTAGAAAAAAACTGAAAGGAGCAGCTACAAAAGTAAAAAAATGTCCAAGAGGTGTGGTCATTGTTAAAAAATACCATTCTAGAAGCACAGCCCAGATGTATTCCACACATTAAGAAAGGTGGAAAGAAGGCAAAACGATTACCGGCATGGTTAAAAGGGGAGGTGAAAGAAGCATTTTAGCCAAAAGATTTTCATTCAAAAATTGGAAGAAGGATCCAACAGAAGAAAATAGGATAAAGCATAAACATTGGCAAGTTAAATGTAAGACATTGATAAGACAGGCTAAGAGAGAATTTGAAAAGAAGTTGGCTGTAGAGGCAAAAACTCACAGTAAAGCTTTTTTAAATATATCCGAAGCAGAAAGCCTGTGAGGGAGTCAGTTGGACCGTTAGATGGTCGAGGGGTTAAAGGGACACTTAGAGAGATATAGGCCATCGCGGAAAGATTAAATGATTTCTTTGCTTCGGTGTTTACTGAAGAGGATGTTGGGGAGGTACCCGTAATGGAGAAGGTTTCATGGGTAATGATTCAGATGGACTGAATCAAATCACGGTGAACCTAGAAGATGTGGTAGGCCTGATTGACAAACTGAAGAGTAGTAATCACCTGGACCGGATGGTATACACCCCAGAGTTCTGAGGAACTAAAAAATGAAATTTCAGACCTATTAGTAAAAATTTGTAACTTATCATTAAAATCATCCATTGTACCTGAAGACTGGAGGATAGCAAATGTAACCCCAATATTTAAAAAGGGCTCCAGGGGCGATCCGGGAAACTACAGACTGGTTAGCCTGACTTCAGTGCCAAGAAAAATAGTGGAAAATGTTCTAAACATCAAAATCACAGAACATATAGAAAGACATGGTGTTAATGGAACAAAGTCAGCATGGCTTTACCCTGGGCAAGTCTTGCCTCACAAATCTGCTTCACTTTTTTTGAAGGAGTTAATAAACATGTGGATAAAGGGGAAACCGGTAGATATAGTATACTTGAATTTTCAGAAGGCGTTGACAAAGTTCCTCATGAGAGGCTTCTAGGAAAAGTAAAAGTCATGGGATAGGTGGCGATGTCCTTTCATGGATTGCAAACTGGCTAAAAGGACAGGAAACAGAGAGTAGGATTAAATGGGCAATTTTCTCAGTGGAAGGGAGTGGACAGTGGAGTGCCTCAGGGATCTGTATTTGGGACCCTTACTTTTTCAATATATTTATAAATGATCTGGAAAGAAATACGACGAGTGAGATAATAAAATTTGCAGATGACAAAAAATTGTTCAGAGTAGTTAAATCACAAGCAGATTGTGATAAATTGCAGGAAGACCTTGTGAGACTGGAAAATTGGGCATCCAAATGGCAGATGAAATTTAATTGTGGATAAGTGCAAGGTGATGTATATAGTGAAAAATAACCCATGCTATAATTACACAATGTTGGGTTCCATATTAGGTGCTACAACCCAAGAAAGAGATCTAGGTGTCATAGTGGATAACAAATTGAAATCGTCGGTGCAGTGTGCTGCGGCAGTCAAAAAAGCAAACAGAATGTTGGGAATTATTAGAAAAGGAATGGTGATAAAACGGAAAATGTCATAATGCCTCTGTATCGCTCCATGGTGAGACCGCACCTTGAATACTGTGTACAATTCTGGTCGCCGCATCTCAAAAAAGATATAATTGCGATGGAGAAGGTACAGAGAAGGGCTACCAAAATGATAAGGGGAATGGAACTACTCCTCTATGAGGAAAGACTAAAGAGGTTAGGACTTTTCAGCTTGGAGAAGAGACGACTGAGGGGGGATATGATAGAAGTGTTTAAAATCATGAGAGGTCTAGAACGGGTAGATGTGAAGCGGTTATTCACTCTTTCGGATAGTAGAAAGACTAGGGGCACTCCATGAGTTAGCATGGGGGCCACATTTAAAACTAATCGGAGAAAGTTCTTTTTTACTCAACGCACAATTAAACTCTGGAATTTGTTGCCAGAGAATGTGGTTAGTGCAGTTAGTATAGCTGTGTTTAAAAAACATGTGGATAAAGGTGAACCGGTAGATATAGTATACTTGGATTTTCAGAAGGCGTTTGACAAAGTTCCTCATGAGAGGCTTCTAGGCAAAGTAAAAAGTCATGGGATAGGTGGCGATGTCCCTTCGTAGATTGCAAACTGGCTAAAAGACAGGAAACAGAGAGTAGGATTAAATGGGCAATTTTCTCAGTGGAAGGGAGTGGACAGTGGAGTGCCTCAGGGATCTGTATTGGGACCCTTACTGTTCAATATATTTATAAATCATCTGGAAAGAAATACGACGAGTGAGATAATCAAATTTGCAGATGACACAAATTGTTCAGAGTAGTTAAATCACAAGCAGATTGTGATAAATTGCAGGAAGACCTTGTGAGACTGGAAAATTGGGCATCCAAATGGCAGATGAAATTTAATGTGGAAAAGTGCAAGGTGATGCATATAGGGAAAAAATAACCCATGCTATAATTACACGATGTTGGGTTCCATATTAGGTGCTACAACCCAAGAAAGAGATCTAGGTGTCATAGTGGAAAACACATTGAAATCGTCGGTTCAGTGTGCTGCGGCAGTCAAAAAAGCAAACAGAATGTTGGGAATTATTAGAAAAGGAATGATGAATAAAACGGAAAATGTCATAATGCCTCTGTATCGCTCCATGGTGAGACCGCACCTTGAATACTGTGTACAATTCTGGTCGCCGCATCTCAAAAAAGATATAATTGTGATGGAGAAGGTACAGAAAAGGGCTACCAAAATGATAAGGGGAATGGAACAACTCCCCTATGAGGAAAGACTAAGAGGTTAGGACTTTCAGCTTGGAGAAGAGACGACTGAGGGGGGATATGATAGAGGTGTTTAAAATCATGAGAGGTCTAGAACGGGTAGATGTGAATCGGTTATTTACTCTTTCGGATAGTAGAAAGACTAGGGGGCACTCCATGAAGTTAGCATGGGGCACATTTAAAACTAATCGGAGAAAGTTCTTTTTTACTCAACGCACATTTAAACTCTGGAATTTGTTGCCAGAGAATGTGGTTCGTGCAGTTAGTATAGCTGTGTTTAAAAAAGGATTGGATAAGTTCTTGGAGGAGAAGTCCATTACCTGCTATTAAGTTCACTTAGAGAATAGCCACTGCCATTAGCAATGGTAACATGGAATAGACAGTTTTTGGGTACTTACCAGGTTCTTATGGCCTGGATTGGCCACTGTTGGAAACAGGATGCTGGGCTTGATGGACCCTTGGTCTGACCCAGTATGGCATTTTCTTATGAGTCTCGGGGGGGCTATTTTATTTAAATTTTAGGGGGCGGCAGCATGTGGTGCTGCCTCAAGCGGCAGATTGCCTTGAGCCTCCCCTGCCTATTTGCAACAGTAAAGATTTATTTGGGCACTAATAAAGTGGTTTCATTGACTTTATTTGGCACCTTCAGCACACCCTGGAACAGACACCTACCACTCTCCAGGGACCATAACTTGGACATGTAGAGCCACCCTTAGCACTTGGGGCCTTTGGGGTAATCTCCCCCCTCATTCGACTAAGAATCCAGGTCCTGAAAAAAATAGACTGTGCAATAGCTAGCCTGGGACAGTACCTGTCCCAAAGAGAAACAACAAATTCTTTTATGGCCTCATTGGGTAGCAGTCCGCAACCGAGGATGTTGATACATATGAAAAGTTACACATATGCAAATCTATCTCATTCATATTTATTATGGATATCCTGAATCCTTGGCCAGTTTGTGACTACTGGAATTGGCTACCCTTGGCATATAGTATTTTTCAGCAAAAAAAAAAAACTCAGAGAAGAAACATTCTGTTACATACCAGAGTTAAATATGACAAAGAAAGGAGTTAATTTCAACCCAAATAAGTTTGTATTTCACAGTCTGTTGGTGTCATAATTATTTTAGACAGCTTGGATTACTTATTTCTTGGTATCAGCGTATAGAGAAGCCATATGAAATTTTTTTTGAGGCATGCAAAATGAATCGCTGGCCGCATTCCTTGAGCCGCCTTTGGCATTTCACGCTCCAGTGCACACTGACAGCCCTATTATTATCAGATTTCTGTCAGCCTCCCACTTAACCGCGTAAAGAGGTCTTAGCTGATGCTGAGCTCATCACTTCTCCACCTCAACAAACTCCGGGTGAAACTGAGGGAGCAGGAAACCCCCCCCCCTTTGCCTATCATAGAGGGGAGCCCTTGTCTGCCCCCGACCAACCGTCAGGGCAGACGAGTCTGAATCTAGAAAGGTTGTCGGGAGTAGGGAACCGCGAAGTCAGGGCTAGGGAATCACGGTCACTGCATTTTCTTTGTAGTGGAAAGGGCCCCCCAGGTTTCCCCGGGATATACCCGATCCTATCCACGGGGCGGAGCCACCGCCGCCGCCGCCACCACACCCTGTCCCAGGGCTTTGTCTGAGGAGGAGGCAGCCGGCGCGTGATGGCATAAGGACAGACACCGCCCGCCCGTGGTAAGGGCGGGCCACTGTCTCTTTAACGCGCACCGCCCTCCTGTTGCAGGAAGTGTCATAGGCGGACCCTCTCTGCGCTCAGCTGATCGGCGGCTGGAGGGCGGAAGTAGCTCCTGCGGGCTGTTGCTCGCCGCTGCCCGGGCTGGGATTGTTTCCCCCTTTCCGCCCCGCTCCTTCCACGGGTGGTGTCCGGCGAATGGGAAAAGTGTGCGCGCGCAAAAGCGCTCCTCGCCGGCCACCCTCCCAGTCCGATACCCGGCAAAGCGAGCGAGGGGAAGCGAGGCCGGTGTGTGCGCACGGCAGGGGCAGTCCTGCGTCTGCTCTGCCAGGGGGACTGCGATGAAATCATTCCTGGGAGACTCATGGCGTCCGTTAAGAGTTTCGCCGGGCTGGGCAGGCAGAGGAAGAGAACGGGGAGCTGGACCGCTCCCTCCAGCAGATGCTCCGGGCGATAGTAGAGGAGCGGAACCGCACCAACATCCGGCAGGAGATCAGCGGGCTGGGTGAGTGGGGGCGCCTCCTTGCACGGCCTCGGAGGGGACTTCGCAATTGGTTTTTATTTATTACCTTCCTTTTATCTCCAAATATGACATTGTGGATGTACTTAAGTTGCAACAGTGGTTTTCCGCTATTTGCTTTCTTTTACATTTGTGTCTCACGGCTGTCACTTCCACAAACAGGAACATACTTCGAAATGTAAATACATAGAATATTTTTGAGTTTCAGAAATAAAAATAGAAATTATTCTGCCCCACCTCCAATAGCTAGCAAAGTTTTTTTTTTATTGCTGGAGCTACACTTTGCCATTATAACTCGATTCCTAAAGCTGACCTGTGGCATCGAGCTGAGCTGTGCCGCCGATGAATTTATACAGATCACATTTTTCCCTTATTTACACTAACGGTGAAGTCCGCAGTGCAAAGTTGGTACATAATTAGAAAAGAGCTGTGAATTACTGATGTGGATAGGATATATTTACGTTCACAATGATTTAACTGTTTTTGTTTGCAATGTAGATTTTCTTTTCTGATAGTTACTAAGCGAGGAATGTGTTGCTTGACGTCAAAAGAATCAATAAATAATGCCGTTTTTTTTTAATTTTGTGAGAAAGTCTACTGTATGTTTTCGGGGTTTTTTTTGGTCAGTAATGTGTGATTTTTATTGCCTGGCTAGTACCCAGGCTAGAGTTTGATTCTTAAATAATTACATAGCTATATCGTGCAGACTGGAAAATTTTTGGTTTTTCTTGACCTTTTCTGAAACAATAGGTGCAAATTTGCTTTCAAGAACACAGTTCCATAGCTTGGTCCTATAAAACAAACAGTCTGAGTTGAGAAAAATATATACTTCAGCTGTTTTGAAAAGAAACTGCTTGGGACAGAAGAAACAAAGCTTGCAGTGTATTATTTAGAAGTTAAGTCATTGATTATTTTAAACAGCCTGTGTGTGACCCAAAGTAAAAACAGTTACTAGGAATTGTAATTGGGTTAGATTTTTGTGCATACTATACAGAAGTTATCCTCTCGTTTGTACTGGATGCCACCAGCCTGATTAAAAATGAAGGTGCACTTGCAAGTTCTAAGTTGACTGTACATATTACATCCTGTGCACTCCAGAAGGAAGTTGTCTTTGGCACAATGTAAGTTTAAAAAAGAGAGCCAGTAGTCTATTTGAGGGACTGAGATTGTATTCAACATGCCCAGGTTTATGAGTGAGGTTAATTCCTGTTATCTTTCTGCCACATTTTCTTGGTCTCTGATTGCATCTTTTGAACATATGAACATAAGAAATTGCCATGCTGGGTCAGACCAAGGGTCCATCAAGCCAGCATCCTGTTTCCAAACCAGGCCACAGGAACCTGGCAATTACCCAACACTAAGAAGATACCATGCTACTGATGCAATTAATAGAAGTGGCTATTCCCTAAGTAAACTTGATTAAAAGCAGTTAATGGACTTCTCGTCCAAGAACTTATCCAAACCTTTATTGAACCCAGCTACACTAACCTGCACTAACCACATCCTCTGGCAACAATTCCAGAGCTTAATTGTGCATTGAGTGAAAAAGAATTTTCTCCGATTAGTCTTAAATGTGCTACTTGCTAACTTCATGGAATGCCCCCTAGTCCTTCTATTATTCAAAAGTTTAAATAACCGATTCACATCTACTCGTTCAAGACCTCTATCATATCCCCCCTCAGCCGTCTCTTCTCCAAGCTGAACAGCCCTAACCTCTTCAGCCTTTCCTCATAGGGGAGCTGTTCCATCCCCTTCATCATTTTGGTTGCCCTTCTCTGTACTTTTAATATCTGAGGATCTTCTTTCTTCTTATGTTGTACACAATAGTTGCTGTTAACAATGATGTGTTTTTTGTTTTCTCTTCCACTACCTTGTCAGTTTTTTTTTTTTTTGTGTTTTTTTGCTTTTAACTTTTTTTTTTCAGTTGGAATGGGAAAGTCCCAGGTGATTAGAACTTCTTCATTCTCTGTTGTGTTTATCGGAGTCATGGTACCATTTTTTATGGTACAGTTATGCTATGGTGTTTTCTAGTGGATGAGCCATGACCCCTTATTGTGCCACTCAGTATCCAGGCCTTCTGATAACAGTACTTTGCACCCATAGATGAGATCTGTAAGTGTTTCCAGGTCTATTTTGCAGAATCTACACTTGCTGTTTTTAGAGGGTTTTTTTTTTCCTATGCTGGCTGTAGTTCACTGTCTTGTAATTCCCTAACCTTTAGGTTTAATTTCACCTCTCCTTAGCAATTTCTGTATCTGGTTTTTGGTTCGTGTTTGGTTTGATAAAAGAACTCTATTTCCCACTGTCTTTGTGCTTTTTGCCAATTGTTTCTCCTTGTTTGCTGATCTAGCTCTCTAAAGATTTTTTTCCCCTCTTTTTTTGCAAATTTTGTTGCTTTCTCCAGGTGTGAGGGTGGATTCTCACTTGTTCCTTCTGCTCATCGGAATGCTTGCCCAAAGTTTAGGAAGGAGATCCAGTTTGGCTGTTCATTTTCGTTCTTCAGCACTGCTTGAGTATTTGGTTCTGAAGCTGTTAAGTATACAGGCCTACAATGTTAGCTCTATGTGAAGTCTATTTCTTTAAGACCCATACTGCCTTTAGCTCTTGGAATGTAAAATCTTGTTGGGCATGGAGGAGTTTCTTGTTCTTACATATAATTTTTCAAGGTCTTTATGGAGCCAGCCTAAGATTCCAAGGCCATATGAGAGAGCAGTAGTTGCAAGCTGGTTCATGGTGTGTATCACTTTCTATGCTGTTTAAAACACTTTCATTATTTTGTCTACTATAGTACTCTTTGCTGATCTTTTCTCTTAATGATTTGTGCTGGTTTGTTGCATCTTCCTCTATTTCTAGATTTGTGAAATGCATCTTTCTGCTCAAGTCTTTATTAAGAGAGACATTTTCAGCTTTACTTAGGTTTTCTTTCAGGAACGTTGCCTTAGCACACTTGTCCAGGCCAGATGTCATCTGAGAAGGTCTTCACTGCTTGGTGCTGTTCAGCTAATTGATGATCATAGGAGTTGTAGAGCTTCAAGTCATCTAATTTAATTTATATTTTGTTTGTTCGACAAGTCTATTATATGAACAGTGTTTTTGACTTGCTATAATCCGCTTAGGGCAGTTGTTGCGTGAAGCGGCGTTTGAATTTTTTAAAATAATTCACTCACTTTGTAGGCCATTAGTACATGTAGGATTAAGGCTAAACAGGGTAGGGAACACAATTTACTGCCATTGTTTAATAAAGCTTGTTTGTGAATAGCATAAACTAACCCATTGGCTTCCGCTGAAATTGTGGTTTTAGTTTTTTTCCACTGCTTTTGTGTGCCTGTGGAATAAGGCTAAAACCATAATCCAAGAAGTTAATGAGAGTACTTGATAAATTTAGTGCCAGTCAAAACAAGTGTGATGACATAGAATCTCCCTGAATGTTCCTTACTGGATCTTGATGTTAGGAATGACAAATTGACATCCTAATTCAGATGGAGTATAGTCTGCCACATTTTCATAGTGAACTTGATCTAATTGCTGTTGGTATGCTTTCTGGGGACTTAATCACATTACCTACAGTCTCTGAATGTAATTTTTCTTTGAATATAAATCAATAAAAAAAATACTTGGGTTGAATTTCACTCTTGAGTAGGTTATTAACCAGTGGGATCAGCTGCTTACAGTAAGGTTATCTGGTTAGAAAAAAAATAATCCACAACTATACAACATGTTTAATTTGAACATGTCATTTTTTCCCCTCATTTTAATGCACAGTGTTACTTTTCTCACTTCAGGGCAGATTGGATTCTTGGCTGATCCTTTTGCTGCTTTTATTCTGTCTGCATTTTCATTCCCTGCAGTCATAGGACACTTCTCACAAGTGAATGACTTCATGCAGCTTGTCCAGATTTAGTATAATGATACAAAATGGCAGTTGTTTCTCTTGATTGTTGTTACCCAGCTAGGTACCAGGGCAAGAAAGTTGTAAATGTTGTTGTTTCATCTATCTTTTTCATTAAGTTAGACACAGAATAATATTTAGGAGGTTAAAGGGTGAATTTATTTGATCAAAGCCTTTTATAAACCAAGCCACTCCGGTTCTGGCCCATGCTTTTTATTATGGGTTGAGACACAATTGTCTGAATGCAGCATCACTAAAGGCTAAGAGATGAACTTCATCTTATAAGCATATTTATTGTTTTCAGTTCAATATTTTTAAGTACTAGTGCTAGCATTTTTTATTAGATAATTACATTTTTCAATTAAAACAAACAGTAACTTAAATTCTCTGTTTTTTATTGGTCTGCACTTTTTATTTCTGAGGTGATAATAGTGCTGGAGTTTTCGAATACTCTTCCTAATTAGCCACAATCACCTTTCTGGATTTAGGATGGCAGCTGCTTGGAATGGCCAACAATCCACAGCAGTTTTGTAGTTTTGGTTTGGATTGCCAGAGCAAGCCGGTACTGAGCCAATTGTTATTGACATGAGATGTTGCATACTAAGATTGCTAGTATGCTTATGTTTATTAAATTCCTTAATGCATTGACAACTGAACTTGTGGGAGGAGATTAATCACATTAAAAGGTGTAAATCTTTTAAGAAATTAAACGATATTAGGACAAAAAAGGTTACCTAGGAATAGGATGCAAAGAAGCAGTATTGAGGCAAGTTGAGATATTGAGAAATCTAGCTAGTACTTTTCAGATAAAATCATGTTTCCAGCTTTGGAGCTTTGTGTGTTCACTGTCTTACTAGCACTTTTTTCATGAGGGTATCTTTTTTTTTTTTTTTTTTTCCATGCTGCTTTTATATTCTTCTTGGCTGAGTGCAGGAAAGTGCCCCTGAACTCACAGATGTGACAAACAGGCACATGCTCGCTAATTGCACTGCTTGAGAGATGGAATGATGTCATTTTAGCTATCCCCATGCAGTACTCTATTACACCACAGAATGAATGCAATTCTCTTACATTTCCATGTCGAAGGCAGGAGGGTTGAATACGGCTACTGAAAAAAAAGATTCATAGTCTTTGTAAAAATGAAAAACAAAATTATTTAACAAAAGTAGGGTCACTGGTTTATCTATTTCATTCAGCAGTTAAAATGCCCCAAACCATTAGATATTTACAATCTTTTGCATTCCTGAAACTTTAAATAACTGTAATAAAACAGAAAAAAAGATTTCACAAAGAAGGAGCAACTTAAAATTTTAGTGTTTTATTTACCACATTTAAAATAATTTCTCCTTGATTAATTCCTTTGCTGTATCACAATCTTTTTTAACCTGGCAATTTCTTTTTCCTTCTTTTGGGTTTCTACCGGTAGCTCTATCCAATCTGGCCTTTACTTTGCCATGAGCCTTCATTCACAGCTACCTAGGATTTTTTTCCTCCTTTTATTTTACCTTGGCTGTATAGCTCAAACATAACAGCTATAGTCTTCAGCCTGGGTCTATGTCCCTCAACTCCCCCATGAACCTTGAGTCTGGCCATAGCACTACCACTGTATGTTTGTAATATCCCCAGCTCCATCAAGCTAAAGAAGCAGAAGCAAGGCTCTAGAATCAAACCAAGATGTCTAATATACAATTCATTGATGAGACTTTCTGTGGAATGTTTGCAATTCTGGAGGGCCACAATCTCCCAGGGGATATAGACTAAAAGCAATTCTGAGAAGGACTACCAGAATGATGCATAGATGACTGTCACTACAACAGCTACTGATCAGATTAAACTGCATGTAATTTTACCTTGAATTCATTAGAGCGCTCATCAGTAGAGGTGTGGCTGAGGGATTGATTCACCAGCTGCAGTAATTTTATAGTATACCTTTGTCACTATCTGCTGTGAGGATCTGTGGGCAGTGCTTGCCTCACAGCAGGAGTCGTCAGTGGTCCATATATATTATGCTCAGTCCCCCAAGCTCTATGGCTTGGAAGTCCTGACGGTGGCCATATTTATTTGCACTGGCACAGTTTATGTGCCAGCCTCACAGTGAGTACCTTGCCTCAGCTTGGGTCCAGTTTTGGTCCTCCTTGTAGCCTGTCTTCTCTTTCCAGTTTTGTATTGGCCCAAGTCAGTGGCCTTCTGCCCTGCTTGTCCTTGTCTGCTTGGCCAAAGTCTGTGCCCTTCTGATCTGCCTATGTGTTCTTGCCTGAATCATGTTTGGCCTAAGTTTGTGGCTTCTGCCTTGTTCGTCTTGTCTTGTTTTTTATTCCTGGTCCTAGTCCATTTTGTCCATTGCACCAGTCTTGTCATGCACTCGGTGTCCCAGATTTGTTTTGTGGGCATTCTTTGTCTTGTTTCTGCAGCCCCAGCCCTGCTCTTGTGGGATGCCTTCCTGTACCTGCCTTCTGAGTGCACCTCCTGTTCAAGTCCTGCAGGCCACTAGAACCCAAGGGCTCAACCGGAGGAGGAGATAACTGGTACAGGAAGAAGATCCTAATACTCTGTCCAGTTTTCTGTCCTGGCACAAGTGGATTGTGATAAATTGCAGGAAGACCTTGTGAGACAGGAGAATTGAGCATCCAAAAGGCAGATGGAAATTTAATGTGGATAAGTGCAAGGTGATGCATGTAGGGAAAAATAACCCATGCTATAATTACACAATGTTGGGTTCCATATTAGGAGCTACCACCCAAGAAAGAGATCTAGGTGTCATAGTGGATAACACATTGAAATCGTCGGTTCAGTGTGCTGGCGGCAGTCAAAAAAGTAAACAATGTTGGGAATTATTAGAAAGGGAATGGTGAATAAAACGTAAAATGTCATGATGTCTCTGTATCGCTCCAGGTGAAACCGCACCTTGAATGCTGTGTACAATTCTGGTCGCCGCATCTCAAAAAAGATATAGTTATGATGGAGAAGGTACAGAGAAGGGTGACCAAAATGATAAGGGGAATGGAAAAGCTCCCCTATGAGGAAAGACTGGGTTTAAAAAAGGATTGGATAAGTTCTTGGAGGAGAAGTCCATTACCTGCTATTAATTAAGTTGACTTAGAAAATAGCCACTGCTATTACTAGCAACAGTAGCATGGGATAGACTTAGTTTTTGGGTACTTACCAGGCTCTTATGGCTTGGATTGGCCACTTTTGGAAGCAGGATGCTGGGCTTGATGGACCCTTGGTCTGACCCAGTACGGCATGCTCTTATGACTGTTCAGCTGGAGAAGAGATGGCTGAGGAGGGATATGATGGCATGTTCTTATTTTCTTACAAGCTAGAGTTCATCCTAATCCAACTTCAAGGGTTAAAGCTACTGACAATCCTGCTGTGACATATGCAATTTTACTTCTGCTTAATAATGAGTTAAAACATAAAATAATGTGGCATGGAGTACGCAGATGTGAGAGAATCCCAGATGATTGGGTAGTGTTCTGGGGTGTGGTGACTTGAATAAACAGCAGCAAATTTTTATATGTAGGTGTGTCAATGAGAATGGTGATTGGATCTGCCTCTTGCTATACTCCCATTTTTGGGACATTGTCACTATATGCTCATGAGATTTTGGAATTCTCTCAGCTGTTTCTATTGATTATTCTTTTTGGCTTATTCTGTTTGCTCTTTGTTTATGGTTTGGTGTCCATTGTAGACAGCCATGTGTTCAATATAGATCTGAACTGTTCTGTTCAGTCTCTGGCTATCTTCCTTGGTTTTATGGGCTTGCAGTTCATTCATTTCCTTGCACCATCTCCAGAGTCCAGCTGGAGATGGTGCAATCGTTGCCCCCGCCCCCTTGGGCGAGGGCAACTATTATGATAGAAGCATTCAGAAAATCCAAAGAAATAAGCAATGGAGAAAATGCAAACATTTTGTTTAGTGGAAAGGAGGTTCTAGAACAGGGGACGTCAACCTGCAACTTCAGAGCTGCATGCGGCTCTTTTTGTCCCTTCCTGGGGATCCCATGTTGCCAGTTTCAAATCACAGGGGCTGCAGGGAAATTTCATCATCTTGGCCTGCACAGCCATGGAAGAGAGGGGTGAGTTGGAATTATCGACTGCATAGGCTGCAGGAGAAGGAGGCAGCTGTCTCAGCCCATGAGGTCCCAGTAGACGGAGGTCTTCTGCACCAGTGTTAGCCAGGAGGAGGGAGGCAGAAGCTTCAGCCACATGGGCTGCTACAGATGGAGGCCCCTCATGAGCCTGCAGCCTCAGCTGAAGGAGGCCGTGCTGTAGGGGAAGGAAGGTGAGAACTGGCGAGTGCTGGCCAAAAATCAGGAAGCGATATCTATGGCCTACCCAGATGTGGTGATTTTCGAACAGTTCTTCAGTCTTTGGTTTTTTTAAACTCTAGACTACTGTAATGCTCTTTCTCGAGTTGCCTGCCTCTACTATTAGATCACTGCAATTATTGCAAAATGCAACTGCCAGAATACTAATGGGAGGAAGGAAGTTTGATCATACCGTATTACTCCCACTTTGGTATCTCTGCATTGGCTTCCGATTAAAGATAGAATCGAATACAAGTTATTATGCTTAGTTCATAAATCATAAAATTACGATAAAACAGATGGTTAAATGTAGCTCTTCACTTACATGTACCAGAAAGAAATCTAAGATCAGCAAACAAAGGCCTTCTTAATGTCCTGTCAATTCGAACTGCACACTTATCTGAGGTAAGGGAAAGAGCTTTATCGATGCCCCCGACAGAGTGGAGATTACAAAAAGAATACACAAAGTTTAAAAAAAGACCTTAAACCTGGCTTTTTAAGAGCTTATTATAAGTGAGGATTAAATGGCAATTATAAATAGAGAACAGCTTCACAAATGGTCAATCTGTTTTTTATTTTAATTTTCATTTGATCAACATTATTTTAGATATTTAATTGAATGTATCTTTTATTTTTACTTTTTACTTTTTAATTTGTATTTTATTGCATATTTATTGTATTGTAAACTGTTAAGACTGTAAATTTTTAAAGATTGATGGTATAGAAAACTGATAGATAAATGAGTCTGGGGAAAGGCCTAAGGTAGCATTGGCTGGGGAAGGGGAAACAAAAGGAGAAGGTGTCTTTATCACATGCTGGTCTGAGTCTGGCAGGGGGAAGCCTGAGGTGGCATCATCAGCTTGTAGGAGCTGTTGTGAAGTGCCTGCTGGCGAATTGCCCCTGCCAGTCAAAGAGAGAGGTTGAAGATGTTGAATTTTAAAATGAGTTGATTTGAGTCTTATACATTTATAGCATGTTTAGCTGGACTCCCAGTATACCTCATTTGCAATGAAAAACTTTCCCAAGAATAAAAAAACAATCAAATGTTGAAAGATTTTTTTTTGTAAAAAAAAAACAAAAAAAAACAAAACAAAAAACCAAAACAAAACAAAGAAACCCACATTTGCTTCAAAGTATCTAGCTGATGATCCAAGAAAAAAAGGCATAAGAACATAAGAAAATGCCATACTGGGTCAGACCAAGGATCCATCAAGCCCAGCATCCTCTTTCCAACAGTGGCCAATCCAGGCCATAAGAACCTGGCAAGTACCCAAAAACTAAGTCTATTCCATGTTACCATTGCTAATGGCAGTGGCTATTCTCTAAGTGAACTTAATAGCAGGTAATGGACTTCTCCTCCAAGAACTTATCCAATTCTTTTTTAAACACAGCTATACTAACTGCACTAACCACATCCTCCTGGCAACAAATTCCAGAGTTTAATTGTGCGTTGAGTAAAAAAGAACTTTCTCCGATTAGTTTTAAATGTGCCCCATGCTAACTTCATGGAGTGCCCCCTAGTCTTTCTACTATCCGAAAGAGTAAATAACAGATTCACATCTACCCGTTCTAGACCTCTCATGATTTTAAACACCTCTATCATATCCCCCCTCAGTCGTCTCTTCTCCAAGCTGAAAAGTCCTAACCTCTTTAGTCTTTCCTCATAGGGGAGCTGTTCCATCCCCCTTATCATTTTGGTAGCCCTTCTCTGTACCTTCTCCATCGCAATTATAATCTTTTTTGAGATGCAGCGACCAGAATTGTACACAGTATTCAAGGTGAGGTCTCACCATGGAGAAATACAGAGGCATTATGACATTTTCTGTTTTATTCACCATTCCCTTTCTAATAATTCCCAACATTCTGTTTGCTTTTTTGACTGCCGCAGCACACTGAACAGACTATTTCAATGTGTTATCCACTATGATGCCTAGATCTCTTTCTTGGGTTGTAGCACCTAATATGGAACCCAACATTGTGTAATTATAGCATGGGTTATTTTTCCCTTTATGCATAGAGGAGCTACAGCGCAAATCAGAACAAAAGAAGTCTACGTTTGACATGTGGTTAAAATCAGCAAATATAGCTAGTTTTGTGTCAGCTCATGAAATTGTTAAAACATGGAAAGCCATTAACAAATGGAGAATATGTAAAGGAATGTTTCTTTAAAATACCAAAGCACTTTTTTCAGTGATTATAAAATGAAAAGGTTCACAAAATAACATATGACTTATCTGCAAAGACAGACAATAAAAAATACAAATAGTAAAGATGGCTATAGACTTAAACAAATATTTAAAAAAAAAAAATGGTATGCCAATATATCAAAAACTTCATGGAAATCATTAACAATATGATCTAAAGGATCTAGAAAATACACATCTTACATTTTATTAAATTAACTGTATTTATTTATTTATTTTATTTAGGTCTTTTTTATACCGACACTCATGATACCAATCATATCGTATCGGTTTACAATAAACAGTGGTGCAATAACATTAAAATTAACAACTTCGTGAACAATAGGCTAGGAGAGAGGGAGAGAGTGAAAAGTTACAATAAACAGGGGTACTTGAACTGGGAGGAGGAAAAGCCAGAGTAGTGGCTAGCATAGAAATAGGTAGTATTTAGTCTCAGAAATAAATAATATACAGATATATACATAAGGCTATAATAGACTCTAGTATTCAGGACTGAATGTAATCCACTATACATGGTATCCACTATAATACATCCACTATAATACATGGATTACACTGTATATATATATGTAATCCACTATACATGGTATTTAGTTAACTCAAAGCAATTAAAACAACATAAAATAATAAACTATATCCTAAATAAAAAAAAAATTAGACAAACCAATATAACATACATTAAAAAAAAAAAATTCAACAATTCAGTGAATCAAAATCATTGATATGCCAACGTTGTGCATGTTATAAAATCCGGTACCCACACGCACATGCTCATCCGATTTTTATATCTGCATGCGCATAAGGGGGGGGGGCATTTTATAAAATGTGCACAGCGAAGGACTGGGCCTTTCCCCAGTTCCCTCCCAGTCCACTCTTTATAATATGCCCCCCTGCCTTGCGCACTTGCCGATATAAAATCTGTTATCTTGGGAGTCCAGTTCTATTGGGGAAAGGTCACATACAAGTCCTATGAAATGCCACAAGGACATAAATATGAATGCCCTGGGTGGGGGAACAATTATGATAGAAGCCTAATCCAATAAAGCAGTGGATTGGGAGGGAATTTTCTACATCCCCTATCCTCCCTGACTTCTAAATCCCTCTAAAAGTTTTTTTTTTTTTTTTTTTCAATACTAACCTGATCTCAAGAGCAGTTTTAAGTTGTGCGTCCTGGCCAGCTGCCATCGTGCGCTTCACTGGTATAGTGCCTAATGGCGCTGTCCCTTTTTTTTTTTTTTTTTGCTGGCTCTTTGGTGCGTACTGGCAGATACGTGTGTGGCCGCAGGCCTTTAAAAATCCCTGTGGCGTACGTGTGGTCCAGCCACGTGCATATCTCCCGGTTTTTAAGTGTGCTGGCTTTTGAAAATTTTACCCATATGGGTTTAACATACAATATCATAGAGCTTTGGACATTAGGTTAAAAGTGACAAAAAATGTAAGTGTTCCAACTCCAAACAGAACATAAGAACAATATGCCATACTGAGTCAGACCAAGATTCCATCAAGCTCAGAATCCTGTTTCCAACAGTGGCCAATTCATGCTACTGATGCCAGTAATAGCAGTGGCTATTCCCCCAAGTCATCTTGATTAATAGCAGTTAATGGACTTCTCTGCCTAGAACTTTCCATACCTTTTTTAAACCCAGCTACACAAACTGTACTAACCACATACTCCAGCAAATTCCAAAGCTTAATTGTAAGTTGAGTGAAAAGAGTTTTCTCTGATTATTTTTAAATGTGCTATTTGCTAACTTCATGGAGTGCTCCATAGTCCTCCTGTTATCCGAAAGAGTAATTAACTGATTCACATTTACCCATTCTAGACCTTTCATGATTTTAAAACACCTCTGTCATATCCCCCCCTCAGTCGTCTCCAAGCTGAACAGCCCTAACCTCCTAGCCTTTCCTCATAGGGGAGCTGTTCTCTGTACCTTCTCCACTGCAACTATATCTTTCTTGAGATGCGGCGACCAGAATTGTACACAGTACTCAATGTGCAGCCTCTGTATTGCTCACCATGGAGCAATACAGAGGCATTATGACATTTTCCGTTTATTCCCCATTCCCTTTCTAATAATTCCCAACATTCTGTTTCCTTTTTTTGACTGCCGCAACACACTGAACTGGCGATTTCAATGTGTTATTCACTATGATGCCTAGATCTTTCTTGGGTGGTAGCTCCTAATATGGAACCTAACATTGTGTAACTACAGATTGGGTTATTTTTCCCAATATGCATCATTTTGCACTTGTCCACATGAAACTTCATCTGCCATTTGGATGCCCAATCTTCCAGTTTCGCAAAATCCTCCTGCAGTTTATCACAATCTGCTTATTATTTAACTACTCAGAATAATTTTGTATCATCTGCAAATTTGATGACCTCACTCGTCATATTCCTTTCTAGATCATATTTATAAATATATTGAAAAGCACTTGTCCAAGTACAGATCCTCGAGGCCCTCCACTGTTTACATTTTTCCACTGAGAAAATTGACCATTTATCCTACTCTGTTTCCTGTCTTTTAACCAGTTTGTAATCTACAAAAGGACATTGCCTCCTATCTCATGACTTTTTACTTTTTCTTAGAAGCCTCTCATGAGCTAGAATCATGTTGACATATCCATGCTTTTTTTTAGTAAAGGCTGCCTCAAGGGTGATGTTACACAAGAGAAGCAGATCTAACGATCATCACATGTAGCTTATTACAAAATTTAAATGTCATAAAGTATCCAATACTATAAACAAACATTTTTGCAGAACCACGCAGTAATGGAGAAATCAGTTATTTGAATACAAGGAGTAATATTGACATCTAAGCTACTACCAAAAAGCTTGTCCATATGCTAGAAAAAGTTGGATGAACAACATCCAATAAAGTATCTTATGCAACAAAGTAGACATTTATATCAGAGCAATTAATAAGCAAAATGCATCAATGAAGAAGATACTAAACATCAAGCATTCAAATGAACCTCCAAGCTTAAAAAAAAAAAAAAAAAAAAAGTCACATGCAATCTCTACCAATGGAAATAATTCACCAGTCCAAAAACATTAATATAACCTATCTTCCAATGGAAAAAAAAATCAAACCAATCACAGCAAAAATAACTTTTTTTTTTTTTTTATAATGGTTAAGATAGATAAATAAAATAAAGTGAGTCCATAAAGACCAAAAGGGATGCATACTGGTCACAGAAACCCCCCCTCCCCGCCCCAGTCAATGTTAGCATTCAAACTGTGGGGTAGTTAGTGAAAACCTCTTAAAGTTTTGTGCTTTTTTTTTTTTTGTGGTGTATGCTAGCCATTATTATGTGCTTATACAGATACTAGCAAAAAGTGCTCGGGGAGGCTGGTCTATAATAACCTGTGTATGTTTGCTTAGGTGCATCTTCCTGCGTTTATATATGGGGGGCCACTGTGTATGTTTGGGGGGGGGGGGTCCCTGTGGTTATGCCTTTGCCTGACTATGTGCTTGTGCACTTATGCCTGCCTGTCCTCGTGTGTGGGAGTGCAAAAGATGGGACTTCACAGACAGCGCATACTAGCGGGCAGTATCTGGCATTTGCTGAGGTTGTCTGGTCAATAACAGCCTGTGGGTGTGTCTCCCTGAGCCTGTGTGTGATAGGCTTTGCATATAGAGCATATTGTCTTTGCATAGTGCACCTTCTACTGTTCCGAGCGTGGCCTAGTGGCCTCATACAGACACTACAATGGGACCAACCTACTGACTGGCACAGGCCCTACATATTCCCTTATTGCTACAGATGGGGCATCTATCATGGGAAGAACTCACAAGGATTTTGTTACATTGTGTGCCTTAACTTTTTAAAAAAAGAAATTTCCTTTCACTCTATAATCCACCAAAAGGCTATTTGTGCCTAAATGTTTCCAGAGGAAATATCAAAAGTAATGGATTATTTTTTGAAAATCTGCACAATTAAATGGCAGAATCATTGGCAGGAGAGCTTCTTAGCAAATCAACATCCCAATCTCCTTATGCATAACATCGGGAGAAAAGCTTTCCAGGGGCTAAGCAGTTTGCGTATTGTCTTGAGGAAGAAGATTTTTCTGCAGGAGAAGGGCCTTGAATATGTGGAAAGTAATAAAACCTTACTGGTTACAAAATTCTGTTTTATGGTGGACATAACTGCTCGCTTAAATGTCCTAAATCAGAAGCTTGAGGGAAAAGGGAAGTACTGCAATCTTGCTTTTGGAGGAAGAGCGAATGCTGTCTTTATTTCCACGAGACCTAGGAAATGAAGACAGCATGCCTTTCTCTAACACTAAAGCAATATAAAGAAACAAATGTCTGTGATACTGATATGACGTTCCATACAGAAGCAATAATCAAACTGTAATCTGCTTTAAGCTGTGCAATTTCAAGAGTTCAGAAACAAATAAGCAACTTTGCCGTTTTTCATTGAAGCTGATACTTCTGCACTGATTTGTTTTTTCAGCGTTTCCTACATTGACTTAATTCAAGCTAAAATTGTGCTCACAGATTGAAAGGCCAAAAAGGTATCAAATTTTGAAAACAAAAGATGTCACTGAACTAGAGAATCTGGAAAAGCAGATGTTTACTCTGGTTCTACATCACAAGAGGACTGAAATGGGCAATGTTTAAAAAAAAAAAAAAAATTGTATTTGATGTTTGTAATTGTTGATCTGACAGGTAAACCGAAGATAAAAACATTTTATTTCCAAACATTTCATATTCCACTTTATTCAAAGAATGATCTCAAAGTAGATTACAATAAGACAGCAGGGGAAAAAGGGGAATTTAATTCAGACAACAACCAAGAGGGCCCCGACTTCTATGGTCTGGGGTACTGACACGCAGACATAAGGGAAAAAGCACAAGACTGCTTCTATGGCCAAGTCTATAAGCAAAGCATATCCAGCAACACTATATGAATTTTCAAGAAAGCTCATCACTAGCTGAAATTTTTATGGGTACATAAGGTTTGGGGATAACTGCACAGAGTGACAGTTACTATACCCTTAAGAGAATGCAGGAGTAACCTGCACAGAGCAGCAATTACTACCTTAAGCTTGCTGGACAGACTGGATGGATTATTTGGTCCTTTTCTGCCCTCACTGCTATGTTACAGAACTTGGGGGCATAGCAGCTGAAGGTCCCCCAGTCTTTGAGCAGGCCAGTTTAGCAGAAGTCAAGGGGAGGAAGGGAAGAAGGGCCATTTGTGAAGACTGGTGTTCTCTGAGCGGGACGTGGAATGTAAGGAGATGCATGAATAAGCAGGTCTCGGAGGATCTCTCCTTTAAAAGGAAAGCAGAGGATCTCTAATTTTATCCTGGTTTCATTTGGGTGCCAGTGAAGTCCAAAGAACTATATGTGATGGGTGAAAGACTAATCCGCACGGATTGGGAGAGGGACCTTGGGACTTCTGATCTGAAAGTGGTGAAGCAATGTGACAAGATGATAGCTAAAGCCAGAAGAATGCTGAGCTGCATAGAGAGAGGAATAACCAGAAAGGAGAAAAAAGAGGTGATAATGCCCTTGTACAGGTCCTTGGTGAGGCCTCACCTGGAGTACTGTTTGGTTCTGGAGACTGTATCTCAAAAAGGATAGAGACAAGACGGAGGCAGTGCAGACAAGGGTGACCAAAATGGTGTGGGGTCTGTGTGAGAGGGCCTATGAGGAGAGGCTGAAGGATCTGAATATATATACCCTGGAAGAGAGGAGGTGCAGGGGAGATATGATACAGACCTTCAGATACCTGACCGGATTTAATGATGCATGTTTCTCAAACCTTTTCCAGAGCAAAGCAAACAGTAAAATTAGGGGTCACGATATGAAACTTCAGGGGGGGGATGACCTAGAACCAACATCAGGAAATTTCTTCTGCTTGGAATGCCCTTCTGGAAGAGGTGATGAAGACAAAAGCAGTAAATGAATTCAAAAAGGCATGAGGTAAACACTGTGGATCCCTAAAGGCTAGAATTGGAAATTAAGTGTGCATGGCTGCCACCTCTAACAAGGCATGTGGATTACTACTCTTAACCAATTAGTAACATGATTTTGATGTAACTGCAGCATCACTCTCCACTTTGGGTGGGGAAGAGAGAAAAGGGGAATTGGATCCAGATGACAACCAATGCTGGGCCCTGACGTTTACAGTCCAGGCTCCTGATACGCAGATATTATCTAAAAAGTGCAGAACTGCTTCTATGACCAAGTCCAAAAGCAAAGCACGTTCAAATATCAGCATTGTATGAATTATCAGGAAGGCTGCTCACTGGAAAAAGTTGTGAGCAGTAATTTGATGTGGGTTTGACAGTTGCTTGGTTTTGATTTCTAATGTTACTACCCTTTATATAAGGCTTGGTGGGTCACCACAGACTGGCAGTTCTACCCTTAACAGAAACATGGGGTAACTTTTTCAAGGAGTGTCAGTTACTACCATAAGACACTTGCTAGGCAGACTGGATGGACCATTTGGTCTTTTTGTGAGGTCAATGCTATGTATAGGATGGGCATTTATGTGGTCTGATGTTTTGGTGCTTACCATGAGCTTGCCACTGTGTTTTGCATGAGTTTTTAGCCCTTTCAAGCTAGTTCTTGAGATATAGTTCACTAAGGAGTTAAAAAAAAATTGTAATAGACGGGTGATTTAAAGCATGTATTAACAGAAGCCAGGTTACGCTGATCTGAAGGATTCTCTCTTTGGATCAAAGTACTTTTGTGAGTAAATTTTTTTAACCTAAATTTCATAAAAAAAAAAAAAATAGAGGAGCTAGCTGATACGTGTGTCATGCCAGAAAATGAAAACTGCAGCATATTCTATGAACATTGAGCAGTGCTCTAAAGAAGTCTAACAGCAGAAATAACACTAAATGTTAAATTTAAATTGTAACAAATGGGCTCATGGGCACAGCGTCCCTACTGCACAGTGGTGCACAGGCACCACCAACTTGAAAACGGGGTGTGCCATGCACCAGCAACTGCCTGGTGGCCTAAGAAGAGAGGCCCTGTCGCAGGGCTGCAGCGTACACATCCCGGGGAGCGTGACAGAGAAGAGGAGCAAGACCGGGATGCCATCAGCGGACCCCATCCCTGCGGTCTCCGAGAAGAAAAGCAGGCCTGGGAGGCTGCCTGTGGACCTGATCCTGCTGGCGACTGAAGAGGAGCAGGACCTGCCGGTGGCTGAGAAGGAGGGAACCTGTTCTTTTGCTCCCCTGTGTGCATGCTCTCTGGCATTCCAACCACATGCAGCCAGTAGGTGCTCTATGCTGATCTTGTGCATCGCGAGAACAGCATAGAGGACGTGCTAGCCCAACACATTTGAATACCGTGGGGGTAGGCACACCAGGATCAGCAGCAGCAGAATGGGCTCCTCCTTCTGCTCATGATGGAAAACCGGCTTTTGTGTGTGTGAATGGTAGCTTGCCTTAACTCCCACTGGATAGAAGGAGCAGCAGCTGGTTAAGGCAGGGCCCCAGTTACCTGGCCCCAGTTACCTAGGTTTGAATTTAAGATTTTGGAACCATAGACTAGAGTGCCATGGTGGGTACCCCTTTGAAGCAGTGCCAGCACATGCCCCAAGCAAGCAGAAGCAAGCTTCTCTTTGGCCTAGGTATTTGGCAACTTCAAAATAGGCAATTGCCCATGTTGCCATATGCTTAAATCGGAGTCTGGAGGGCACCAGTGCTCCTCCCTCCCCACTAATGAGAAACAGCAGCTGAAGTGTTGCAGGTGTCTCCTCTTCCTGCCTGAGCTGTAACTAACTGCAGCCCCACCAACGTGAAGATAAGGAAATAGTTTTCCAGTTCTTATGCCTTATTATTTTATCCTATTTATGTGTATTGTATGCTGATTTTGCTGTCTGTGATAGGACTGTATTCATGCTGTTACTCTCTCAATTCTCTCTCAGATTGCAGACAGTGACTTCTGGGGATGGAGGAAGTAGTTCAAAGTAATTTACATGTGTATGTTGATATGCCACACAGTTGCAGCTCTTTAAGATATTTTGGACAAAGAAAAACCTGTCATGTCTCTTCACTTTGGAAAGGTTGCAGACCCCTGTTCTAGAAAGAGGCTCATGAATTATAAGACTCAAAAGAGATAGACTAAGACTTCGTATAGGGTAATGTTTGGAGGCAAAAAGGTATCAAAATTCAAACAAGCTTGGGACAAGCACAGAGGATCTTTAGTTGGTAGCAAAGATAAAGCCAGAGATCAAAGAGACTATGGTATTGCAAAGGAAAATGGGCAGACTAGATGGGCCCTGTAGTCTTTATCTGCCATCATATTTCTGAGTTTTTGTTTGTTTTTCTTTTTAATTTTGACTTCATTCCTGAAGAGGGACATTACAGAAGGGATAGAAGATAAAATTTTGTCTTTTTGTGGGTGATACTAAGATCTGCAACAGAGTAGACACGCCTGAAGGAGTAGAGAGAATGAAAAGCAATTTAAGAAAGCTTGAAGTGTGGTCAAAGATTTGGCAGCTGGGATTCAATGTCAAGGAGTCAGTCATGCATTTGGTAGTCCTGGGGAATACTGCGCTACTAAGGAGCGCAGAATTCCCCCCCCCCCCCCCCCCGCGCAGAACTGCCAAATTCTGTGAGGAAAAAGGCAGAGGAGACGCCGACGTATCGCGAACGGAGTGCACCATTTGTGGCGAAGATGAAGGCCCCGGTGGCCGCGAGACGCGCTCCACTCACTGCGTAGATGAAGGCCCCGGTGAGCGTGAATGTGTGAGGAGAGGGGGAAGGGGGAGAGAGAGGGAGAACAGGTGGGTGAGCAGGGGGTTGGGAGAGAGAGCAGGGGGTATGAGACCTGGGGGGGGGGGGGTGCCAGAGAGAGGGACCCTATATGAGGAGATTGTGAAGGAGTGTGTATGTGTGTGAGAGACTGGGAACTGGTGTGTATGAAAAAGGGATCATGTGTATGTGAGGGTGATAGGGTGTGTGAGAGAGAAAGGGCGCTTGTGTGGGTGTGTATGCAAGAGAGAGGGAACCAGTATGAAGATGTGTGTATGTGCACTAGAGAGGGACAGAGGAGCAGTACTGAGAACAGAGTCAAACTCTGGGACTGGCGATAGAGTGGAAGGGGTTGAGCCTAGAGGGAGAGGGGAGAGATACTGGCAGGTGGAGGAGTTGGGGCCTGAGAGGGCAGAGTGGCCAGGGGAGTAGGGAGAGTGAGTGGACGGGACACTCGTACAGTGAATTTCTAGGGAATTTCTGCTCAAAATATTTAAAATTCTGTGTCTTTAAATAATCTTTTTCTGTATTAATTTAAAATGCAATTACTTAGACTTTCATGTAAACTGTGTTATTTTGACCAAAATAAAATATGTAGAATTTTGCAGAATTTTAAGTTTTTGTGCGCAGAATTCCCCCAGGAGTAACTTGGGTGCAGTAATACAAAAGAGTTGTATGCGATTGGGGGGAGGGGGGCAGAGACTATTGTGCACAGACCAGGAGAAGGACCTTGGGGTGATAGCGTCTGGCGTTCTGAAGGCAGCAAAGCAATATGAGAAAGTGACTGTTAAAGCTAGAAAGATGCTGGGCTCCTTAGAGAGAAGTGATGATGCCTTTGTTCAGGTCCTTGGCATGGCCTCACCTGGAGTACTGTTTTCAATTCTGGAGATCTATCTCAAAAAGGAAAGACACTGGATGAAAGTGGTCCAGAGAAAGGTGACCAAAATGGTATGGGATCTATATCAGGAGACTTATGAGGAGAGGCTGAAGGATCTAAACATGTATACCCTGGAGGAGAGGAGGTGCAGGGGAGATATAACAGACCTTCAAATACCTGAAAGGTATTAATGATGCACAAACTTCAAACCTTTTTTTGTTGGAAAGGAAACTTTAAATCTAAGGGTCATGAAATGAAACCCCAGGTGAGATGACTCAGAACCAGCATGAGGAAGTATTTCTTCATAGAGAGGGTGAGGATGAAAACCGTAAATACATTCAAAAGGGTATGGGATAAACACTGTGGATCCCTAGGTGGTAGAAGTTGTGTAACATGCTTTGCTGTCCCCAATCTGCTACACCCCAATCGGTGTCCTGTACCTTATGGATCCGGGCTTGGCCTACATGGTGTCATGTCCCGGCATGGTTCCTGGTGTCCTGCTTTGGGGCTGCATCTCATGCATATTCATGGTGGATATCCTGAAAACCTGACTGGCTGGGGGTCCTCCATGGCAGGTTTGGGAACCACTGACCTGGACTAAGGGCACACAGCACTCACTGAATTTATAGGCCCAGCCTCCAGGATTTACTGTGGTGCACCCTGACATCACTGCTACTTTAAAATAAAAGATCACTCTGTTCCCTTGGTGAGTGCCTGAGCAATAGGTCCTGCTCCTTGATACTGTTCCACTGTGTTTCCTGATTTTTGTTCTTCGGTAGTGCTCCAGCCATGCCTCACTTCTGCTTTAGTGTTTTAGCCTTGCCTTGCTGCTACCTGCTGACTATTCTGGACCAGCCCCTTTCCACCAGTCAGCTGCTGCCTAATGGAGCCTAAGCAGTGCTGTGTGCTGTTTAGGCTGCATCAATAGTGTCCCGAGGTCCACACACGCTAAGTTGTGACAGGTTGAAAATGAAGAAAGGAGTTCATGGGAGTAAACTGCATGGAGCGGCAGTTATCATAAGCAACTTGCTGAGCAGATTGAATGCATCATTTGGTCTTTATCTCATGCATTACCATGTATATTAAGAGATAACATAAAATTTGCCATATGGGTCAGACCACTGATCCCAGCATCCTGTCTCAGATAGTGGCTAATCTGAGGCACTGATGGGTATCTGATAGATCTGAAAGAGTAGATTCATTTCTGGTTGCTTACTCCTGGAAATAAGTGATGGCTTTCCAAAGTCTTTCTGGCTAGTAATTGTTTATAAACCTTTCCTCCAGGAACTTGTTCAAATTCTTTTTAAACCCAGCTTAAATAAATATTTTATTTATTTAAAACTTTTATATACCGGCGTTAGTGGGGACATCACACCAGTTCACATATTAACAGCAGAGCAGAAAATTACATTATAACACACAAATATAATAAATAAAAAATATTATAACACACAAATATTATAACACACAAATATCTTGATTTGTGTGTTAAAACAAATTGGAGGAAGCTTTTTTTTTTTTTTCCCATTTAAATCTGCTAGTTACGGTGCCTGTTTGACAGTATGTGGAACTCCTAATGAAACTCCTAATGAGCCATTGAGCCAGCCCAAGGGGCTGATACAAAAAAGCTGAGCCTTAAAACTCTGCACTGAAATTCAGCGCACAGTGTAATGCACAAGTTAATAATATTTTAAACTCCTGATGCAGTGTAAGATAATAGTATGCTAATGCATCTGGAGATTAAAAATATGTACAAACTGGAAAATGTGCACAAAGAAAAGGCTTAGTGTGTGCATAAACAGGGTGACTTTGGAGAAGAGAAGGAAGCCTAGGATATGCAAACACTGTCTACGCTTGACTTATGCTATAACATTTTGCTTTGCAAGATTGTTGAAGTAAGCAGGTCTTTTTCTGCTTGTTTTTGCCTGTAAATAAGTCTGTAAAGGAATAGGTAGAGTTTAGTCTATTCTCCTCCAGCAATCAAAACCCACTAATACTCTTTTTATATATGATGTCATTCAGTGGGACATTCCTGCTGAAAGTGTTTGCACAAATGTAAGCAGCAAAGAAAGGAAGAAATATTTTTTTGTTTGAATCAGTCTCTGCTCTAAAGCAGCAGCAGAATAAGAAACAGAGCTAAAATTTTCTTGGCGCCTGGGTACCTTGCAGTTGTAAGATAGCATACAGCAGGCTGTTTTGGATAAACAGGAGAAAAAAGTTAGAGCTGGACAGGCTAAGATTTTTTTTTCTTTTGAGTAAGGCAAGGAATTGCCACAGGAGGAACCCTCTGTAGTGCCAAGATTTGTTAATTGACATGGAACAATTAGTGCAGAACCTTGCTGAAGGGCAGCAGTAGTGCCACAGAGTGTTCAAGCTGTACATGAACGGTTTAACCAGTTAGTCCAACCAGTGCAAGCTACAGAACCCCAGAGATATTCATTGCATCCAGTGTTTAAAATGAAGTCAGGGGAAGACCTGGATATTTTTTAAGGAACTTTGGGAAGATCGCCCAAATGGCTGGCTGACTAGAAGCTACCTAGACCTACCTGACAAATCTGCTTACAGGCAGAAGCCAAGTGGCTTTTTTAGGCTGCCAACTGAGATGGGAGAGCAAGCTATTTAGAAATTAAATCTGCCATCCTGGACAGGGCACATTACACTACGGTAACATACCAGCAAGAGTTCCAGTGTGGCACCCTACAGTCCAGGGAAAGCTCACAGAGCCTTTTTTTAATCACCTAAAGGATGCTAGATGGAAGTGGCTATAGCCAGAGATGAAAGCCATCCTTGAAGTAGCCAATCAGGGTGGTCCTGGAGCGAGCACAACATTTTCTGATTATATAAGGCTTCAGTTGCCTAAGCATGCAAAAGCTTCTAGAAAAGATTTCTTACAACTTTAGTCTCTGGCTTAAAGGACAGGTTAGTCTAGATAATGACACTTAAATTCTGGACCTGCTTTGAAATTTTTATTTTTACCCTGTCAATCAGCAGAAATGGAGGTGGTTTCGAGAGGAAAATCTTGAGAGAAACAGTATCTCTGTGTGTTATTCATATTCAAAATGAGTCAATTCTCAATTAACTAGTTTTTATAAGCCAGTAATGAAAAGGAAACCTTTCCAAGGGCATCATCCAGTGAAGAATATATCAGAATAAAAAAAAACTGTATATCAGCATAAATATGATAACCTGTAGCCAACATAAAAGGAACATATGCAGGTTAAAAAGTGTCGCTGAATGTGCATACTCTTGGGGAACACCTGTAGCTAAAGGTGTAGAGTTAGACACAAGCCCTTGAATGGACACCTGCTGGAAGTGGTCATTTAGAAAAGATTGACACCACTGAAATACAACTGAAGTCAGACCTATTTCACTTAAACAGCGCAGGTAACAAAATATGATCCATCATGTCAAAGGCTGCTGTGATGTCCAGAAGAACTATAAAATAAATAACCTATTCAGTTCTGAAATTAGTTACAGAATTTTTCGGTCAGTGACAGTAATAAGGTTTTCAGTCCCATGAGCTGTGTGAAATCCAAATTTATACATATCTAATAAACTTATTTTCTTCCCAATGGAAAAGTACCTGTAGAAGATGCAGGAGCAAATCTCGTAGTTGCTTTTTTTGGGGGAAATAATTTAAAGCAAAACTATGTGCTTGTTTTGCTTTGATTATTGGTGCAAACCCCTGCAGGTAAAAAGTTGGCTTGATACTTGCATCAGTATGGGCAGTCTGTTACTCCCCCACCCGCCAAGAGTTTCATTAGCATGCCTCGCTGAGAAATGGTGGCTTGTTTTACTATCTAATTTAGCAGTTTACACAATAGCAGGTTGGTGTTCATCTTTGGGAAACGCTTCTATCCTCCATTAATGCCTGCCATTAAATAGAATTGCAGAAAAAGCTGAGTGGCACTGAATTGGAATTCCTTAAAGGCTTATTTTGTGCCTTAAGGTGCTGGTGGAGGGAGCATGCCACTTTGAGAAAAGACTGTAATATTCTTTCAATGCTGGGTCTTCATGTTAACAAAACGGAATCTCCATTATTGGGAAAGAGTGGTACAGAGGAAACAATATTGATGCCATTGGCTGTCCTGTCAGTCCAGAATTCAGACGTGCAGCTACTATTAAAGAAATAGTGCCATTATCAGAGTGATTAACTGTGTCTAACAGTCAGGAGGAGTTCACACAATTTACTTGCACACTTGAGGGTGTTTAAAATCCCGTGAATATTTGTACACTGAATGGTTTTATCTCCTTTGATTTCTAGGCTTTGTGTTTTCTATAGCAGACATTCACAATATTCTTTGCTATATCAGTGAAGCTGATTATCTGCTTCCTCTCTCTTCTAGCACCTTAAGCAGTTATGAGCAATTTTATGTTTTCCAGCAAATAGAATATTGGAAAGAATTTATAAAAAAAAAAACCAGACTGATGTCCATCCATCAATCCATAGGCACAATCTCCAACAAAAAGGGACTGAAATTCAGTAAGTAGAAACAAAATATGAATATTTTTAAATGTTTGAAAACCAGAAACATTGGATTAGTATTTCCAGAGAATAGAGCCTAAAAAAAATTCCCATTGCTTTTTAGGGAAACGGTTTTAGAAAATGCTAAAATGCTGACCATCTTTACCCCACTCCTTTCCAGCCCTTCACTTATAGCAACAGAAGTATATAGGGAAAAATAACTGAAGCAACTAGCAATATATGGCACAAAAAGGAGCTTATAAAGCCGCCTCCCATACACTTCCAAAGTGTACACACAAAATCCACTCTCCACATTGCTCCCGTCTTTGCAGCTACCACACACATTTGCCCATACCAATTTCCCTCAGACAATCTACACAATCCTGCACCTCCCCAATATGTACACACATCACACACACTTATCCTCCTCGTACATCCGCACCACAAACCCCTCATACTCACACACATTCCTTCTACAAATCTACATTGGAAAGCATTCCCAAGCCTTGCCTCTGCATACTTTTCCCTTTTCTCACATTCTCTCTTCCTCCCAGGAGGTGAATGTGAATCCACTGTTCAGGTTGACCTTTGAAGAGTCCTTGGATCTCTCTGGGGGAGAGAATCTTTAAAAAAAAAAAACCAACCAAACAAACAAACCAAAAACCCAACCTCCTTTCCTCATGGATAGTAACTAAGGGGGTTATTTTCTAAGCTAGCGCACGCGAAAAGTCCCTTTTTGTGTGCGATAGCTAGATTGGGGAGGAGTAGCCACCAGAAGGGGAGGAGTTGGGCAGCACTGGGGCGGATGCCGCGAAGACAGCACGGACGGCAAAAAGGTAAGGAGCCTTTTTCGCTTCCAATTTCGTGTCCAATAGCATCACCTTTTACGATGGCACTATTGGGTGCAAACAGCTGGCCCACCCCCCTGCACCGTGTGATTCATAGAGCTGTGCGTCGTTAGAAAATCCCACCCTAAATTCTCTAAGCCCTAGGGAATTTAGTTGGTGGACCAAACTCAAAAGAATCCAGTGTTAAGAAAGGATGGATAAAACTTCCTCCAAAGCAAATTCCAAAAGAAGTAAAATAGTCTCTCAAAAAGAGAAATTATCCTTTCTTTCATCTGATTCAGTTCTTCTAAACAAAAGTAACAAAACCAGGAGCAGAAAAAAATCCATCTAGCCTCATCTAAGGTCAATGCAAAAATCCACATTGAATATAAGATAATGCTTTACTGGGTCAGACCAAGGGTCCATCAAGCCCAGCATCCTGCTTCCAACAGTGGCCAATCCAGGCTACAAGTACCTGGGAAGTACCCAAACATTAGACAGATCACAAGCTACTATTGCTTATTAATTAACTGTCATAGCAGTTTATGAATGTATCCTCTAGGAACTTTTCAAAAACCTTTTTAAACCCAGTTTACACTAACTGCCTGTAAACACATTCTCTGGCAATGAATTCCAGAGCTAACGTTGCTGAGTGAAATAATTTTCTTCAATTTGTTTTAAATGAGCTACTTCCTAACTTCATGGAGTGCCCCCTGGTCCTTCTATTATCTGAGTAAATCATTGATTTACATTAACTTGTTCAAATCCTTTCATGATTTTGTAGACTTCTATCATATCCCCCCTCAGTCATCTCTTCTCCAAACTGAACAGCCCTAACTTCTTTAGCCTTTCCTCATAGGGCAGCTGTTCCATGCCCCTTCTCTGCACTTTCTCCAGTGCAGCTATATCCTTTTTGAGATGTGGTGACCAGAACTGCACACAATATTCAAGGTGCCAGTCACACCATGGAGTGATGCAGAGGCTTTATGACATCCTCCATTTATTTTTCCATTCCCTTCTTAATAATTCTTAATGTTCCTTTGCTTTTTTGATCGCCGCAGCACACTGGGCCAATGATCTCTTTCATGGGTGGTAACTCCTAAGATAGAACCTAACATTTATGTAATGACAAGGGTTATTTTTCCCTATGCATCACTTTGCACTTGTCCACGTTAAATTTCATCTGCCATTTGGAAGCCCAATCTTCCAGTCGTGCAAGGTCCTCCTACAATTCATCCAAATCTGCTTGAGATTTAACTACTCTGCAGAACTTTGTATCATCTGCAAATTTGATCACCTCACTTGTACCCCTTTCCAGATCACTTATAAATATATTAACAAAGCACCAGTCCAGGTACAGATCCCTGAGGCATTCCATTGTTTACCTTTGTCCACTTGAAACTGACCATTTAATCCTACTCTCTATTTCCTTTCTTTTGACCAACTTGCAATCACAAAAGACATTGCCTCCTATCCCATGACTTTTTAGTTTTCTTAGAAGCCTATCATGCGGGACTTTGAATGTCTTCTGAAAAATCCAAATACACCACATCTACCAGATCACCTTTGTCCACGTGTTTATTCACCCTTCAAAAAATGTAGATTTGTGAGGCAAGACTCCTTGAGTAAATCCATGCTGGCTGTGCCCCTTCAAACCATGTCTTAAATGTTTTGTGATTTTATTGTTTCTAACAGTTTCCATGATTTTTTCTGTGTGTATTTGAACTTCTTGAATGGACATTGCTTGTTCTGCCTTTTCTTTCTCAATCCCTTTGACCCAGAACAGCCCTGGAGTTTATAGCTTGAGGGATTTTCAGTTTGAAAAAGGCTGTCAACAAGCCAGCTGCACCTTCTGTATTCTTTTCCACAAGCTCCTGAGAGAGGCATTTTCTTGCTCTTGCAATTTGAACTCCCGTTGTCTGAGTTATAATTTGCTTTGGATAAACTCAACTTGAAATATCAGATAAATTAATTACAACTGGAAGTTAAGCACTGAGTGTCTGGCTGATTGCCTGAAGCTGGATCAAAGGGTTAACTGGTGTCTAGCAGCATGAGCAAGGACAAAATGTGTTTTGAGGAGACAGGCTAATAGACTACAGCCCATATAGAGTACATAGTCTTTCCCCATGATTGCTTTTCCTTACCTGTCTTGCATTCAATATTCCTTGAAGCGCTGTTGGCAGATAGCATGTGCCTAAGAAAAGCCCAGAATTGGGCAGTGAACCTTTCCATGTGATTCTTGGCCTGTTTCTCCTAATCCACTATGTTGCCCCCTCTCAACTGTCTCTTAGAGGAAGAAAAAGCTAGCTATAGTTTAGACATCTTTCAACAAAAAATTTGCTCAAGTCTCCTCATCAATGATCATTGTTCTACTCTATCTTTTGATGCTATTGATGCGGAGACTTGAGCAATTTTGTTGAAAGATTTCTAAACTATAGCTACGCTTTTTCTTCCTCTAAGAGACAGCTGAAAGGGGGCATGATAGAAGTTTATAAAATCATGAATGGGGTGTGTAATAAGTAAATAAGTGTTATCCTTTTAAATAGTACTAAAACAAGGGGACATACCATTAAATAAACAATCTCAATGTAAAAATCACAACCTAGTGGATTCACTTTATATCTCAAATATTGTTGCCGTAATCACACTTATTTATACCACAGAAAAGATTTTTTTTAAGGAATGAGTGATGGTTTCATACAATACTCAATGGGCACTCTCCATGGTGCCACGTGATATTCTTTCATTTCAATCATTAACTCACCACCTCCATCCTATGTTTTGTTATAAAACCCTTTTTTTTTGTTGTGATGAAATATACAACAATAAAATTTGGTAATTAATCCAATATATTTTTTGTGTACTTTTTTATGCCTTTAGATTTGTGCTCAATAGCCTCTTATATTTCTACTTCCTGCACACTACCATTTCCATACTTGCAGTTTTCCCCATTCCTGTTTCAACCTCTGTGGCAAGTTAATGATTAAAAGAGTATCACGTTGGCACCATGGAGAGTGCCCATTGAGTATTGTATGAAACCATCACTCATTCCTTAAAAAAATCTTTTCTGTGGTATAAATAAGTGTGATTACGGCAATAATATTTGAGATATAGAGTGTGTATCCACTAGGTTGTGATTTTTACATTGAGAGCATATTAGAACCTGTTGTAGTGATCTTTGATAAAGTTTTATTAAATAACAATCAGGTTTAAAACAAAATCTTAGAAAGTAATTTTCACTTGGTACACAGTCAAGCTCTAGAATCTGCAGCCAGAGGATGTAGTCAAGGTGACTATTTATAATGGGTTTATTTATTTATTTATTTATTTGTAGCTTTTATATACGAGGTTAGCAAAGCCTTCACCCCGGTTTACATTGATGAACAAAACAATATACATAGAACAAGTTGTGAAACGAAAGTATATGCATATAGCAGGTCATGGAACAGGTTGTACAGGAAATAACTAAAATATCTTAAGTCAAATAACGAAAATGGAATATAGAAACGAAAAACGAGGAAGGTAGATACAAACGCGTGCCTCTAAACACAAGAAAGTATGAGTGGGAAATGAAAGGAAGAGGGGGAGGAGGAGAGAGGTGGGGGGGCGGATGGGGCGGGAAGGAGGGGGGAAGGGGGTGAGGGGTAGGGGCAAGGGGAGGCAAGAGGGGGGGGCAAGGGGAGGAGGAAGGGGTAAAGAAGAGGAGAAGAGGGGAGTAGGAGGGGTGGACTAAGGCATCCCAATTGTAATTAGCCTAAATTATCGTTGAAAGTCTGGCTGAAAGATCCAAGTTTTCAGTTCTTTTTTGAATGATTATTATCGCTGATAGTGGTGAGGTAGCATGGTAGGGCGTTCCAAAGTTTTTGGCCCCGCTATGGAGAGAGCTCTATTTCTGGTGTTAGTAAGCTTTGCCATGGGGTAAGCGGGTATTTCGAGTAGTCGTTTTGTCGGAAGTTCTGGTGTTCCGTTGAGGTTTGTGGGGGTGGAACATTTTACTGACTGTGGAGTTATCTGAGTTGTGTACTGCGTTGTGGGATGATCGTCAGGGTTTTGTATTCTATTCTCTGAATGATTGGTAGCCAGTGTAGACTTTTTAATACTGGTGTGTTGTGATCAGATTTTTTATTTCAGGTCAGAACTCTAGCAGCGGCATTTTGCAAGTAACTGTAAGAGGTTTTATGGTATGGTATGGGTTTAAAAGGTTGGACAAGTTCCTGGAGGGGGAAAATCCATAAAACATTATTATCCAGTTAGTCTTAAAGTTATTGATATCCCTTGCATGTGAGTAGTTGGAATTAGATCTACTTTATGGAACCTCATGGGTACTTGTGACATGGTCTGGCCACTGTTGGAGCAGGATGCCTCGGGGATCTGTACTTGGACCGGTGCCTTTTTTTTTTTTTTTTTTTTTTTATAAATGATCTGGAAAGGGGTATGACAAGTGAGGTGATCACATTTGCAGATGATACATTATTCAGAGTAGTGGTAAATCACAAGCGGATGTGATAAAATGCAGGAGGACCTTGCGAGACTGGGTTGTCCATATGGCAGATGAAATAAAATGTGGACAAGTGCAAGGTGATGCATATAGAAGAGAATAACCTATGCTGTAGTTAAACTATGTTAGGTCCATATTAGAAGTGAACTGCCCAGGAAACAGATCTGGGTTGTAATAGCTGATATTATAGTTAAATCATCGGCTCAGTGTGTTGCAGTGATCAAAAAAGCAAACAGAATGTTAGGAATTATTAGGAAGGGAATGGCAAATAAAATGAAGGATGTTATAATGCCTCTGTATCACTCCATGTTGAGACCACACCTTGAATACTGTGTGCAGTTCTGGAGAAAGATATAGTTGCACTGAAGAAAGTACAGACAGGGTGCCCAAAATGATAAAGGGTATGGAACAGCTCTCCTGTGAGGAAAGGCTAAAGAGGTTAGGGCTGTTCAGCTTGGAGAACAGACGACTGAGGGAAGATATGTCACAGGTCTACATAGTCATGAAAGGACTTGAACAAGTAAATGTGAATTGGTTATTTACTCTTTTGGGTAATGCAATAACTAGGTGGCGCTCCATGAAGTTAGCAAGTAGCACATTTAAAACAAATCTGAGAAAATTTCACTTAACGCACAATTAAGCTCTGGAATTCATTGCCAGAGGATGTGGTTAAAGCAGTTAGTGCAGCTAGGTTGAAAAAAAAGGTTTGAATAAGTTCTGGGAGGAGAAGTCCATTAACTGCTATTAATAGGGAGAGCCACTGCTTGCTGCTGGCATTAAGTAGCATGGGATCTGTTTAATGTTTGGGTACTTGCCAGTACATGCCAGGTACTTGTGACTTGGATTGGCCACTGTTAGAATCAGAATACTGGCTTGATGGACCCTTGGGCTGACCCAGTATGGTATTTATGTTCTTATCAAATTTCTTCTTCTGAAGTATTTAATTCTCTGACTGCTTTAAAATCTACTTTTAATGATTTTAGATTCCTTTCCTAGTGGGCTGATTTAAGGCTGAGCCTGACCTCTTTGTTTAGCACCTTAAGAAAATTGTTTTCTTACTCCTTAATGGAGGGAGTAGTTTTAAACATCTCCTGTCTGATGGTACTTGTGAGGACCTACCAGCTCCCTGGGCCTCCCCAATCTTTTTAGGTCTGGGTTCTTATGAAAGGGTGAAGGGAACCTCCCTTCACCAGAATCCTTGCAGCGTTTAAAACTTTGAAGTGGGCTACTTAAGTCAGAATGAGGGAGTTGTCGGTACACGCTGTCACAGCATGTAATTGATTTTACACATACAGATTTATGCATATGTAGCCACCTTACTACTACTGCTGCTGCCTGCTGATCCACAGCTATTGGGCCCAAAGAAGACAGGATATACTGTTAAGAAGATGACCATAGGATTTCATCTTCAACACAAAACAGTAGTGAAAGAAGCAGTAGGGAAACGTACTCTTGCAGCTCCAAAAGTTGAAATACAGCAAAGCAATGAATACCATGCCTTCCATATTACAGATATCTTTTGTTTTGTTTCAGTATTCCAAACTGATCACATCTTGATATTTATTTTTTAATTTAAAATATTTGTATCCTGTTTTGTCTATAATCCTTGTGGGTTACAAGCAGAACATTCATAAACTACATTGCAATACAAACTAACAACTAACCAACATAAAATACAGTCAACTAGTTCATCAAAAGTGCAAGCTGACTAGGTCGAAATTAGTGCTATCAATCTCTGCCTGCTGGAAGTAAAATAAATTTTAGGGCATTTTCATCTTGGTAAGGGAGATTAATTGATTTTTAAAATTTTAACTTTAAAATGCTATCTTACTAAATTTATTGTAACTATTTTATTTTGGATTGTTTATTTGTTGTACACTGATTCGGTCAGGGATTTACCCTGCGTGAGCGGTCTAGAAGAATGAAGAAATAAATGCCGTAGCTTTTTCCTGAAGGTTTTTTATACATGCCTCTGCTCTTTAATTCCTCTGGGAAGGGGTTCCAAAGTGTCGGGCAAAGACTCGCTGTCTAGTTTCACATAATCTAAGTTGTTAAAGAAGGGATCTCTAATAGATTACACCCTATGACTGAAGCTGGTGTGGGGACATAGATTTTTAAGGTCAAGGCCTTGAAGGCCAAAGTAGTACAAGCAGGCATCCCGCCATGCAGGGCCTTAAAAACTTGATGACAAACAACAAAACCTTTATGACCTCGCATGCCAGATAATTGGAAGCCAGTACAATGACTGAAACACAGGGGTTGTATGTTCCAAATGCAGGATTCCTGCAATCAAGATGAGCAGCTGCACTATGTATCAACTGAAGGGCTTTTAGTATGGTGGTAGAGAGATCCAAGTACACTGCATTACAGTGGTCTAGGCCAGTGATTCTCAGACAGTGTCACGTGCTACCCACAGTTGGAGGGGCCGAAGATCGGAGTCACTGGTTGCTGCCGCCAGAGAGCAGGCCAGTAGGACCGAAGACCTGAAGACCAGTGTTGCTGGCCGCCGCCAGAGGACCAGATCGGTGGGGCCAAATATTGGAGCTGCAGACCTGCCAAGTCTCCTCCAAAGCAAGAGTATACTGCTTCTGGACTCAATCTCCTACTCTTCCTCACAAGAGCGAGAAACTCCCATCTAGCGAAATAGGATATTGCGAGCAGCCTCAAGGCCCAATTGCCGGGGGAGAGTGTGAGCCCTTGGACCATGGCACAACGCCAATGAACGTGCTGCAGGAGGCAAGAATATCTGGGCACGGGTTGGACGGAAGCTCGGAAGCACTTGGAGACTAGGAACACTTGGATTCTGCTGAACCTGCACACTCAGAAGTGAGACCCAGAAATGGAACCCCAAGGGGATCCATAAGAGGGGGGGGAAACCCTCCCCTCAGGATAATAACTGAGCCAAGGAGCCTGAGGGCCCCCCCCCCCCAGCTGGAGAATAGGGACTCCAATTGCCCCATGAGCCTCTGAGACACCCTGGAGCCCCACCTGCACCAAACTACCAATTGCCTGAAAAGGCGGGACTGGGAGCGGGAGCAGAACCATCTGCTCCCAAGAGAGGCCTCCCTGCCAGGATGCGGAAGGTCCCAACCAGGGGGCCCACACCTCTCTGGCCGTCCGCTGGGCTCTCCCTGATCCCATCCAAACACGCACCCTTGATCCCTGGATCTGAACCGTGCATCAGCCCCAATTAAGGAGCATTCAAAAACACCTCTCCAGCAGCTGTACTACCTCCAGCTTCAGCACTGGACAGCTCTGCATGTATCGCTGAGGCAGAAGCTGCCACCCGCAAGCTAAGACCAGGAATCTAGTGAGAAGGAGGGGGAGGCCCGGTGCGAGACCGCACATCGGGAACTGGAGACGCAGTCGAAACACCCGCCGCCCTCCTCAGAGCGCACCTGGGAATGCGAACCCCTCTCCCTGGAAGAGACGCAAGAGCTGGCTTTGACCGCACCTGGAGAGCGCGGCGAAACCAGACCGGCCTGACCCCACACCAAAGCAGCTACTGTGCCCTAAAATCTCACCACTGAGGGAGCTGCCATTTCACCCGCACCGATGCAAACCGCTGCCAAAATAGCTCAACTTCCGCCGGAAACGTTGGACTCCTCCACATTCAGCATCGCCGCCTACTCGACAGCAGAGCAACAGCCAGATAGGATGACGCATGGGCGAACAGCCAAAGCAAGGAGGAGGGATGCAGCGTCGGGTGCAGCAGCAGGCAAGTGGTGCTTGCTCAGCTGTGCAGCAAACCAAGACTACCCTGGCTTCCTCCCACTCCCGACTACTCTAATCCTAGGGGTAACCAATCAGTTCAGGATTACCACAGTGGTTTTAATTCAAACCACTGAATAACTGCTCTAACAGGCTGCAAGCAGCCAAGTAACCAACAGGCCACTCCATACCCCTCCTCTCCCCCTTTCACCATCCTGGCCTGCCTGGCAGCATATTACTAATGTCAGGCTGGTACTGGACCTGCCTGTCCTCCCAGAATTTGGAATTCTTTGTATGTAACATTTTCTTTACTTTACACATGTAATGAACACAAGTAGTGCACATCCCTCCTTTTTATTATATCGATTGTGCTGGGTCAGATTATGAACAGAGTCATTTGAAAAATGCAAACTCCCGCAGTTGTCAGACTTCCATATCATTAATCTTTTCACACTTTCCCTTTTTTCTTTCATAATTTAGTTTACTTTTTCTCTTGCAGGTTTTTTTTTTAATTGGACTATTGTGTGGTATTTTGTTTGGATCTGACTGTAGGCCGCCTGTTCTCCCTATAATTGAGTTAACAGTTGGAGAACAGGATCCCCTCCCCCACAGCTGTAAGTAGGCTGTAACTCTGGGCCTAAAGCAAAGAAATCAGTGAATTGGCTCCCTATCCACTCCCGCATACAGTTCAAGTTTCTTTTTTTCAACTACAAATGCCTTCACTTTGCAGCACTCACTACCTTTTCTCTCTTATCTTGGTACACACTTGCTCGTGCACTCTATTCATCAGCCAAGTCACTTCTCTGTGCCCTTCTCTACTGCCAATTCCCGATTCTGTGCTTTCCACCTGGCTGCATCTTCCTGAACTGGTACGTCATGTTCCCTCTCTTGCCTTGTTTAAATCCCATCTAAAGACCCGCCTTTTTGAAGCTGCTTTTAAACCTCGGTGTTGGATTTATGGTCTAAAAAGACCCCTGGCAGCTTAATTGTAGCTGTCAGAGGACCCTGGAATTATTCATTTCCATCGAGCAACTTTCAATTTGTCTAACTTATCTAGTAAATAAAAACAATTCTGCTTGAAAGAAACCCAACACTTCATCTTCTGTTTGTTTTTTTTCTTTTCATTTATTTAGAAAAACTAACTACATGACATTGGCAAGTTGCTGTCTCCCTCTGACCCTATACAAATTAGACACAAATTCTTCATTAGCAGATCATATAACTAATCAATGCATCATTCTTTTAGTTATCATACAGTTGCTCCAATCACTTATTGCCTCATGTAACTAAGCCCAAATACTTAAGCAACACCCCTATTTCATCCATTCTAGGTTTCATCAACCATATCATGCTGGGTGTCAGTTGCAAATCAGTTTTGCAGTAGAAGCGCTGCTAGCCCTGTGTTATGGCTATTGTCTAAAGCCTCGCTAAAAATAAACCTTTTTCTAAGATAAAAACAACTTAGAGAACAGAAAACAACTAGCTCTGCAGAATAAAATGTAAAATGTTTCCACTGTTTCTCAATGTAGCTGACCTAGAATATGGAGACCTCGGAACCCCCAAACATGGTTTTTTCTACTCTAAATTCCACATTAGTCTCATTAACTTGTTTTCTTTCTTTTTTTTTATCATTGTCTTCCTTTATGAAATAACCCTGTCCTGTATAGTTTGCAAGCTCTATTGAGCAGGGACTGTCCTTTTTTGTGTTTGTACAACACCAGATATGCCGTGTAGCACTATAGAAATGTTTAGTAGTAGTAGAGCAGGTGTTCCGCTAGTAGTTGATCTAGTAATTTTCTGCAGTTTTAATAATAATTTTAGCAGTGACTTACTGGTCTGCTGTCACTTGTTTTGCTTCTGTGTGTAATTGGCGCCAGTTCTCCCTACTTAGTACTGGACCCAACTGGGGAAGGACTGGTGATACTCCAAAGAGATGGAAATGATGGCGCCATAAGTTGATTAGAGATACTTGTTATGTGCAATTGTGTACTGTTTGTAGCGAAAGTGCTTGCACAATCATCCCTGATATCCAAAGCAAGTTTATTTTAAAATGGTCTCTGAAAAGGTAAAGTGAGGATGTCTGTCTTTGGTTTAGCAAAGCAGTGAAACAGATCTGCATAATTAAGCATCATGAAATTAACTTGCATGACAGAAATACAATAGCCAGGGGTTGCCACAGAAATCAATTTGAGGCAGTGTTCACCAAGGTAGCCGCATACTTTTATTGTATGCTACTTATGACTTTGGATAATGCAGCTTATACATTTTTAAAATAACTTAGTAAACTTGAGGTCTTGTGCCAATTTCTAGTAGATGGGTGGTCATTTGTAACCTCAAAAACTGATGGACTGTTTAGCTTTTATCTGAAGATGACTAATGACTGCCACTTTGAATTTAACTTCTGTTTCTGTGGGTTGCAAAGAGGCCGCTGTAGAGCTGCTGCGGGATTAAAAAAAACAAAAACATTTATAAAATTAAAAATCCACTCAATCTGGCATATACCAGATTCTTGTGTCCTTAACACTCCCCCTTTCCTTTCTAGTAGCTTTTGGATCCTCTCCTGTAGGTAAGTAGTATATTTTTGTGAACTGTTTATATTCATTCCAGAGCTTCTGCAGTGCTGCTTCTGGTGTTTGGTGATATGCAAGCTAGAAGTGCTAAATCACTGAATTTATTTCAGCGATTTATATTAATTAGCATATCATTGCAAGACATGGTGGCTGCAGTCTACAGTTTAATCTGATCAGACATCAGGGTATCCTGTGAATACAGCAACTTAATTTTAACCTACTCGTTATGTCTCAGAACGCAGTGCAGCATGGGGCTGTGGTACATGCTGATGTGGTGTGAGCTATAATCTGCAACATCAACCTTGGAACAAGTAGTGAAATAATCATCAGGCATTGTCAAAAATGGAAAAAATAATAAATACAGTATGATTTGTTTATAGGGTTACCGGATGGTTGGTATTATAGGTGGCTGGCAGAACCTTAAAAATGGCAGTAGAAATGCCAGTATTTGGTGATCACTGGTCTCTGTAGCAGCAGAACCTCCTCCCCTTCCTCTGTGTAAAACCATTCTTTCCTACATACCATTGCTGCTTTTTTTTTCTACCCTCTGCAAACCTATACTTGTCCACAAACCCCCCCCCCCCCCCCAACCTTCTCCTGCAGACCTCTTCTTCTGAAGCAGGAGCCAGTCCTAGGCCTGACTATGACAGGTGTGGTGGCAGCAGGCAGAATGATTGTGAAGCCCATGAGTATGAGACTAAACCAGTGTGCCCCGACAGTCCCACCTCCCCTGGATTCCATACAGGAAGTGGGGCCTGAGCACAGAGTATTAAGTCCTAGACCTGCACATTCACTCCATTCTTGCCTTATCTGTCAGTATTTGTCCTTGCATCACCTTCCACCGCCATATTCATTTCCTCCTCAACTTACCCACTTTCAAAATTAAACCACTTTTTCTTCTACCTCGTCTATCAGTAGCTATCCATGCTGGAAGCAGGGCAATGGCTGTCCTACTCCAGCTCTTCTCTCTCCTGTTCCCATGGCGACAGCATGTGCAGGGGATAAGGAAGGAGGGTGGAAGAGACTGTGGAGAAGGAGAGACTCTTATGTGCCCCACCTACTTCAGTTTCACAGGAGGGGAAGGAGAGGAGACGGGAGAGTTGTCAGCATTGTGTGAAATAGTTCTTCCTCTTCTTCCCCACCCACCTCCAGTCCCCCCATGTTTTGTGGTGGCTGCGGTACTGCCCTCTCTCCCCTCCAAGTTGTCGTCCTGTATTAATACTCAACTTCCGTGTATGATCTTGTCTACTCCAGCATAAGTGTTCATGGAAAATATAAGCAGCCCTGATAGTGTGAAGCACATTAATACAAAGGGGATGAATTAGTACAAGTTTGAAACTTGAGCAGTAGTGCCAGTTGTTGAGGCTTCACTCCTAACTACTGCTCATTTATTTCTCTCTCATGAATATTTAGAATTCAATTTAATTGGGAGGCCACGGGTTGTACGGTTGGAGTGGGTTAAGTGAGTGCTTTACTGTTTGTGTGCCTACCCAAGAGAGAGTGGAAGGATTAAGGCATGCTAGTGATTATCTTGTGTATTTTTATCGTGTTTATTCTGTTGTGAGCCATCCTGGCTCCTCTTTTTGGAGAAGGGTGACATATATAAAGGTAATTTCTACTATATTGCACAAAAAAATATATCAAAAATACATCTTTAGTTCACTTGCCTACTACTTGGATCAATGAGAATTCTCTCTAATATCCTTAAGGATGTCTGTGAGGAAATGATAAATATCCATTGGAAGAAAGTTTGCAGGGGAATGTGATTTTGAGGGGGTCGGGTGAAGGAGGTGAAATAGAGGTTACTAGGAAGCTGATCTGAATGAAAGGAAAGCCAAATACTCTAATTTGTAAATTGAAAATGTTTCCTTAATTGCATACTGTTGAAAAGTTATTTTATATCATGTAGTTTGTTTTTTTTATACTTTACTAATTGAAGAATGTCTGACTTTAATTTTTATTCAGATCCTGGAATGAGCACATTTAAAAATGTATAGGGACTGGAGAGAGCCTCTGTAGAGACCAGTATGTTTTTACTATTTCTACCACTGTAAGAGGGGGCATTTTTAATTCGGGGTGGGGTAGGTTTGGGGGGCAGTTTTACATATACATTCAGAGGTACGAACAGCAAAGTTGACATCCCTAAAGATTTTGTCATTTGGAGCAATGAAAGGCAAAAGAGGAGTTCATATGTACAATGTACTCTCTACTTAGGTTGATTGGAGCTGGGTAGAGACTGCATCAAAATCTTAGTTTTGTTTTACTGCAACACTAGATTTACTAAGCTTTTTTTTCCCCATACTTAGAAAATGAGAGAACATTAGTAAATAAGATTCTAAGGATGGAAGTTAGATTGTGCAGAACATGGTTTGTGCACATACAAGTTGTGCTCTTAAATGTTGTGCGCAGATATGCACACAGTATGAAAAGCCTATTTTTATGCTCTTAGCTACTGCTTTTGCACACAGTTTGCGTGCGGTAAACATAATTTGTGTGCATATAATAGTGGTGCTTATGCATATCTAATTATATGGACAAACATGATTTTTGCGCTTAACATGTTCCTGTACAGATTGATTGATTGGTTTATGTGCTATAAAGAGCATGGGACAGCCATGGTTTCAGGGAAGGGTGCTGGAGGACTAAAAAAAATCACCTGCATTCCAGAGTTGCAATAGAAAAACACTTTTTTAAAATTTTTAACAAACAGAAAAGAAGCAAAAAAAAACTACTTGCCTCCAGCAGTGCTACATCAAGACAGACATTCAAATGTAACTGGTTATTGACATAGAAACATAGAAATGACGGCAGAAGAAGACCAAACGGCCCATCCAGTCTGCCCAGCAAGCTTCACACATTTTTTTCATCTCATACTTATCTGTTTCTCTTAGCTCTTGGTTCTATTTCCCTTCCACCCCCACCATTGAAATATCTAGCTTGATTAGTTAGGGGTGGTAACCGCCGCAATAAGCAAGCTACACCCTGCTTATTTGTTTTTACCCAGACTGTTATACAGTCCTTATTGGTTGTTTTTCTTCTCCCCTGCTGTTGAAGCAGGGAGCTATGCTGGAAATGCGTGATGTATCAGTCTTCTCCCATGCCGTTGAAGCAGAGAGCCATGCTGGATATGCATCGAAAGTAAAGTATCAGACACATTTGGTTTGGGTAGTAACCGCCGTAACAAGCCAGCTACTCCCCGCTTTGGTGAGTGTAAATCCATTTTTCCACATTTCCTCTTGCTGTTGAAGCTTAGAGCGATGTTGGAGTCACAGTAAGCATGTGTATGTTTATTGAATAAGGGGTATTGTCTCCAGGCAGTAGCCGTCATTCTTCTGGCGAGTCACCCACTCTTCATTGGCGGCCTCTTGACTTTATGGATCCACAGTGTTTATCCCACACCCCTTTGAAGTCCTTCACAGTTCTGGTCTTCACCACATCCTCCGGAAGGGCATTTCAGGCGTCCACCACCCTCTCCGTGAAGAAATACTTCCTGACATGGTTTCTGAATCTTCCTCCCTGGAGCTTCAAATCGTGACCCCTGGTTCTACTGATTTTTTTTCCTACGGAACAGGTTTGTCGTTGTCTTTGGATCATTAAAACTTTTCAAGTATCTGAAAGTCTGTATCATATCACCTCTGCTCCTCTTTCCTCCAGGTGTACATATTTAGATTCTTCAATCTCTCCTCGTACGTCATGCGATGAAGATCCTCCACCTTCCTGGTCGCCCTTCTCTGCACCGCTTCCATCTTGTCTTTGTCTTTTTGTAGATACGGTTTCCAGAACTGAACACAGTACTCCAGGTGAGGCCTCACCAAGGACCTGTACAAGGGAATAATCACTTCCCTTTTTTTACTCTATATTCCTCTCTATGCAGCCCAGCATTCTTCTGGCTTTTGCTATCGCCTTGTCGCATTGTTTCGCAGACTTCATATCATTAGACACTATCCCCCCAGGTCCCTCTCCTGCTCCGTGCACATCAGCTTTCCCCCCCCATCGAATACAGTTCATTCGGATTTCCACTCCCCATATGCATGACTTTGCACTTCTTGGCATTGAATCTGAGCTGCCATATCTTCGACCACTCTTCCAGTTTCCTTAGATCCCGTCTCATTCTCTCCACTCCTTCCGGCGTGTCCACTCTGTTGCTGATCTTCGTGTCATCCGCAAAAAGACAAACCTTACCTTCTATCCCGTCCGCAATGTCGCTCACATAGATCCTGGAGCTTCCTTATCCAAGTCTGGGCCTACTTGATCTGCTGGAAAACGTTCTGTGGCCTGGATTCCCACTCTGAGTATTTAAGGTGAATGGGGCTAGAAAGCTGGTCCTGGTCCTTTAAGGCAGGGGTGCTCAGATGGGAGGGGGGAGGGGGTTATGTCAGCTGGCTGATCAAGGAAGAAAAAATATGGCTGTGCTGCATAGGCTTGGCATCCTAGAGGCTTTGCAGCTCAGGAGGGAGGGAGCATGATGATGTCACAAGTATTATGTGTTGCATAAAAACTGTGATTTGATCCTTATAGATTTAAATGGTCAAGTAAAACTGTTTTGTTCACAATTTTTCATTCAAAATTTCTTTAATGTAAGCTCCCTCAAAGTTAGAAGTCGTGTAGATAGCCGCAATTCAGTCCCCCAACACGGCCCGTGTTTTGCAAGGAGCTGCACTGGAAGGGACAAACATAACCAGCAGAGGTCCCTTTTAAACAATTTCTAGAATAGTTATTAAAGACAAAATGTTAAGCAAAGCAGATTAAAAACAAGACTTAGAGCAGTAGAGAAAGAGAGAAAAGGCATACAGTCACTTAACGTGCAGTAAGGCCCTCCTTCTGCTCGGAGGATTTATGTATTATCCTTTTCTAATAGTGCAAACTTCTTACCCTATCTCCTCATCTTAATTTTCCTGTACCCCCTCATTTTGTGTTTCGTTGGGGGAGGGGGGATTTTGTGAAACTGTAGTACCTTCAGCACTCTGAACAATAAGACCTGTCAAACATTGGCCACTTTCCTTGTGGACAGTGTACAGGCTGCCTATTATCTAGTTCACTTTCTGTATTTAAACATCCAGAGAATAGAAAGCTTTACAATCTTAAAAAAATAAAAATATTCCAATTGTTGTACTGCTGGGGTTGTATATGTGATAAAGCTGCCTTTGTTCCCTATTATATATTGGAAAGACCACCTGTATGCTCAAAATCAGGATGTTTGAACTTCCTTCATGTTTACACTTCTCAAAGTTCCAAGACTCCCTTGTCTCACATTGATTAGATAAGGGGTGCACTCTTTCCAATTTAAAAATTTTTTTGCGTTAGAGGCCTGTTGATCCTTTCTGTTGTGGGGAGAATTTTTCCACACATCTGGTTCACCATGAACAGCGTTGGATCTATGAACTTGGATCACTCTGTCCTGGGTGACTAAAAGATTGAATGATCTGCTTTCTTTTGATACATTACATTGTTGTTTTTTTCTTTTTTTGTTGTGAATCCTTTTTTTCTCATATTTTTAAGTGACCCCCTATTGTTTGTTTTTGTGGTTCACTCTTTGACTGGCCTTTTTCTGTTTGATGTCATAAATGATCTCTTTTTTTTTTGATTGGCTCCCATTAATGATTTTGGCACATTTTCCAGTTTTAAAACCTATGGAGAGGTAGGCATTCCCTCTTAAGTCACCTTACCGCATAGGAAGTGACTGCACTATAGATATGCTGGGTTTTTTTTTTTCCATTTACTGTAGAAATGTATGGGAAGAGCTGGAGAAACTGAAAGTGGACAAAGCCATGGGGCCTGATGAAGTTCATCCCAGGATACTGAGGGAGCTCAGAGATGTGCTGGCGGGTCTGCTGTGTGACCTGTTCAATAGATCCCTAGAAATGGGAGTGGTGCCGAGTGATTGGAGAAAAGCGGTGGTGGTCCTGCTTCACAAGAGTGGGAACAGAGAAGAGGCTGGTAACTACAGACCGGTTAGCCTCACTTCGGTAGTGGGAAAAGTAATGGAGTCACTGTTGAAAGAGAGAATAGTGAACTATCTACAGTTGGGAGAATTGCTGGACCAGAGGCAGCATGGATTCACCAGGGGAAGATCCTGTCAGACAAATCTGATTGACTTTTTTGACTGGGTAACCAAGGAATTGGATCAAGGAAGAGCACTCGATGTCATCTACTTGGATTTCAGCAAAGCTTTTGATACGGTCTCGCACAGGAGACTGGTGAATACAATGAGAAGCTTAGGAGTGAGTGCCGAGGTGGTGGCCTGGATTGCAAACTGGTTGACAGACAGACGACAATGTGTGATGCTAAATGGAACTCTCTCTGAAGAGAGAGCGGTTTTAAGCGGTGTACCGCAAGGATCGGTGTTGGGATCGGTCCTGTTCAATATCTTTGTGAGCGACATTGCGGACGGGATAGAAGGTAAGGTTTGTCTTTTTGCGGATGACACTAAGATCTACAACAGAGTGGACACGCTGGAAGGAGTGGAGAGAATGAAATGGGATTTAAGGAAGCTGGAAGAGTGGTCGAAGATATGGCAGCTGAGATTCAATGCCAAGAACTGCAGAGTCATGCATATGGGGAGTGAAAATCCGAATGAACTGTATTCGATGGGGGGAGAAAGGCTGATGTGCACGGAGCAGGAGAGAGACCTTGGAGTGATAGTGTCTAAGATCTGAAGTCAGCGAAACAATGTGACAAGGCGATAGCTAAAGCCAGAAGAATGCTGGGCTGCATAGGGAGAGGAATATCGAGTAAGAAAAGGGAAGTAATTATCCCCTTGTACAGGTCCTTGGTGAGGCCTCACCTGGAGTACTGTGTTCAGTTCTGGAGACTGTATCTCCAAAGAGACAGACAAGATGGAGCAGTCCAGAGAAGGGCGACCAAAAAGGTGGATGGTCTTCATCAAATGACTTATGAGGAGAGATTGAAGAATCTAAATATGTACACCCTGGAGGAAAGGAGGAGCAGAGGTGATATGATACAGACTTTCAGATAATTGAAAGGTTTTAATGATCCAAAGACAAACCATCAGAAAAAAATCAGCAGAACCAGGGGTCACGATTTGAAGCTCCAGGGAGGAAGACTCAGAACCAATGTCAGGAAGTATTTCTTCACGGAGAGGGTAGTAGATGCCTGGAATGCTCTTCTGGAGGAAGTGGTGAAGACCAGAACTGTGAAGGACTTCAAAAGGGGCGTGGGATAAACACTGTGGATCCATAAAGTCTAGAGGACGTGAATGAAGAGTGGGTGGCTCGCGGGAATGATGGCTACTACCTGGAGATAATACCCTTATTCAATAAACATACACACGGTTAATGCGACTCCAATATTGCTCTAAGCTTCAACGGCAAGAGGAAATGTGGAAATAAGGATTTGCATTCACAAAAAAGCTGGGAATAGCTTGCTTGTTACGGCGGTTACTAGCCCAAACCAAATAAGCCTGATACTTCACTTTCAATGCATATCCAGCATAGCTCTCGGCTTCAACGGCAGGGGGAAAGTCTGATCCTTCACTTTCAATGCATATCCAGCATAGCTCTCTGCTTCAACGGCAGGGGGAATGAAGAAAAGTGGATCTATATACAGACAACAACCAACAAGGACTGAATTACATAGTCTGGGTAAACAAATAAGCATGGGTGTAGCTTGTCTTATTGCAGCGGTTACCACCCCTAACTAATTAAGCTACCTATTTCACTTAGATGCAGTTTCAACACTGCTCTCTACCTTTATGGTGGGGGTGGAAGGGAAATAGAACCAAAAGGTTACCAAGAGCAAAGAGTAACAGATAAGTATGAGAAAAAAAAAAGTGCGAAACTTGTTGGGCAGACTGGATGGGCTGTTTGGTCTTCTTCTGCCAACATTTCTATGTTTCTATGTTTATCCCCTTATCTGCTGCTGTTAGCCTTGTTTTTGATCTGCTTTGCTTAAGGTTTTATCTTTGCTATCTATTCTAGAAATTGTTTAAAGGGATCTCTGCTGGTAATGTTGGTTCCTCCTGATCAGAACTTTGTGAAACACAGACCATATGGAGGGGAGAGAAAGATGAGATGGGGAAATGAAGTTTGTGAGAGAATAAAGGAAAAAGTTTTAAAAAAATTTAATTTAAACATAAAACGATGAGCAAAGTAGGAAAAATACAAAAATAGAGAGAAATTGAAAACTGTATATAACCCCTGGGCTGATAGTCTTGGATAAAGGCCCCAGGTTCCATCCCCTCAAGCACAATTATTTAAGATCAAATCTTCCCATTGCAGTTAATTCACCTGTGAGTTCAAGAAGCACTGGATGGTTTCCAACATAACTTTACTGATGATGTAATTGATGAAAGATCTACATTTTCAGATGTTTCAGTAGTGTATTTCACAAATTTAAAATCTTTAAATAGATTTGTAACCTCTCTTCTATCAAATATTCTTCATCCAGCAGCCTCTCTTCCAATTCTTCATCCAGCAGCCTCTCATCCAATCTTCATCCAGCAGCCTCTCATCCAATCTTCATCCAGCAGCCTCTCATCCAATCTTCATCCAGCAGCCTCTCATCCAATCTTCATCCAGCAGCCTCTCATCCAATCTTCATCCAGCAGCCTCTCATCCAATCTTCATCCAGCAGCCACTCTTCCAATCTTCATCCAGCAGCCTCTCATCCAATCCTCATACAGCAGCCACTCCTCCATTCTTCATCCAGCAGACCACAATGTACACGGGCCTCCCAATTCCAATACTCCAGCACAGAACCTTTCTCACAGCAAAACACTCTTTGATCTCACGACCTCCCACCTACAAATCCCTTATCCCCATCATGATTTCCCCGTTTACCCAAACTTTAGGCCTAGCTCTCTTTTCTTTGATACTATTCAACGCACAATCACTCTCCAAGAAAACACTAATTCTCAACGACATTCTCTTGGACAAAAATCCTGACTTCTGCGCCATAACTGAAACATGGCTTAAACAAACGGATACCGCACTACTAAACAAACGGATACCGCACTACTAAACCAACTTCCAACTCAAATCTACGATATCTTCTCTATCCCTAGAAAGAAAAAAAGGGGTGGAGGTATCCTCCTAGCAGCCAAAAAAGCTAAAAATCACCCAATTCCCAATCAACTCTCCATCAAAAATAGAAACAGGCCTATTCAAATCTGACAGTCTACAAATCCTTCTAATCTATGCTCCTCCAGGCCTTCTGGAATCCGATGCTTCACCCATCCTAGAATTAACAACAACTTACCTAAATCTGGAGCATCCCGCTATAATATTGGGAGATTTTAACTTACACGTCGACGACCCCATTCTCTCAACCAATTGCGAATCCTTCCTGACCGCCATGTCGGCCATAGGGTTCAAGCAGATCATAAATAAACCCACCCACAGAGCAGGTCACACCCTGGACCTAATATTCGTAAACTCTAGCATCTCTCACTCAACTCCACCCAAATGCCAACCTGTTCCCTGGTCTGACCATACTTTAATATCTTCCGCCTTTCTGCTAGAACAAATAAGCAAAAAACCTGTCCCACAACATGAATTCATTTACAGGAAATCTTGTACATCCGAGGAATTACACAATCATCTTGGCCCAGAACTCCCTCTCATAGACATCTCATCACCCAACTCAGCCCTCCACTCTTGGTCCATGATAACAGAAACTGCAGCCAACAATCTCTGTCCTCTGGCAACAAAAAAACTCGAACACAACTCCTCCAAAAGACAACCTTGGTTTAAAGAAGAACTTCAAAAACTGAAACACTACCTCCGACAGAAGGAAAGCAAATGGCGAAAAACACCAACACAGACATCCCTCTCTGCTTACAAACTCGCACTCCACCAATACAAAAGCGCTACATTAAAAACAAAAAGGGACTTCTTTGCACAGAAGATCCACCATATTATCTTTGATTCCAAAGCCCTCTTTGCCTATGTATCTAATTTAACGCAAACCATGACTCCTGACATCCCTGCCAACCTAGCACAAGAAAAAGCAGAGGAGTTGGCCCTCTTCTTTAGCAACAAGATCTCCAACCTAATAACACAGCTGAGAACCAACACTTCAACGCCACCCAACACATACTTCCACCACAACAAAGACATTACTCTACAATCCTTCGAACCCATCACTAATTCTGAGATACTCTCTACACTGAAGAAAATGAAACCTTCATCTCACCCTTTAGACCACATCCCATCCAAACTTCTCCTGCTAATACCAGACACAATCTCCAATGCTCTGACAGACATTATTAACTGTTCTCTAGCACAAGGAATCTACCCGGACAACCTGAAGATTGCATCCATCAAACCGCTCTTAAAAAACCCCAACTTAAATCCTAATGATCCTACCAATTTCCGTCCTATATCCAATCTCCCTTTCATAGCTAAGGTAATGGAAAAATTAGTTAACTCCAGACTCTCAGACTACCTCGAAGAACATAAAATTCTGTTTCCATCTCAATATGGCTTCAGAAAAGCTTTAAGCACCGAATCACTACTAATTTCACTGACCGACTACCTCATCATGGGCCTGGACAAAGGTCACACTTATTTACTGATCCTCCTGGACCTCTCAGCCGCCTTTGACACGGTTAACCACTCCACCCTACTAATTCAATTAGCAAACATCGGAATAACAGGAACAGCACTATCATGGTTCAAATCGTTCTTAGGGAACAGAAAATACAAAGTCAAAATTCACAACAAAGAATCTCAACACTACTCTTCATCTACGGGAGTTACACAGGGCTCCTCCCTTTCACCAACGCTCTTTAATATCTACCTGCTCCCTCTTTGCCAACTGCTAACCAACTTAAACCTTAAACACTTTCTGTATGCAGATGACGTCCAGATAGTCATCCCCGTCAAGGAATCATACACCAAAACTCTAGAATTCTGGGAAACTTGACTTCAAAAAATTGATGGACTCCTCTCAAACCTTAATCTAATACTAAACTCTTCAAAAAGCGAACTCCTCCTAATTTCATCTGAAAACAGTAACATCGACACAAATCCTCCACCCAATTTACAAACTCCACAAGTAAGAAACTTGGGAGCTATCATGGATAACAGGTTAAACCTAAAAGCATTCATAAATCAAACTAAGGACTGCTTCTATAAAATCCAAGTCTTAAAAAGAATAAGACCACTCTTCCATTTTCATGACTACAGAACTATTCTACAATCAATAATTTTTTCGAAACTAGATTACTGCAACTCTTTGCTATTAGGTCTCCTATCATCTCACACCAAACCCCTTCAGATGGTCCAAAACACGGCTGCGAGAATATTAACTAACACACGGAGAAGAGACCACATATCACCAATCCTCAAAGATCTGCACTGGCTGCCAATCCATTACAGAATCATATATAAGTCCATAACCATTATTTACAAAGCTATACATCAACAGTCTCAGCTCACCCTTCAAATTCCTCTCAAAAAATTCACGTCCAAAAGACCAATCAGAGAGTCCTATAGAGAAACCCTACAAGTACCACCCTCCAAATCCATGAGGCACATAACCGCCAGAGACAGGGCTTTCTCCACTGCAGGACCAACACTGTGGAACTCCATCCCACCAGATTTGCGACAGGAACCCTGCCTTCCTACATTTAGGAAAAGACTTAAAACGTGGCTATTCATGAAAGCCTTTCCTGAACTAAACTGAACCTATTCCATTATTACCTATTCGCTCAGACTTTGCCTTAATCATAGTAATTAATATCCCCACCTCATAAGGGCAATTCTTCAACGCTATAAGCACATTGACTGGCATATTGTTATCTATATTTAAACCCCTGCTTCTTTTCTCTGATCCAAGTTATTACTCCCTTGTTTTATTGTAACTGCATTCCTTAGCCTTCTCTTGTTTAATGTTTTTTACTACCATTACTATTATTTTATTATTATTACTTAGATCAATGTTATTTATGTTATTTATTGCCTTTTTGTTCCCTATCTACTTGTTAATTGTAAACCGACATGATGCGATATTTATCGCGAATGCCGGTATAGAAAAACTTTAAATAAATAAATACATTTTTATAGACCATGGGTTGCCAACTCTGGTCTTCAAGAGCCGCAAAGAGGCCTGGTTTTCAGGATATCTACAATGAATATGCATGAGATAGATTTGCATGTACTGTCCCCCATTGTCTGCAAAATCTATCTCATGCATATTCATTGTGGATTTATTGAAAATCTGGCCTGTTTGTGGCTGTCCAGGACCAGAGTTGGACCCAAAAAACAAATCGGTAACCGATCCAGTGAGCTGTGTAGCAGTGGCGTTTTAATAAAGGGCTTTCTTTTATCCGATTCTCATTGTCGTCACTGCTACACAGGACCAGAGTTGGCCACCCCTGAAATAGATGGTTCAAATACTTTCCCATTAATAAATCTAATTTCTCTTCCTCTCCAATTCATTGTGGGGCTGTAGGGGGATCCCTCCTTTATTAGAAATATCCATACAGACTGAAAATTTGTCTGAGTAAAATCTTATTTATTCAAGAGCTACCGTGGTAATACTAATACAGGGGCAACACATCATTAGGGAAACAAAAATAAGAAAATAATGGTTACAAAAGCATGCTTAACATCTTGTGCTTATCAGATTACAGAATTAACTCTAGCATCACATCACTTTAGCTTTGATTTGCATATGTAAAAGGCTAAAGAGCCAAAGATCCATATCTTGCTAACCCACTAAATATAACCAGGATTGGAGCCCACAGTTTCTCACCAATTCAGGACTTGCAGCAATACAAGCTATCTGGGCCCTTGGTCTAGCGGTTTCGGTCCTTCTTGGTTCTTCGACATGGTGCTAGGGAGGGCATCCTCTATCACTGAAGCAACAGGCATTGTTTAGCTCTCCAGTCATGAATACCTGTAACGTGGGACCAGCTCGGCTGTACCATTTGACTCGACAAGTTGCTTTTAGCTCAGGGTGCAGAGAGGCTAGCAGCACTTGGATGGGTTTTCTCTTCTGATGGTGATTGATCGACTATGACTCACTGCGGTGACTGACGACCGTTAGTGAGTGCTCCCTGCTACTTTTAAAAGGCTCACCTATGCATAATTGAGTGACTTCATGCATAGTAATGAGGAGACATGAGTCAGAGTTTGATAGGCTCTCTGTGCCTTTTCTTAGTTCTTTGTCTGTCTCATGGTTCAAATCAGGGGCATCTTGAAGTTTACCAGTTGTAAGCAAGTGACAAATAACTGATAATTGTTCCTTCAAAGATTGACCCCAAAGTCATAAAGCGAGGCCCACCATGTTCTGACTCGCATGTTCACACAGTTCCAATTGTCCTCTTACGTTTCCTCCATTGTAGGGTACCCCTTTTTATAGCTGGCATAACTTGGTAAATCTGCTAGTTAGGCATGTACCCAGCAGGTCTGGCAAATCTCTTCAGCTCTGCTTTGTCCACAGAGCAACACAGGCCAATGTCCATTTCTGCTGATGTCAGATAATCCATCTTAGCTTCTTGCCCTGTTTAGCCACAACCAGGTGTCCCCTACAGGACAGTTTTTAAGCTCCCTCCCAATTGATAGGGTTAGTTCTTAAATGTTAAATTTTAGTCCCCATACAGGAAAATCGCAATCACTCCTATCTCTTTGAAAGTTCTTCTTCCTCCTCCTTGCTCACAGTATTTAATGCTCATTCTTCTATACCTTATCTCCTTGAGATGATGATGAACCTACCACTAAGTCCAAACAGCCTCCTCCTCTCATCTTCACTCTTTCATCCGGGAATGGATGAGAACTCACTTCTCTTCAGAACGCCTTACAATTCACCTGTGATCTCAGACTGAGGAACACAGCTCCCTTATTTCACATATAGTAAGCTTCTGGTTGAGTTACTCATGCATGCTGGAAAAATAAATGTTTCAAAACAAGGGAATCCAAAAGATGAGATAAGGTGGGGGGAAATAACTCATATCTCGAGACACACACAAGTTAACAGGTTTCCAGACATAAGAACATAAGATTGCCATACTGGGTCAGATCAAAGGTCCATCAAGCCCAGAATCCTGTTTCCAACAGTGGCCGATCCAGGTCACAAGTGTCTTTCGCTTCAGGGTATGGGGTTTCTGTCTCTCTCACTCCATATTTGTGTGTGCGCTTGCCCCTCTCAGCAACTTGAAGAGAAACAAAATGGGAGCTTTGAGTTGCCGGTTAGCATTGTGGCTTCCTGGTGCCTTTATAGCTGGTTCAAGAGGTGATTGCTTGGCAAAATTGGATACTAGGCAGGTATATCTTGTGTGTGTATATGTATGTATGTGTGTGAGAGAGACATGTACGTAAACGTTTTGTGTGTGCTAAGCCTGTTTTAATGCACACATTGTCAGGTTAATTCCTTTTTTTTTTTTTAACTCCTGCTGTATTAACATACTGCATTGGGAGTTAATTCATTTTTTGCCGTATGAGTAAAGAAAATGTGCCTTGAAGTTCAGGGCACATTTTTATTTGTTTCTTATTATATTGGGGCCTCGAGTTAAACAGCTAAAATTCCTGGAGTAAAAATTGCCCCATGGAGAGCTGCTAAATATAGGTGCGCAGTTCCACCGGGTGGCAATGTTTAGCTATTCTAAGTATGTGCATTCCTTGGGAAAGAACCTGGGTCAATAGAGAGAGAAAAGTAGGAGTGTACCACCAAAAAACTTAGTTTTAGTGCTTTTTAAAATTTGTATTGTGAGGTTTTTTTTGTTTTGTTTTGGTGCACACTAAATAGAAATGAAATGAAAAAAAAACACAATACATCCCTAAAGAAAAGCCTTCCCATATACTGAATCTTCAAATATACGCATGTAGTTTTCCCACCTAATGCAATCCGCAGATATAGAAAGTTTAAAGTACCTGGGTAGTTTTTCTTTGAAAATTCACTAACAAATAAATGGGAACAAAATTATCCTTGTACTTTCTATGTGGCATCTTAGTGAAACTTGCCTTCAATAATTTCTTAAGCACAATGCCTTTCTGGTGAAAACTGACCTGGTTTTGCTTCATACGCAAATCTCAAAACAGTTAAAGTAAGGGGCATGGCTGAAACAGAAACTGATTCCGAGAAGTAACATTGAGGAAGTTAGTCTGTTGTCAAATCTGTCTGGTTAAGTATATCTTGCAAGCTGAAATCATAAATTTCTTGTTCATCTTCAAAATGATTATTTAATGAAAAAAACACATTCAATCTGGAGCTGCGTTTGCCAGTCAGGTAACTGAAGTGTGTGTGTGTGTGTGTACACCTACTTATATATTAGTTCATGGCCCAGGCTATTACCAGGTTTTTTTTAAAATCATAGTAATGTAGGTTGGCAAAGGTCAAAATAAATCGCATTACATTATTATGTACTGTGCACATTTTATGCCTCCTTTTTTTCCCTATTTACACACTCTACTGGAGTCATGTCATGTTGCCGTACAAATGATTTCAGCACTGCAGATATGAATTATTCATCTCTGCATTCCAATGCCAGAGCAGAGCCTAAAGTTCTAAAATCAAGTAAATAAATGTCAGCAATTTCTCCTGGAAATTTAATGGTTCAGTGCTTCTGTTATGGGTCAAACAGCTTTTCTCTGCTGAATTGTGAGTTTTAGTTTATTTTTACTTAAATTTATATCTTGTGTTTGGGGTACAATAAAATATACATCAAAATAAATAAGCGTTACAAACTAAAAGTGTAAGCAATAAGATACATCAAAGTAAGACCCCATATACTTTAGAAATTATAATGAACAAATTTTAAATAAATAATGGACAAAAAGATGTCAAAATAAGTTTGATCAAAATTTCCGTTTCGTGCCTGAGATCATTAGTATACAGAAGGCTTAATCACAGCACTCAAAGCTACATGCAATACGCAGTTGTTCAGGCAAGGATTTCCAAATTATGGGACTGGTGACCAGGGCCGCCATCAGGGCAGTATTCTTGGGCCTGCAGTATGGGGCCCCAGGATCTACTGCCACATATGGGGGCCCGCCGCAGCCGCCAGGCAGGTGCGCTTGGGGGATGTATTAGTTCATGGCAAAGAGGCCCACTGAGGCTCTCTCCGACAGTCTGTCGCCCAGGGGCCTACTGAAACCTGGAGCCGGCCCTGGGTGCGGGCCCCAGAGAAGGGAGAGAATCAATGCTATGCGTGTCTTTTAGACACGCATAGCATTGATTTACAGAGCACCGCAGACAGAGACTCGTCCGCGCGCTCTGTCCTGCCAGCGTTCACTGTCTGACGCGGCTGTGACGTCACCGCCGCGTCAGACAGTATGCGCCGGCAAAGCGCGCGGGCCGTCGCTGTCTGCTTGCTAGCTGGAGGCCGAGGAGCCGCATATACTTTATCCACTGAATGCTTGTGGCCCAGACATTTTGGCTTTATGGGGCCTCAAAATTCCTGATGGCGGCCCTGCTGGTGACTGAGAAGGCCCGGTCCAGAGTCTCTCCTAGATGTGCTAAATGAGGGGAGGGAATCCTCAAGGAAGTGTTTATTGGATGACTTTAACAAGCATGTCTGATTATATAAGCAGAATAGAGAAGAGATCTAGGGTGCCGAAGAATTATTTATTTTATTTATTTATTTATTTAAGGGTATTTATATACCGTTTTTTAAAATAAAATTTTATCAAAATGGTTTACAACATGTTAAAAATAAAAATAAAATATAACTAAAATAAACTTAAATACATAAATTTGACTAAATAGCTAGATGATAACTAGCTAAAAACAAATTATTAATTAAAATTAAAATAAAATAAAGGTAGCGTGCCTTGAGCAAGGAGGGCAGGGAGGGTAAAAAGGGGGAACGAGAGGGGACGAATCGTAATATCCTTAAAGAACACTGATGGGAAGATAGGGGAAGGGAGAAGTTAAAGTAACATGGCGCCTTTTAAATGTAATTCTCCAATGAACAGGGAGTTAATGGAATAAATAAAGAATCGGACACTACTCAAGATTTGAGCTGCTGAATTCTGAATAAGATTTAGTGCTCTAATAGAAGTCACAGGTAGGCTGATGAAAATTGCATCTTCTTTGTCCCCAAAACTTTTTAACATTTACTTGGCCTCATTGGGGAATTTGATTCGTTCATTTGGATTTGTTCCATTTTTTTAAATCAGATGTTCGCATTTTAGTGAGTTTAGGGCAGAATACAGAAGCTGTTTTAAAAGACCTTAGGGATTGTTTGGGGAGGTCAGTAAGTGACTGAATCACAGTGGCTTGAAATTGAACTCTAGTAAGACCAATATTGTGGACAGACCTCAGAGGTGGTCCTGAAAAGCTTAATTTTCAGTTTGGAAGTGAAGCGGTACAAGCAAAGGATGAGACAAAGATTTTTAGGGTAACGTTAGATGATGGAAGGACTTTTGAAAATCAGATCTCTAAGGTAGAGGACTAGGACTAGGGGGCATTCCATGAAGTTAGCAAGTAGCACATTTAAGACTAATCGGAGAAAATTCTTTCTCTCAACGCACAATAAAGCTCTGGAATTTGTTGCCAGAGGATGTAGTTAGTGTAGCTGGGTTCAAAAAAGGTTTGGATAAGTTCTTGGAGGAGAAGTCCATTAATGGCTATTAATCAATTATACTTGGGGAATAGCCACTGCTATTAATTGCATCAGTAGCATGGGATCTTCTTAGTGTTTGGGTAATTGCCAGGTTCTTGTGGCCTGGTTTTAGCCACTGTTGGAAACAGGATGCTGGGCTTGATGGACCCTTGGTCTGACCCAGCATGGCAATTTCTTATGTTAAGTTCTTATGTAGCATGTATGGATTTCTTACAGCTAAGAATGGTCCATGAATTGAGGCCTTTCCTTAATATTCATGCACTAAAATTGGTGCTTCTATGCTTTGGTATTGGCCATGATTGACTACTGTAATGGGCTCTATTGTGGTCTTTCTGGGACATTCATAAGGTGTTTGCAGGTCATATAAAACATGGCTGCAAGGGTAATGTTGAGGTGCATGAGGCGAGATCCAGTGGCACCCCTTTTGAAAAAACTACATTGGCTCCCAATAATATTTCATTGTAATTTTAAAGTGTTATTAGCCTTCAAAATTTTGAAGCGAAGGGGGCCACCACAGCTAGAAAATTGGCTGTCTTGGAAAAAAAATCAAGCAGTTTGCAGAGATTGCAACATCCGTTTCAATTGCAGCTACTACCATCAAATCATTTTATCGCATTAGGCTCCAGAATAGAACATTCTCAGTAATGGTTCCAAAATTATGGAATGATTTGCCCCTGATGATCAGGGAGGAACAAGATCTAATGAAATTCCATAAGAAATTAGACATGGTTAATGATGAATGATACAATCTGAGGTATAGAAAGAGCACAATTAGTGATTAGTTTGAAATACTGGTTTACTTTGTTATATGATTTTAATATGTTGTATATTAATATATTTATGATAGTACACCACTTTGAGTGATTTGTTTTAAATCAGGAAAGCGGTTTATAAATTTCATTAAATAAAAATGCAATAATTGATTCTAGATTAAAGTCTGAAGGATTGTTTGAAAAGCACTGATTTTCAATAATGGCTCGGTGTTTGTCTTATTCGGAGTTAATAAAAGTCAATTTTTGAGAGTTTTTTTTTTTTTAGTACACTTGAGGCCTGATAGGTAGTTCATGCCCTTCAAATTTTAAATGTGGCTGGGGCATCTGAAGAAAATCTGCTTGAGCTATTTTCGTTTTTGTTTTTTAATGTTTAGAGTCAATCTGTTATAATACAGCCAGCTTTTAATAGATGACAAAGCTAAATGTGGTCGCCTAAGATGTTTGCACAGGTATGAAAAACTTAATATTATCTGTGTAGACCTTGTAGATGTAGATAATGCCCAGGCTAGCAATTAATTTGCATAAAGGTGTTAAATATTTATTTAACAATGTAGCTGGTAAGATGGAGCCCTGAGGTACCCCAGTTTTAATGGAATACTGCGAAGATGTTAAATGGGTAATCTGGACTTGTTGGCTGTCATCTGTCAAATAGGAGCTAAACCAATCCGGCACACTGTACAGACTATTCCAATGTCTTGAAGCTGGGTTAATATTTGATGTTTAATGTGGCTGAAATGTCCACGAGAATTCTCACATGCTTTATTCCCCTATCGAAATCATGTCTGGTTGAATGAAAAGTATACAACAGTAGGATCTCATTGTTCAACAATTTTGGCTTCAGGATTTTTTTTTTTTTAATCAAGGATTAAGTAATTGTCAAGATCAGACAATTGTCAACACATTTTCAATCTTCACAAGAAATGGTAAAGATGATATGGAATGATAGCTGGATAATGTTAACAGGTTGACAGATTTATTTATTTAAATTGAATGAACTGATGCCTGCTTCAAAGTGAAAAGAATGTCTTCAGAAAGTGACAGATTCACATCCTTTCTGATGAACATACTGTCATTGGATTTAAAGGACAAGATACTGAATTCATTTTTGCAATGATCTGAATGTTTTGAATATCTTAATTGCATCTTCCTAAAATATATTTATATTTTGTGGAAAATTCACTTTGTGCAATATTTTTTTGTTGTGAGCCTGCCCACTGGCAGCCCCCCACTTACCTTCACTCTGAACGCGGCCAGCCAGGCTGCTGCTGACGCTGATCCTCGGCAGGCCGAGCCGAGTTGCTCCTGGCTCCCCGCGGTCCTAGCACCGCCGCTGGGAGTCTCGTCTTCGCGGCATGGAGCCGCTGCAACAGTCTGTTCCTTTCTTCGTGGCAGGGTTGCCGCCATTGAAACCGCTTCTTCTCAGGCCTCCCATGCGGCAGGGACGCCGCCAGCTTGTCTCCCTGCTTCACCTTAGGTGCGGGCGAGTGCCTCTCGTTGATATCTAAAGGGCCAGCTGCAGGAAAAGCCCCGTGGCCCTCTGAAGTGACATCAGCATGTTCCTGCTTCAGCCCTATAAAAGGGCCCTGCTGCCACTCTTCAGTGCCTTCAGATCGGGTTTGCACAGTGTCTGATCTTCCTGCCGTTTCAGGTCTTCCGTGGTCTCCTGTGCCTTGATGGATCTTCGTTCCATGTTCTTCGTGTTCCTGAACTTAGTCTCCTTGATGTCCCTGGTCTCGTCCCTCGTCTTCTGTTCCTGATGTTCCAGATGTTCTGTGTCCTGATGTCCCTTGTCCTGAGGAGCCATGTTCCATGTTCCTGTCTTGACTTCATCTGTCTCATCTTCAGCTCTTCGTCCAGTTCCCAGGTCCCTTGTTTGTCCACTTCTCTTGGCGTGCCATGTCGTGGTCTATGACTAGCCCATGGGATGGCGGTGTAGGGCGCCTCATGGTGCAAGGCCGCCGCCTTGTCTGCAGCACTTGCCTCCGGGAGACTTCTGTTTTTAATGCTTTGCTTCTGAGTATCCTGAGTCTTGAATCTTGTCCCAGTCTACGGAGTTCCCTTGGGTCTGTTTCCATCCATGCCTAAGACTCTGCCAGAACCTGCTCCTCTCCAGCGTGGTCCGTGACCAGCCATGGGCAGCTGTGTAGGGTGCGCTGCGATGCAGTTCTCACCCAGTACTTTTGCCTGACTCTTGAATCCTTGCCTGAAACTTCCAAGCAACCTGAATCCTTGTCAGTCTTCTGAGTTTCCTGAATCCTTGTCTGGGTCGCCTAAGTCCCCTGAGTAGCCAAGTCGTCTTCTGAATCCTCAGAGTATTCTGAGTCGTCATCTGAGTCTTCATGTTCCTGCCCTCAGCCTCTGTCTGGCCTCACACACTCATCATTCCCCAGCGACAGGTCCGGAAGGGCTATCGAATGGCCGGAGGGCTACTCTAGAGATCAGCATTGCGTTGCTGGATTTCATTGGTGCGTATAGGTCCAGTGGAGGGCTGAGCCTGCCTAGTTCCTGTTTCGGATAATCCTCACCTTGTCTTTGCTCCTGCTCCACCCGTGCTCGTACCAGCTCACCTCCCGCGGTGTGTCTTGGGGCTCTTCCCTGAATCATGCCGTGGCCCATTTCCTATTTTAGATGGGACCGCGTCTCCGAGATCCTAACAGAGCCTGAGGGCACGCTTCCGCAGCATTTTTTTTCCTTCTTGCATAATTGTGCTATAGCAAAATTGTTAATTAGTTGATTTGCATGATTCTTTAGCTAATTAGTAATTTTGCATAATTTATACAAATGGCTTTGCAAACACAAATGTGTTTGCAAAGCCATATGTTCATATCATATTTGTTCATATCATATTTGTTCATATCATGTTTGTACATTAGTATATCTGTCCCTCCAATTTCTTTGCCCTAATACTTGACTCTACTCTTTTTGCATTGGATTATAATTGCCGCACTCATCACTCCTCAGTTTCTTCGCTTTATCTGGAATGCTGACCTTGTAGACTTTTGTATCATCTGCTAAAATGAAAAGTTCCTCTGCAATATCTCTTATTGAACAGAAGTGAATCTTGCACTGATCTCCTGAGGCACTCCATCACAACCCCTCTTTCTTTGGAGTAAACTCTTTTTACCATTCTCTGTTGCATATCATTCGACTGTTTCCTACCTCAGTTTGCCACTTTGGACCACTCTTAGACAGTTTAGCTATGGCTGCCTCTAAATAGCTGTTTAATGGGACTGTCAGTAGAGCAACTAGAGCATCTTTGGCTTCTTTAATAACCTTAAATTATATTCCCTCTGGGCCCACTACCTTGTCCATTTTTCATTTTTTGTTCTTGTAAACACTTTCCTCTATAAATGAAGATGTCTGCCTGTCTCCCATTTGTATGCCTGTCTTTGAGACAGGCACCGTATATACCAATGTGCAAATGGATATGATATACCTTCATAGAGCTTGATCATAAAGGTGTTGCTGTTAATACTGATATCATCATTGCCACAGAGAGAGAGAATAAAAACATTGACTATCAGTGTTTGAAGTCTTAAAATAAAGCTTAGTATATATGCTGAGAGACAGTAATTTATTTCTTTTAATGTATTAAGTTACAGGGGATTCATTAAATAAGGATTTATGACTCATGAGTGATTAAAAAAAATTGTTAGTAATTGTCCTTTTATGGTAAATGGAATAGGAATTTCAGTGTAACTGATACAAATGTTTTTCTTTTTCACCCAGTGGAGGTGGTAGAGACAAAAACAGTAACTGGATTTAAAAAAGCATGGGATAAATACAGGACATCTCTAAGGGAGTGATGGAAACTATAAAGCTAAATTAATTGGGTGGATGGGCAGACTAGATTAGCCATCATGTTTCTGTGAATGTATAGAAGTGAAATGGTTGGAACCTAGCGATATGGTAGAAAAGATGTGCATGTTCACTGCTTATGTCCAGCGGATTTAAATATTTTAACAATATAGGCATACTAACTCTGTCGTTAGCAGAGTATCTGCATTCTATGGAATACACTATAGGAGATTAACTACCCATTTCATGTAAAAGTGTTCTAATGTTACTGCATGAAAGTAATTCTTGAAGTCACATCATTGTGACCTCCCTGAAGGAATTACTTAGCTAGGCTCCTCCTTTGTAGTACTGCATTAACAATCTAAAAAATGGATTGTTAAAATGTTTTCCAAAATTACAGCTACCTATAGTGAGTATATTTCATTGTTCATTTTCATTAATAAATAACTATGGTAGCCTCCTTTAAAGCCAGATCCAAAGAGTTCAGTGTCAAATTTGTAAACGTTTGTTTCAGGGGCTTTATAACCTTTGCCCAATGTAATAAAATGTAAACTAAATGTTAGCTCATATTTTCTTAACTCGTGCAGTAAAAAATTAACTCCGGATGCAGTAAGCTAATGATATGCTAATGCCTTGGGAGTTTACAAAAGCATAGATAACATTTTGTATACATATGTCTTCTGTGCATGAAACAAGATTTATGTAGGCAAAAATTAACTGTATCCAAAGCATATTCTCTACACCTAAAATATGCTTTATGTGCAGAAGACTAGATTTGCACACAGATCGAATATTATGTTCGTAAATTCCAAGTTTTTAGTTTTCTGGAAAACAGAACTGTAGTAAATTAGAAAATGACAGCAGACAAAGAACAATTGCCCATCCAGTCTGCCCAGTTGTCCTCGTTTCTGGTTCTCTACCATTGTGTTCTCTACCACTTAGAAATTCCTAGATTTAAACCAATACCAGCTCCTCTGGCAAGTATTTTTTTTTTTTTTTTTACCTGAACTCTCATCCCCATTCCTACTACTGCCCTCTGTATCTGTCCCAACCATGTTTAAATTCTTGCTTTCTACCTCTGAAGTTCATCAAGCACACCCATTTTTGGGAAGAACCTACTTAAGTCAGATTAGCTATAGCAATGAGCAGAATACATTACTGCAATGAGTTTTTCATTGGTTTACCCCAGAAATATTTATACTGCTTACAGTTACAACTGGTGCAAAATGCAGCCGACCACATAATTATGCGCACAGGATTCAGGGATAGTGTAACTCCAATACTGCAGCAGGTATATTGGCTGCCAGTGGCTGCCCAGGTTGATTTTAATCTTTTGTTTAGTGTTTAAAAGGGAATGGGCCAACTTAACTTAAATACAGACTTTGTTCTTTTTGGTTATTACATTTATGTTGAGCTTGCCTATCCAGGCTTTTAATTGGCCTAATATTTTGCTGCTATTATGTTGACTGTAGATTATGGAAGTTATTGTAATAATCCTGGCTGCATCTTATTTATGATTGCATTATATATGCATTTTTCTCTCTTAATTGTGAGTACCATTTATGTTGGCAGACTTGTCTTGCTACTAATGATTAGATTTTAATGGTACATTGTTTAAGTATGATTGCTTATAATACTGTGTGAATGGTTTTGATAATGCTTTTAAACATTAGATTTTTTTTTTTTTTACATTGCTCCTCGCTCAGGGGCAGTTTTGATGTTCAGTGGGATATAAATGTCATTAAATAAAATGCACCCCCTTCGGGTAGACTACTCCAGGCCTTGTCATCTTTGTCTTTGATTATTACAAATCCCATATTTAACCCTACACCCAGGCCCCTCTCCTATGTTCTTCCACCTAGTTTTGTAATAATCCATACAGCCAACAAAACTAGTGAGGCTATTGCCCTAAACATCCAGCTATCTGATGCTCAGTGTTAGGGTTGTGACCATGATTGCTCCATGCAAGTCGCCCTAGCCTTCTTAGATAGTATTCTCTCCTTCCACCCCCCCCCCCCCTCTAAAGTTTCATCTCAATCTTCTGCTGTCATTTCTTTTAACTGTTACTCCCACCTGCTCTGGACATTGCATGCTTGAGTCTGTTCCAGTTGTGTTTGAAATCAGTCAAAGCTTCGATTGCCACTATTGTTGCTTATAAGTTGAATGCATCACATGTAGGTTGTGAAACAGGAAAACAGCATACATAAGAAAAGGAAGAAGGCATGCACAGCCCACCAAAAAATCTGAGGGAACATTGATTGTCACGATCTCTGCTGGTCGGCTATTCTAGGCACCTACCACAGTGTCACTAAAATATTTTCTCATGTTGCCTTTGACCCTTCCTCCTTGCAACTTAATATCATAGCCACGTGTCCTTAAACTGTTTTCTATGGAAAAATTCACCTTTTCATACTTAAGCTTATCACATATTTTAATGTTTCTATCATATTCTCTCTCTCTCTCTCTCTCTCTCTCTCTGTGTGCTAATCTTTCCTTTAGTAAGTATATTTTGCCTGTCCTTTTTTTTTTTTATCTTAATTTTTATTGAAGTGTACATGAACATCAGGAACAATACAAAACAATCCCAAAATAAAGACAACAGATAGCGAATACATAGAAAACAAAAAAGAAGAGTCCACTGGAATGTTACATGTCACTTCCCATCCTCTTTTATATGAATTCAGGAACACCTTCCTCCCAGCAGCAACCACACACACACACCACATTCATTTCCACACACACAGAAACACACAAAGTAGCTAACACACCCTAGAGTATTATGGAACCTAACTGTTCTTCCATTGTAAGACTTTGTCCCAAAACGCAAACAGCCTCTTAGAGAACACTCTACTTTTGCTACTAACATCCCTCTTACTCATATGTTCCAAGGTTGCATACTGAATCATGGCTTGCTGCCACTTCCAAAAAAGGGGCACAGTAGCATTATGCCAACGTGTTAGAATCACTTTTTTAGCCAAAGATAAGGAAACTACAAGAAACCTGACCCCCTCCTGGCAAAGAATGAGTATTGTCGAATAAATACAGGTAAAAAAAAAGGCTTCCCTCCCTTCCTTATAGCTACATGAACTTTTTGCCAGTAAACCCTGCAGCTTCGGACATTCCAAGAACATGTGGCAAAATTCCCCACGCAAGTGAGAGCATTTCAGACATTCGTCAGGTTCCCAAAGATGCATGCGTGCCCCCTAATTCCTAGTGAGATAAATATGGTGTAATATCTTAAATTGAATTTCTCGCAGGTTGACAGAAAGTAAACACCTGTAGACCTCGTCAAAGGCCCGACTGATATCTGACTCAGTTACCTTGACCCGTAGGTCAGCACTCTACTGGATAGCCAAGATCGCTAAGTGTAAAAGGGGCACAGACTTGGGGGGAGCGAAGCCAAATACCAGGTTTATTAAAGCGGGGTTTCCAAAAAAGTTTCCTCTGACAAGGCAAGAAGCACCACATTCCTGTGACTAATCTCCATAGCATAGTGTCCATTCTGTAATAGGCAAAAAAGTGTATTTTAGGAATATCCCAAGTTTCCCGAAGCTGCTGAAAAGAGAAACTGTACTCATCAGGGTCTACCAAATGCCCAAGACAAGGCCCTCTCCCTCCAGGCATGGAATACTGAGAATTCAAGACCCGCAGGGAACTCCATATTGCCAGTAAGCGGCAAGAAGGGAGTTACAGTAGCAGAGCCCCGCATGCAAGCTCTCCACCACTGCCACGCCCTCTGTAGGGCCCCAAGCCAGAAAATATTAAGTTTCAAATTCCAGATGATTGACCTGGGAAGATGGAGCAGGACTAGCCCACTCTCCCATCAGCCACTCTGCATCCTATTTATTATGGCATAAGGCACAGTCTTGGATATACCGAAAAAGGCAAGCAGCATCGTATATGCCTATGTTGGGTACAACCAAACCCCCTTGCCATTTTGCTTGCATAAGGAAGTCTAAACTGAGCCTGGGACGCCTCCCTTGCCATAAAAAGGTAGAGATGATGGACCTAAAATGCATAACAGCCCTTTTAAGCATTATAGGAAGCATTTGGAGGGGGCGAAGCACCTTGGGGCAAACTGTGTCATTTTCACCACCCCATTAAAGATAATGGGAGAGATTTCCAGCACTCTAGCAATGCCTGAACACACCCCTTAAGAGGAAAAATACCTCTTCACCGAGCAGGTAGATTCCCAATGTGGCCTCTGAAACATATTGCTATTTTATATATACATATAAACAAAATGTTAGGTAGATATTTAGCTTTTTAAATTTATGTGTTTTTACAAGATTGATCCGGGGTTGGGTGAGTTGTCATGACTGAGTTTCAATTAGCAAAATCTCAAAAGGGATGACGAGTCTCAAGGCTCATCTAGAGTGTTTAATATCTCAAAAAGATATAGTTGCGATGGAGAAGGTACAGAGAAGGGCAACCAAAATGATAAAGTGGATGGAACAGCTCCCCTATGAGGAAAGGCCGAAGAGGTTAGGGCTGTTCAGCTTGGAGAAGAGACAGCTGAGGGGGGATATGATAGAGGTCTTTAAGATCATGAGAGGTCTTGAACGAGTAGATGTGAATCGGTTATTTACATTTTCAAATAATAGAAGGACTAGGGGGCATTCTATGAAGTTCGCAAGTAGCATAAGACTAATTGGAGAAATTCTTTTTCACTCAATGCACAATTAAGCTCTGGAATTTGTTGCCAGAGGATGTGGTTAGTGCAGTTAGTGTAGCTGGGTTCAAAAAAGGTTTGGATAAGTTCTTGGAGGAGAAGTCCATTAACAGCTTATTAATCAAGTTTACTTAGGGAATAGCCACTGCTATTAATTGCATCAGTAGAATGGGATCTTCTTAGTGTTTGGGTAATTGCCAGGTTCTTGTGGCCTGGTTTGACCTCTGTTGGAAACAGGATGCTGGGCTTGAAGGACCCTTGGTCTGACCCAGCATGGCAATTTCTTATGTTCTTGCATGGGGTTGTACAATCATTTCCTCCTGCACTCTTGCTCCAACACTTCCCCTTGCCCCTCTTCTTATTCCCCTTCCTCTCACCTTATCATCCTTTCCTTCATTTTGCCCCCTCTTTACAACCTCCTCCCCATATCCCCACCCTCCTTTCTTCCTATCTTTTCCCTCTCTTACACATCTATACAGCCCCCCACCCTAGGCTGGAAAAATCCTGGAAGCAAGGTAAACTGGGTACCTAAACTTTGGCACCTTAAGAATTAAATATTAGAAAAGTGGAAAATAAAATTATTTTTATTTTGGTTTTTTTCTGGTCCTTTAATTAAAAAAGGAAAGAAGCCCAACAAAATAAAGAATGAAAAAGTGAGAAACAAGGAAGAAATGTACCCTGGCTCTTTAAAAAAAAAAAAAAATTAAAAAAAAAATAAAATTTGGTGGTTAAATTTTTTTCAACCCATGACGCCCTCCCTATCCTCCCCATCTCTCTTCCCCATCACCCCTTAAAATTGTTAATTAATGGGAGAAAAAGATATATAATACTGTTGGCACTAATTAACATTAGGGATGGTAACTTTGATACCGGTACACGGGTGCACATGTACGCGCGTATGCCATTTTATAACATACGCGTGTATATGCACGTATAGTATAAAATAGGCTGTACATGCGGACTTTTGTGCACAATTTTATATAGATGCGCGCATGTGCATTTAAATACCTCCTCTACTGCGTAAGTGGGGGGAGGGGATTTTAGTAAATGCGCACTGACAGAATTACCAGTTCCCAGTTCGTCCAGGTAAGAGAGAGGACTTCCTGATTTCCCCCCCCCCCAGTTAAATAGCCTCCCTTGTACCCTGTTAGCACTAACCTTTAAAACCCTGCTGACTAGCCTAGATTTTGTATTTATTACTTGCACGCAATCCATAGCAGTGTTAAAGTTATGTGGCAGGGGACCCCAGCACGTACTTGTGTGCATAAATACTTTAGCACACATTCCACGTGAAAGTCCTGGAACTCCCATGCCCTGCCCCTTTTTTTTTGCAACCTATGTGTGCACATATTAGGAGAGATGCACATACGCAGGCAGCTTTTAAAATCCGCTCTGTGCTCGCCGGCTGGACATTTGTGCATATCTCCTGGATTTGGCGTGCACCGGGCTCTTAAAATTCACCCCACAGATTATAGGCAGGTTAATAGCAATGACATTTCCTAGGTTTTGCTTCTGGTCCATATTGTCTCTTATCAGAACTGGTGACAGTTAATACATATTTTGGTGCTCTAGCTGCTAGTTCTACTCTTAACACCAGGATTATACCAAGATTTTCCTGGTCTCTCTTTTGGAAGAAGGCTTTGATTTTCTCTCTTAACTTTGGGAAATGTGAATCTCATATCTTTATATTTTGTACAGTAGAAAAGGAAATGCATTTCTGTTTCTATTTATCTGATGTTCCATTGCATGCAGAATTGTGCCTCTTGATTTCCAGTTCAGTTTTTGTCTACATATTTCTAGTTGTATCTGTGTCAAAGCTGAGGGCTTCTACTGTATGTAGCTTCTATGCCTGGATCTTTAGCCGTCCAGCTTGTACTGTTTTCCTGTACTGTTATCTGTCATGTTCTTTGTGTCTCCCGATAGGCATGCAGTATTTGGAGTGCTGTCTTTTCATAAGTGTAGTTATCGTCGCTTGAGTTCTCATGGTTAGTGCTGTTTTGATATTGCAGGTTTACTACATATGTACGAAGTGTCTCTTGCAAGTGTGTTCAGTTTGCCTGGTAATGCAGAGAGTTGTTGTTCCTTTGGTGCCTGTTTTTTTAAGCCTGTGCAGCTAGAATTATTTTTGAAGAGTATTCAACAATCACTAACGTGATAAGTTTCACTGGAGAATTAATTTAGATTTTATTTTGAATTTTCCTGTTTGGCTTTTCACCTACAATAGTTGTTTTTTTTTTCTTATGTTTTGATTCTGGATTCCTCTATATGTAGTGGACTTTCTGTTTATAAATTGATTCTTTGACTTATATAACTATAATTATGTTAATTGCTCTTTTTCATTGCCGTTATTTTAAGGTTTAATTCTTTATTAATAACATGATTTGAAAACAAGTCTGACAGGTGTGTTCAAACATGGGGCATGCTAAAAAGTCTGTGATGAAGTAGTGATATGGAGCTGCTAGTTATCAGAGGTACCTGTTCCATGCATGGGTGTGGGGGTGGTGTGTCTGTCTGGGTGTTCGCCTGATGGGGTCTGTCTGCCTCTCTCTTTGTAGGCATGTGTGGTGTGTCTGAGCCTCTTTGTCTTCAGCTGTTGTGTGTGTGTGTATTTCTCTGAGAGTAGGTGGGTTTGTTTCTTCCTTCCAGCAATTTGAAGAGATCCAAAACCAAACCTTTGAGCTGTTGGCTGGCAATGTGATTGACTGGTGCTTGGCAACTGGTTCGAGAGCTGATTGGTTGGCCAAGAGATTGATACCAGGCCAGTAATCTAGAAGGGATCCATGGTTTGAAATATTTGCTCACTCCTCTTAGGTATCTTATTGAAATAGTGTTCAATATAGCAACGAAAAAGTAAGCTAATAAATCGGTCTTGTTTGAAGCTTGTTCGTAAAAATATGCATTTTTTGGTGATTTTATGTATTATCTTTACAAACATTGCTCACTGGTCCTCTTGCAATGTAGCCCCTCATCTGAAAAGGTTTGACAACCCTGTTATTGCCTAGGAGTCCAAAATTTACATCTGACCATGATATCAATCATCACCCATAGGGGAAAGTCTTTTGGGCCTTTCTTTTGCTAACTAAATATAGTCTCTGATGTAATATTTTTACACCCATGGCTCTGTGGGTCTAACTTCTGGTTACCTCCTTCCTCACCTGGGCTCCAAAAGATTCACCCTCTGTGGAGAGCACGAGTGCATAAGTCTGTCATTAGTTCAAGGCAAATATTTGACTATGGAAATATTTTTTCCTGCTTTTTCTGTTTTATGTAAACCGGTATGATTTGCATTTTAATGTAAGAATGTCGGTATAGAAAAATTATAAATAAATAAATAAATAACCTTGTAAATAACCATGGCTTAACTTACCACTGCAGCCTCTTTGCCTGCCTCTGCTGGCTCTGCAAACTTCTCATTCTCTCAATTTTTGTTTTTTAAATAAAGTTTTATCCTCCCATAAAAGGAATAGCAGTGCTAAAGCCTTTAAGTGGAGGAGAAGGGAGAAGGAGGGAGTTTACATCACTAACCTTTTGAGGAGATAGTACCAGGTTCTTCAGGATCCTCTACCTTGGGAGTGGATTCCTGCTAGGTAGGGGTCCTCAGTCCTTCGGGAGCAGAGAACCCACATACCTAGGTGCTGCCGACTGGGTGGGGGTTAATTGTAGAACATCAAATAGCAAAAAATAAATAAATGAGTGGAGAGGTATGGCAGAGTGTGTGAATAGCAGCCAGACTAAGATGTATGCATGGTGGGATTAGGATGATAGCATGGACTCCCCAAAATGAAACACAGAAATGATGGCAGAAGAAGACTAAACGGCCCATCCAGTCTGCCCAGCAAGCTTTCACACTTGTTTTTTTTCTCATACTTATCTGTTAATCTTGGCCCTTAGTAACCTTATGGTTCTATTTCCCTTCCACCCCCGCCATTAATGTAGAGAGCTATGCTGGAGCTGCATCTAAGTGAAGTATCAGGCTTAATTGATTTGGGGTAGTAACCGCTGTAACAAGCAAGCTACACCTATGCTTATTTGTTTACCCAGACTATGTAATTCAGTCCTTGTTGTCTGAATATAAATCCACTTTTTTTCATTCCCTCCCTGCCATTGAAGCAGAGAGCTACACTGGATATGCATTGAAATTGAAGTATCAGGCTTATTTGGTTTGGGGTAGTAACCACCGTAATAAGCAAGCTACTCCCCGCTTTTTTGAGAATGCAAATCCTTTTTTCCACATTTCCTCTTGCCGTTGAAGCATAGAGCAATGTTGGAGTCGCATTAACAGTGTTTATGTTTATTGAATACGGGTATTATCGCCAGGTAGTAGCCGTCATTCCTGCAAGCCACCCTCTTAATTCTTTTCATCTTCTAATCAATTTTCTTAATGTCAGCTGTGATTTTTGTTCCCTTAAGTTAGGGTGGACAAACCTTAGTGCAGACCTAGACTCAGGCGCACCCTATGAGTCTCCTTTTCCGGTGCATTAGATAAGGAATATATGTTGTAATACTGAAAGGTTTCAACCTCATCATTTTAGATGTCTGGTGACCAACAATCCATTCATGGCTCATAGCAGAAAGAACAAAAGCATCTGTCCATACTGAAAACCTTCGAGCATAAAGTACCTACTCTGTGTGTTGTACTGTATTAATGCTTTAGTAGACAATATACATTTCTAAATGTATTGGCAAAAGCAGAAACCAGCACATGAAGTCAGATTTTGTTTGGGATTTCAGTTAGATGTTTAATGTATCTAATGACCTTAAAGCAGGATGTGCACTAAGTGGGTTACATGAATGAAAATTAGTTGTGAAAAATAGGAATAGATTGCTTTGTACAGAACTTGAGTAGAGGGGGGGGGGGGGGGGAAGAAATTCAATTCTCTGCTGTTTCGAATACCACTTGAATATCTTTGGTTACAGAAGCATATTTATTTAGAGCTGGAGTAACTATCAATCCAGATTCCATAAGGATTCTGAGAAATAATAAATACATCAATAACTGTGCTTACTCTATTTAAAAAATGTATGCACTCCTTTCTGTAGTTTAAGGTGGGGTACGGATTAAATGATTTTAATATACTGGGAATAGGGAATTACCAGTGTACTTAAAATTTCAATAGTTTTTAGCTTATTATTTAAGAAGTAACACAAATGATTTCATAAGTGACATAGCTCCAAGCCTATCAAGCCGCAAACATTTTTCACAGGAGAGGGGCCCACTATCGCGGAGGTGAATTGTTCTTTTAATCTCGTGACCAAACACCACGGGACAAAAGAATATGATGCGTGGCTCTTTAGATGTGATAGTGACCCTTATCTCCAGGGACCTACATTGCCTTAAAGGGCCACAACCTAAAACTAAAAAAAAACTGAGGCAGAAAGAAAAAGTTGAGTAGGGGGTCAGGGCTGACCCGTGGCTCAACCCACAGCTGCCACTAGATGCGACCCAGACTCCTCAAAATAAAAAAAAAAGTTTAAAACTCACAGTTGGTGATGGCTACCCCACCCTCCCCAAAGTTGGTCATGAATCATTAATGGTTTTAATGCTCCCCTCCACCCCAAAAGTGTGAAATACCTCTGTGGTTCAGGACCCTACTGTTCCCCCTGAACCCTGAAAAAAGCTGACAATCTCTTGTTGGGCCAGGATGTCCCCTAGCACCCCCACTCTGTTGACACCATTTTTCAAGGTTGTGGGAAGGGGGGGGGGGTTCCTGGGGAATTCCTGAACCACCAATAACTTTCATGGTTAACTTTGGAGGGGGATGGGGGGCCATTACAATGCATGAGATTTAAAATTTTTTTTATTTTGAGGAGTCTGGGCCACATCACGTAATGGCCCCAGGTTGAGCTGGGGGTCAACTCAGACTCCTGCTCAAACTTTTTTTTTTTGTTTTGTTTTTTTGTTCTGGGCCCTTTAAATGTAATGCAAGAGCGTCAAGTCTGCGTTAAGGACCTGGGGCTCCCATGTTACATTTATTTCTTTCAAAAGGAGGTGGTGTCTTATCATGGTTGACCACTTTCTAGTCAGTCACTATAAAATATTAACATCAAATTGCCTATTAATTACCACCTTTGCATGCATGCATTTGCATTATTCATGCATGCAGATCGCATGCAAAGAATGTTATTGCATTAGGGGGGCGGTAACTTGGGTGGGGCCATGCATAATAATCGTGATATACACTGTTTAATGTGCATTAGAGCACTACTGCGGCTTGATGCATCACACAGATTACTATAAACAAATTACTCACTTTTGAATATTGTATAATTATTTTATCACAGACTTTGAATTGTGTGTTTGTATATTAGACTAAGGGGAGAGATTCTGCAAGCGTGTAGTTTGTGTAGGGGTCTATAACAGCTTGGCTTGTTCTGTTTTCCTAATAGGAGGTGTTTTTTTGCTATGGGTCCTGGTGTCATGTTTACAGTGTTTCTTTTTTATAGATAGGGTTGTTACTGTTTGAATGTTGGCAGTTAGTACTGTTATGATGTGGGAGGTTTCCTATATTATAACTAATTTGTTTACTCAGATTGAATCTTTGGGTTCCGGTGGCTTGCAGGGCATAGACAAAAGAGACCCGTAAGGAGCGGTTGGATGAAGTCACGATATGGGCAGAGGTCAGGGTGAAGACTGTGTCCAGGCCAAAGTTGGGGCAGACAGCGAGCAGGTAATAGCTGGGTCCAAGCTGGGGTCAGGGCCAGTGGCAGTCCAGAAGTGAAATCAAAATCTGTATCTGGGTCAGAACCAGGAATCTGGCCAAGACAGGGCAAGGCAACAGAGGCAGGCAAGGGCAGGAACTAGGCAAGGCAGAACAGCAAAACAAAGAAGTGAGGCAAGGCACAAAGAACTAGCAACATGCACTGCAAGGCAGGAGGACCTGTTATTGAGGCGCCAGCTGGGAGCATTGCCTGGGTTTAAATACTCAGCCGGCACTGACATAAGGGAGCGGCGCTGCAGGTTTTCTTCCACGGGGCCATGAAAAGTTGGTGCGCATTGTGCACGCACGCCCCATGGGAGCCCGGGGAAGACATGGCAGCGTCCCTGCCACTGCGAGGCCCCTGGTGTCGGAGGGTAAATGTGGCCAATTGCAGGGGGTCATTGAACGGCTGGCTCAAATCCTAGGTTTCCTTTAGTCGCAATTCCTTTTACACCTAAAAACCTTTTCTCCAATATACTGACCTGGTTATATCTGAATTAAATATCAACTTTTTCTTTGTGTTCAAAGCTGTACAGTCTTTCACCTCTCTAGATCTAGCCATCAGGTCTCCTTATAATTTATTCCTGCACTCAGGATAAGTCTCCTCATACTCTGCCAACTTTGTTTTTCTTTATGGTACTTGCCCTCATGCCTTTTCCCTTACTATGGCCTATTGTTTGGCATTCACTTTTAATGTCCGTATGGAAAGCCCCCTGTCTGTTCACTGCAAACCTCTTTTTAAAGATACCCTTCTTCAAAGAAGGATCCTATTGATCTGCATGAAACCCATTAATGCAGGGATGGGCAAACTTTTGGCCCTAAGGCAACATTGGGAGTCCAGTCTGAGAGTGGGAGATGCAAAGTGAAGTTCTGGGTCTTGGAGCCCTGTGGAGCGGAGGGGGGTCCTCTGAAGGTCCAAAGACCATGTTTGTTCTAGCCTCAGGCCAGAACCCCTATCATTGCCACAGGCAGGATGGAAACCTCCTATGGCTTGTGTGTGGCTCTGTTTGTCCTTTGCACAATAAACTCATCTGTAACTGCAGCGCCCCCCCCCCTCCCCCTTTCACAGGTATCTTCTATCACTATTTTTATGACTTGTGTTAATCATTTTATGTTTGTATTTCTTTTTTGTCCTTGTGTCTGACCTACTATGGGCCAAATTTTAGTTTTAGGAAAAAATGCTAGATGACTACAAGTCCATTTGCTTGCACAGTTTTGAGAGAGTGCATCTTTTCTGAAGGGGGTCACTTCCTATATCATTTGGACATGAAAACATATTCTCAGAGGAGAAGCAGGATGTTAGTCCTCACACATGGGTGACATCAGATGGAGTCCCGATGCGGAAAACTTATGCCAAAGTTTCCAGAACTTTGACTAGGCGTACTGAACATGCCCTACATCATGTGCCCATGTGGCGTCCCTCTTCAGTCTCTTCTTTTCCGTGGAGCTCTAAGCCTCGTGGTCTAATTGAGCTCACTTTGGCTGTTTCTGGCCTAGTGGAAAACATATTTTTTCATTGTGGTTTTTTGCAGTTTTTCGTATCATTCCATCACCGGATCTATCTTGGTGCCTCCCCATAGTGTCTTAATCAGGGATTTTTTGGTATTTCTGGTAAGTTTCCTTTTACGGTCTATTTCCCCCCATGGTAGTGGTGTCCTGGTGTCCGCTGGCCATCGATGGCTGCAGCCATTGTTTAGTGTCTATGGCCCCCTTATCTTTCATTCCACCACAGCCACATCCAGTTTTCGTAGATACCTCCGGTGCCCAAGAGCCATATCCTTTACGGATTCTCATGAAATATGTGTCCTCTGACTGGGGCAACGTATAACATCCAGGGTTGTTGCTAGTGCACCCAAATGTCCCTGAAGGGGGACATCTGCTTCGACTTGAAAGATGGATCTGCATCAGCATCAATGGACACCATGCCATCGACATTGGTGAGACAGTTGGTGCTGTCGGTGGATAGGAGCACCAGAGACTGATCATAGTCTATCTCCTCCAGGCTGAGGATGCCGGTTTAATCATCTTCAGTCTCTGTACCGGGGAAAGCCTGGGCCGAGTATCAAGGGAAGCCTAAGAAGCATCAGCACCGGTCCCTGTTGATGCTCGGTGATGGGTGCGGGGATGAACCGGCCTTTGCAGCAATGTCCCCCAAAGCGACCTGTTGCAAGGAGACCCCATCCTCTATCGGTGCTGGGGGTTTGCAATGGTCTCCACCAGTCCTGGTACCAGGCACTGATCCATCTTGCAGGTCTGAAGAAGATATGGCCACCCCCTCCTTCCTCCTTCCCTCTAATCAGTGTAGGCTTCAGCAACGTTTGTGGAGGAACTGGAGTATTGAATTCAGCTGGTGGTGGATCGTGTACTGCACGGCATCGAGCCTGTGGCACAGATGGGACTGGAGCCAGTGCTGCCAGTTATCCTATCTCTGCTGGGGAAGCTCAACATGCTCATCGGTGTCTTAACCTAGTTGGTGTCAGCTCCTGGGAGGGCACTGGTACCTGGCGGGCACAGAGGCCTCCCCCTATAAGGTGGTCATTGCCAGTTCCTCTGAGGAGGAAGCTCCACCAGCCACGCATGTAGGGCCCCATCCCCTGTAGCTTACAGTGAGGATGAGGGTCCCTATGACCCTTGGGAGTATGATCCAAAGGAGTCCTTCTCAGAGGACTCTGATGGCCTCCTGTCAGACCCTTTTCCTCCAGATGAGCGAAGGAAGTCCCCACCAGAGGATTTGACCTTTGCAGGGTTTGTGAGGGTGATGGCGGAGGCCCATCCCATTTTAACTTTTAACAGAGGAGGATGCCAGGCACAAAATTCGTGAGATCCTCCAGTTCATGGAGCCTCCAGTTCATGGAGCCTCCTAAGGCCACCTAAGGCCTCCTAAAGCCACCTAAGAAGGTGGACGGGTGTCTACCTCGTCCAGAAGGCTGCCAGATTCAATAAGCATCAGCTGCCTCACCAGTTAGTGGTGGTTGAATCTGCTCTCAAGAGGGCGAAGTGCTCTCTGATTTCTTCTTCGGTGCCCCCAGGAAAGGACCACAGAACGGTGGATGGTCTTGGGAGGAAGGTGTTCCAAGGCGCCATGCTTATTGCCCGCATCACTGCCTTCCAGCTCTAAGTGAGCCAATACTCATGAGACATCTGGAAGCAGGTGCAGAAGGTTACTGAGTAGCTGCCTCAACAGCAGCAAGATACCCTTATGTCGCTGGTGCACAAGGACCTGGAGTGCGGAAAACACGAGGTCCGTGCGACCTATGAAGTTTTCGAGACTGCATTGAGGGTTTCTGCAGCAGGAATTGGCATCCGCAGAATGGCATGTCTGCAGACCAGAGGTACAGAAAAAACTCACTGACATGCCTTGTACTTGAGAGAATCTCTTTGGAAATAGGGTGAAGGATGCTGTGGCCCAACTTCCGGACCATTATGAGACCTCCAGCAATGCCAGTACTCTGGACCCATCTTCCTTGTCCAGGAAGCTGACTAGACTGGGGCCAAGGAAGTCTTTCTTTCGCCAAAGAAAGTACAATTCTCTTCCTCCTCACTCCTGTCAACACCATCAGAGCTCCCATGTCCATCCCAGGCAACAGAGAGCCCCCAAGCCCCAGTCAGCTCCTCAGTCAACTCTGGGGTTGGGGTTTTGATTGGGCCGTAGGGAGTGTAAGCCAGTTGCCTGTACCTGGGATAGTGGACCCTCCGGTTGGGGGCAAGCTGTGGTTCTTTGTGAACCAGTGGTACAGTGTAACCTCGGACCAGTGGGTTCTGTCCATTGTCCACCAAGGGTACCAATTGAATATATTGGGTGTCCTGCCAAATTGCCCTCCGTGCTCATATTGAGGGCCAGTAGCGCATCATGAGGTACTACTGAGCTCTCCTCCCTCTTAACGGCCAGAGAGGACAAGCCCATACCACTAGGGCAAAGAGGGTGGCAATTCTACTCCAGGTACTTCCTGATTCCAAAGAGAACAGGAGGACCTAGACCTGAGCACCTTGAAAAGGCTTCTAAAAAAAGAAAAGTTCAAGATAGTTTCCCTGGGCACCTTGATTTCCCCCCTCCCCCCCCTTTTTGAAAAAAGGGAACTGGCTATTCTCCCTTGACCTAAAAGATGCATACACTCATATTGAGATACTTCCTGTAACCGGGAAATATCTCCAATTCGTGGTGGGAACACAGCACTTCCAGTACTGGATGTTGCCATTTGGGCTCACTTCCGCCCCATGGGTCTACACAGAATACCTGGCCTTGATGGTGGTGCACCTCCGCAGAGTGCATGTCTTCCTGGATCTGGATGATTGGTTGGTCAAGAGCATATCTCAGGCAGGGACAGTCAAGTCCATGCGCCTAACCATTCGGGTGTTGGAAACACTAGGGTTTGTTCTCAACTACCCAAAGTCCCATCTCAGCCCATCTTCTTAACTGGACTTCATAGGAGCCTTGCTAGACACAGTTCAGGCCAAGGCCTTTCTGCCCTGCCAGAAGGCTGTCGCTCTGGCAACCACTGCGGCAGAAAATGAACAGCCAGCAGGTGTCAGACTTGCACATGTTGAGGCTGTGGGCCATATGGCCATAATTGTTTGTTACTCCCTTGGCACGTTTACACATGCACAGAGCTCAATGGACCCTGAGATCAGTGGTGCCAGGCCATTCAGAGCCTTCAAGATTGCATCTGAGTCACCTAGTCTGTATGAGACTCATTGTCCTGGTGGCAGGTACTTTCCAGTCTAGAACAGGGGATCTTGTTTCAGAGTCTCCCTATTCAAATTGTCCTACCCACGGATGTATCTGCCTTGGGATGGGCAGCTCATGTAGATGGACTTGGTACCCAGGGTCTTTGGTCTGCTCAGGAATGTTCTTGTCAAATTAACTTCCTGGAGCTTCGGGCAATCAGATATGTGCTATGGGCTTTCAGAGATTGGCTGTTCAATAAAGTTGTCCTGATCCAGACTGACAACCAGGTAGCCATGTGGTATGTCAACAAGCAGGGAGGCATGGATTGTACCTCTTGTAACAGGAAGTGGTCCAGATCTGGTTGTGGACCACAGGATGGTGCTCAGGGCCATGTACCTGGCCGAGACAGAGAATGTGGTAGTGGCCAGGCTTAGTCAAGCCTTCAGAACCCATGAGTGGTCCCTGGACCAAGGAGTAGCGAATTGGATATTCCGCCTCTGGGACCTTGCTCTGTTTGTGGCCCTCTGCAACAGGAAGTTGCCTCTGTTCTGCTCCCTGTCCAGGTGAGGGGCAAACCAGCCTCAGATGCCCTTGCCTGTCATTGGAGTAAAGGTCTGCTGTACATATATCCTCCGATTCCCTTAGTGGCGAGGACAAAGGGACTATGATCCTCATTGCCCTTTTATTGGCCATGGTAGGTCTGGTTTCCACTCCTACGGGAGTTGTTTATCCAAAGACCTATCAGTCTGGGGAGTTCCCCAGATCTCATCACACAAGACCAAAGCAGGCTGCGGCATCCCAAACTCCGGGCCCTGTTGCTCACAGCCTGGATTTTGAGAGGTTAATTCTGCAGCTGCTTGATCTTTCAGAGGATGTGTGTCCGGTCCTGGTGGCTTTTAGAAAGCCTTCCACTAGAAAGTCCTCTGGACTGAAGTGGAGGAGGTTCTCTCTGTGGTGTGAGCAGATGGCCCTAGATCCATTCTCCTGCCCCACACAAAAACTGATTGATTACCTTCTACACCTATTGGCTTAAAAAACAGCTCAATTAGAGTTCATTGTATGCAATTGGCACATACCACTAAAGTGTAGATGGTATGTCTATCTTTATTCAGCCTATAGTTGTATGTTTCATGCAGGGCCTGCTTCAACTGTAGCCTTCCCTATGGCCTCCCGCTGTCTTGGGACCTCAGTGTTGTGTTAGTTCAACTGATTAAAGCTCCTTTTGAACTGCTGTGCACCTGTGACCTGAAGTACCTGACCTGGAAGATCATATTTTTGGTGGCAGTCACTTCAGCGAGCAGGGTCAGCGAGCTCCAGGCCTTAGTGACTTATCCACCTTATACTAAGTTTTATCACGATGATAGATTTCCATCTTAACAAGTCAGTTGTCCTGCCAATATTCTTTCCTAGGCCCGAGTCACACCAAGGTGAACGAGCACTGCACAGTTCAGACTGCAAGCAAGTCGTAGCTTTCTATCTGGAGTGGACAGAAGCCCGTAGACAGGCCACCCAACTTTTTTGTTTCTTTTGGTAAGAATAGGTTTGGTGTTGCCATTGCCAAACAGACACTATCCAATTGGTTAGCAGATTGCATTTCCTTCTGTTATGTCCAGGCAGAACCACATCTTGGGGGTCATGTGAAGGCTCATTCTGTCAGAGCCATGCTAGCATCTGTGGCCCACCTGTGAGCAGTTCCCATGGAGGAGATCTGCAAGGTTGCGACATGGAGTTCTCTCCACACATTCACATCTCACTATTGGATGGTCGACGTGACAGTAGATTTGGTCTGTCCTTCGGAACCTATTTGAGGTTTAGAACCTAACTTTCCTGCCTAGGACCTGTTTGACTTCATGCTGTCTTCCCCTCTGTTATCAACAGCACCTGCGGTGGTGTGCCTGTTGGCCCCTGGTTGGCTGTCTTTTTGTCCCCTTTTTTGTTGTGGAGCAGCCTGTAGTTAGGGATTCACCCCTGTGTGAGAACTACCATCCTTCTTGTCCTCAGAGAAAGCAGAGTTGCTTACCTGTAACAGATGTTCTCCAAGGACAGTGGGATGTTATTCCTCATGAAACCTGCCCACTGCCCCACGGAGTTGAGTATCTCCTATTTTTTATTTTAATCATAATTCTATGTTATGAGACTGAAGAGGGACCCTGTGTGGACGCGTGGTATAGGGTATTCTTTGCACACTTGTGCCTAGTCAAAGTTCTAGAAACTTTGACATAAGTTTTCCATATCTGAGATCCATCTGTGAGGACTAACATCCTGCTGTCCTCTGAGAACACCTGTTACAGGCAAGCAACTCTGTTTTCTGTAGAAAAAAATGTCTAAAATCGCAGACTTGTACAAAAAGCACTGGGGAACATTTGCTCGCGTGTGAATCTTCCCATTTTGGGGCAAAAGCTGTTTTGAACAGAAAATAAAATCCTAGAACAAAGATTTGGTATTTCAAAACTGTGCAAGCAAACACTTAATCTCTCTCTACTTTATATCCCTAATCTGACCTTAAGTGCTATAAAATAGTACAATGATAAAAAAAAAAAAAAGTCATCTATAGATCTTGTAGCTGAAAAATAAAAATAGACTTTTATTGCATTTATTTTGTGTCTAGCAGTTTCCTCCTTCTCCTTTAGGCTTCTGGCCATAGGTTTAGTTTGCTTGCTTAGTTGAGGGGGAAAGGAGACCAATTCAGCACCGGGGGGGGGGGGGGGGGGGGCGGCACTGCCCCTCCCCCCCAAAAAAAAATTATGCCTGTGCTTCTGGTTCCACAGAACTTACTCAAAACAAGTTATGTGGCAACATTAATCTTCTCTCACAGGTACATATTCTCCTAGCCTCACATAATGTACATTTTTATTCCCTGTCACCTTCCATTCATAATCCAGTGAATATTCTCTCAGTAGGAGCCTGTGGATTGTGTCTGGTTTCAGAATGTGTCCGTGCTGAATATAATCTTTAAGCCTTGCTGTTATACTCAAAAACAACCAGAAAATAGAACTAGCGGAAAAAGTAAGGAACCTTGGAATAATAATGGACCCCGAAATTAAAATAAAACACATATTGCTAAAAGTAAAAGAAGGCTATGCTAAACTCATGATCCTCAGAAAACTTAAACTGTTACTAACTCCTGCAGATTTCAGAACAGTGCATCAGGCACTAGTTTTCGCCAGTACAGATTACTGTAATGCACTTTTTCTAGGACTCCCAAATACAACAAGACCACTTCAAATTCTACAAAACACAGCAGCGAGAACTCTAACTGGAAAAAGAAGAAGAGACCATATAACTGAAACTCTGGCCGAACTTCACTGGCTATCCATAGAACAAAGAATAAAATACAAAGCACTGTGCACCATACATAAACTAATACATGATGAAAAAGTGGTCTGGCTAAACACCGCACTATAGGTACACGTACCACACAGGAACCTTCGTTCAGCAAACAAAGCTCTCTTAACCATTCCCTCAGTCAAGACAGCGAGACTAACCCAGGTAAGAGAAAGGGCATTGTCTTTAGCAGGACCCACACTCTGGAACACACAGTACCTTTGGAGACCAGATTACAGAGAGACCCCAAAACATTCAAGAGAAGTCTAAAGACATGGCTTTTTAAACGAGCCTTTTATAAAGAGAACAGAGAATAGAAAATACACTGGAATAAACAGAAGAGCACCGGCACACAGCACTATTTTCATAAATGTACATTACAATATTTTAACAAATTGAGTACACAATGAATGTAATAATATAACACAGTAAATGTGATTTTTTTTTTGACCTGTAAAAGTACCTTCTAGGTACACCTGGCCAGAACCTACATCACTAAACATTTGTACGTATTTTTATGATTTAATGTAACCGAAACTTAATGGCACCTGTTAGAATGCACTATAGTACGCTTACTAAAAACTTACTTGTGTGCCTACTTGTAAACCATTGCGATGGTATATAACTTAGCGACGGTATAGAAAAGATGTTAAATGTAATGACTGGAATTCTATCGCCTTTACCGAAGTTTGATCTGGGAAGTCTCCCATATGGTCTCTGGCAACATTATCACTGGGCCAACAGGATGACCATGAAGAGATTTTTTTTATTTTATTTCAGCTTAGAGCCCAATTAATATAAAGCTAAATCTCTGAACTGCAAGACAGCTTTAGAATGAATTACATGCTGGTATTCCAGGCGATACAGTCCTTTTATGTGTCACCCCTATTACTCGTGGCTTATTATCAGGAAGAGAAGAGAACCTGCTGCTGAAATGATATAATTACAGGCATTAGGAAATTGTGTATGCTGCGTTAAATTAGCAGCAATTGGCCTTGTTTAATTATTGGATTCCAGCAATTAAACTTGACAGTCAAGCTACTTGCTAAGCAAGAATTGGAAGATGTATACTTTGGGGGTTGCTGAGTATACTGTAAGTGATGGAGCTCTGAACAGAGGTGCTGCTTCTCTGGAATAGTACTGCACTACTACATAAAACCAAATTGGGGAAAAGAAGGCTCATGATTTTGTAGTTACTTTCTCATTTATTGTTGTTTTTTTTTTCTCCTGCAAAGCCCAGGATTAATTTTAATCCTGTTAGGGCTAAAACTGACTGTCTTATTGTTGGATATTTCCAATCATGTTGCTGGTGTGGCTTTCTCACTGTAGTTAGAATGTTTAGTTGGCTTTAGGAATCAAAATAGCAGTCTGGCATCTCTGTGAACATAAGAAATTGCCATACTGGGTCAGACCAATGGTCCATCAAACCCAGCATCCTGTTTCCAACAGTGGCCAAACCAGGTTACAAGAACCTGGCAAGCACCCAAAAACTAAGTAGATCCCATGCCTCTGATACCAGTAATAGCAAAGGCTATTCCCCAAGTTAGCTTGATGAATAGCAGTTAATGGACTTTTCCTCCAAGAACTTATCCAAACTTTTTTTTAAACCCAGTTATACTAACTGCACTAACCACATCCTCTGGCAACAAATTCCAGAGCTTAATTGTGCGTTGAGTGTGAGAATTTTCTCTGACTAGTTTTAAATGTGCTACCTGCTACTAACTTCAAGGAGTGCCCCCTAGTCCAGTGATGGCCAACCTTTTGAGCTCAGTATGTCAAAATTCATTAAAAAAAACAACTAGCATAACTCGGGTGGTGTCACTTCTAGAAAAATCCATTATTTTGTGATATTTGTAGCTCTAATTAATAACAGTGATAATTTAAAAAATATAATGTATTTATTAATAAAGCAAAAACAAATAATTCTTTACCTTACCTACTTAGTGACTTTTTTTGTTGCTGAATTTCATTGGCTTAATCTTCAATTAAAACTAATAAGGATTTTAAAAAGCCCCTGCTGTCCCCTTCTGGAAGCTCTTGATTTCCAGTCACCCTGATATTGTCGAGGAGTAGGAGGTTATCCCCTCTCTCTCACACATACACTGTCACATAATTTCACATTCATGCTCTTATATCCACCATAACCTCTCGCTCTCACTGACACTGATACACTCTCAGGCTCTAAGACACTCTCTCTCTCCTCCCCCCCCCCCCCCCCCACACACACACACAAACTCTTACTCCCTTGGATTTTCTCATACACACTCATGCTCTCACTCTCTCTGGCTCCCTCACATACACACAAACACACACACCCAGGCAAGCTCCCAGTCATTATCACACACACACACACTGACCCCCAGGCAGGCACCCATGCATTCACACACATACACCCCCAGGCAGAGTCCCATTCATACACATGCACACACTAAAGGCAGACCCCCCTCTCTTTTGCCAGCAACCTCGGAACCTCTCTCATTCCTCTACTGCCACTGTCACTGCTGCTGTGTGGCTATTGGGGAGGCGCTGATTGCTGCTACTGACACTAAAGCCCATTCTGCTGCCTCCTCTGTGCTGGCCCCGTGGGCTTCCACTTTCTCCATGTTGATCTCGTACATTGTGAGATCCTCATAGAGAAAGTGCTATTCTTGCACATTCCCAAAGATTACATGTGCCAATCACTAAAAAGTAATTTTTTTTTTTTTTTTTACCTTTGCTGTCTGATCTTAGTTTTCTAATTGGTTGGTCACAGGCTTTTTTTTTCCACCTTCCCTTTCTTAATTTTTTCAACCTTCCTTTTCTTATTTTTTTTTTTGCTAATTCCTTTTATATTGTCTATTTTTCTGTTTCTTTTCTCTCCATCTTCTTCCCTCAAACACAGTCAGGTTCTCATTCTCGCATGCATTTCTCTCTCTCTCACACACACAGGCTCTCACTGTCACATGCTGTCTGACTCTCACACACACAGGCTCTATCTCACTCCCACATGCTGTCTTGCTCAAGCACAGGCTCTCACTGGCACATGCTGTCTCTCTCACACACACAGAGGCTCTCACATGCTGTCTCTGCAAACATTCAGGTCCTCACTCTCACACACAATCTCTCAACTCATCTCATACACGCGCACACACCCCCTCTACAGACCCTCAGCCTCTCTCTCACCTCTGGGCCTCCTCGTCACGGGTCGCCGCAGGATGGGCTCTGCTGCGGCCCTGATCTTCTCGGGCTGCGGCGGCCCTGCTACCGGGCCTCTTCCTCTTCTCGGGCCGCTGCGACTTGGGATTCATGGCGGCCCGTAAGCGCTGCTCCTCTTCTGCACACGCTGATGCTCCTCCTCCTTCCTGCCCACGCGGCTCTGGCAACGTTTACATCCGGGGCCGCACAGGCAGGAAGGAGGAGGAGCATCAGTGTGTTTAAACGCAATCTTTTTCTTCGGGCCGTGGTGACGTGAGCCTCACCACGTCCCTGCCCATCTGCCTGTTGCTGCGCCTCATGAGCCACCCTGCGCCCAGGGGCATTGGGGGGTGGAGGGGTCCGGAGTGTGGGGGGAATACTAAACTAATTTTAAAGGGTCGGGCTGTGTTTTTGGGTTAATTACCCGATAGTCCACGAAACGCTGCACGTGTCAGCAAAAATGTCTCGGCGTGTCACCTCTGACATGCGTGTCATAAGTTAGCCATCACTGACCTAGTCCTTCTATTATCCGAAAGAGTAAATAACCAATTCACATTTACCCATTCTAGACTTTTCATGATTTTAAAGACCTCTATCATATCCCTCCTCAGCTGTCTTTTTAAAGCTGAACAGCCCTAACCTCTAGCCCTATCCTTCCATCCCCTTTATCACTTTGGTCGCCCTTCTCTGTACCATCTCCAGTGCAACTATATCTTTTTTGAGATGCGATGACCAGAACTGTACACAGTACTCAAGGTGTGGTATTACCATGGAGCGATTACAGAGGCATGATGACCTTTTCCATTTTATTTTCCATTCCATTCCTTTCCTAATAATTCCTAACATTCTGTTTCCTTTTTTGACTGCCGCAGCACACTGAGCTGACAATTTCTATGTTTTATCCACTATGATTCCTAGATCCTTTTTCCTGGGGGTAACTCCTAATACGGAACCTAACATCGTGTAACTAGAGCAAGGGTTATTTTTCCCTATATCCAACACCTTGCACTTGTCCACATTAAATTTCAAAGTATTAGAAAGTCATAGAAACAATATCTGTAGGAGACAACATACAGAGCTCTTCATTGTTTCCTTGGAGAAAGTAGAAAGTCTCAACACTGCTTATTGAACCAACATAAGACTTTTATCCAGAGATATAGAATATATGTGAGCTTTTGAGGTCACATAGGTCCTTTCAAAAATGACACAGGACAGCAATCAGGTTGCTGATCCTGCATACCAACATCCAGTTGATTTGGTCTCTCAAGAGGACCCATGTCAATGCAAAACATTGTTTTTATGGTTGCATGTTTGAACATTTTGAATGTTGGATAAAAGATGAGCAGCATTTGCACTGCTGCTTTCTAGCATGTCAGCTATCTCTCATATTAAGTATTTAATATTTCTGATGTATTTATTTTTGAGGCAACACCCCATGCAAGATGGAATCAACTTTAAAGATCCATGAATTACCTTTAGAACAAATCAAAAGACGTGCTATACGTATACTTAACTGCCCACTCATTATTTCTGCATTTTGGGCTCAGTACGGTTTAGTTTAACCAAACTGTGACAAGGTGCCTGCCAAGATCCTTGATAGATACGGTGCTGGTATGTTACATATGTATAGGGACCCTCTTTTTGGTTTTTATTTTATTTTCCTTGGGAATTTAACAGTGTTTGTTACAAGAACAAAAATGGTTTACCTAGAAAAATAAGACTTTTTTTTCACTAATTTCTTGTTTTGCTGAAAAATTCCCATGATAAAATAAAATAAAAATAAAGATCCCTGTTATAGCTATTACTAATCTTGGCAAGAAGGAACAGCGTGTGATAAGATGTATTAAAATCTTATTTCCGATCAAATCCCAATAAAAAATAAAAATTCCGCTATGAAGTATATAGCGGCTGTCATCTCCCAGTTTTCTGGTCTGCTGAACATCTGGTGTAGTTTAGCTTGACACTGATTCTCTTTTGCTGAGCTCATTCCTTTCTGAATCAAGCATAGGGGAAGAGCTGAACCCTGTTATATATTACTACTTGCTAGGAAAATGAAATCATCTGAATGAGCATGGAATTCAAAGCCCAACATTCAGCAATGAGCTTTATGTTAACATGACTGTTCTATTGTTTCGTATGGAAAAACCTTTTACAAATCATAATACAAATCTGTAAGAAACATGTGAAAACATCAATTATTCCAGGGTAGCTTGAATGCCACAGTATATTTTTACCATGCCTTTGTGTGTCAAAGAAGACTTTATAATGCATGTAATTATTTTTCATGGTTTACTATATTGTAACTTCTGGTTTCAGTATTTTTTAATAGCTTGATTATTATATTTATAATTTGTGTGCTTACTGGTCTTTTTGTTATACAATACTACATGTGCAACAATGTATCATAATGGGTATGTATGTATTGCAATATATGCTGCTTTAGTCTGTGTTTTATTGTTGTACACTGCTTTGGTGTGACTTTTGAGAGGCAATTTATAAATTAATGCATTATTATTACTGCCTCTTTCCTAGGACCTCCTATATTAGGCGTTAAATAATAAATTATGTAACTTTTCTGAAACTGGCATAATTGAACTCCAGGCTCATTTCCTGGGGGAGCTGATGCCAAAGTGCTGGGGCTGTCGAAGAAAAAGCTCTGAATCTAATTCTAATAAACATTCCGTCTGCTAGCATTTTCTATTAACTTCTGTTTATTGAAATTTTAAGTATTATACAAGAAAAACATTCTTGCACAGCAAAGGTCCACTTAAGCAACATTAAAGGAAGTACACAGGGGATCACGTGACGCCTTGAGGGAAGGCGGATGTAGCTTTTCCTCGGGAGCTCCTAGGAATCGCTTCCAACCCCATCTGCACGTAAAATCGGGATCAAATTTTCCCCTTTTGCTGCGATTGAGCAGAGATTGATATCTGGCTTCGGCGACAATGACGAGACTTGCCAAAAAAGATAAAGAAAATCCTAAGGAACGTCAGCGGCCCCCTGACACCAATATGGAGGCAGACGGCGGGGCGCTGGAATCCCAAGTGCCGGCAAATTGGGCCGAGGTGCGGGCGGCAGTAGTCGCCGCTTTACAACCTGAATTCCAAAAGCTGTCTACTCAAATAGAGGATCTTACCTCCTCCATGGCGGGCTACGACAAGAGATTTAGCGAGGCAGAACAGCGGATATCGGACGCGGAAGATGGCCTCCGTGCCACGAGGTCAGACGTGGATAAGATGAAGGCGGAGCTCGCCCTCCATACAGAGCGACTGGAAGATCTTGAAAATAGGTCCCGCAGATCGAATTTGAGGTTTGTGGGCCTATCAGAATCGGTGGAGGACAGAGATTTACCTAATTTCCTGGAACGCTGGCTTACAAAAGAGTTGTCCCTCAGTCAGTCGGGAGGGCCGCTTCGGATCGAGAGAGCGCATCGTCTCGGCAAAAAAAAAGCGTCTACAGACAAGCCTCGCGTTGTTATAGCAAAAATTTTAAATTATGTGCATAAGATGGAAATATTGCAGACGCTGCGGAAGGGGACTTGCCTGCGCTATGACGGCCAGAAGATTTTGGTTTTCCAGGATTTTTCGGTGGCCTTGTCAGCGCGCCGTCGAGCAATGGCGCCCCTATGCACACAGCTCCATAACTTGGGCCAGAGGGCGGTCATTGTCTATCCGGCAAAGGTGAGAGTGGCGGCTCCAAATGGGCCGTGCTGGTTCACAGAAGTGGGGGACTTACGTACCTACATTGCCAAGCTTCAGCGAGAGTCTGGCGGCTCCCCTGCTCCTCCTGATTAACTTGGGGCGAGGTTCTGGCCTAAGGTTTCTGGCCCCGCGGTGGCGGGGATTTTCTCTTGCAGCGTAACGATATTGGAGCCGCAAGTTCCGTTTATTTTACTGTTTATGGGAAATTTGGCTGCCCTGAAATCGCAGGATTGTTGCATGAATTGAATGGACAGAGGTGGATAGTAAAAAAAAAAAAAAATAATAATTTTTTTTCTTCTACTACTGTCCGGGACTTCCGTGGGCAGCCATGTTGTTGTTCGTTTTAGACTTTTCTTTGCCAGGATGTTACCGTTTCTTTTGGGGCATATAATCCTTGATTGGTTTACAGTTGGTTCACGTGCATTTTACCACATGGACCTGCGCCTCATGCAGGGCTTGGTGATTCATTATTATATTAGGAGGCATGACAAGTCATCGGCCCCGGTATTACCACGGGTCTGCGGAGCTTCTAATTCCTATATCGCCAAGACTGTCTTTGTATCAAGCCTTGAGATTGGGTGCTCCTAGGATTCCTCTCATGCTGGCAGGTATTTTTATGTGGCTATGAGAGGGAGCTGATCTGTGTACCGGTAAGCTTAACTGATCCTGCGCCAGATGCACCGCCAAGGCACAGAACGAGGGGCAGTAACTGGGTCATCCTTCATACCACACATATGGATTACCGATAATCAAGACATTTTTTTGAGCTGTTTATCAATGTGCATATGTTGTTTGATTTCTTGATATCATGTCCCTGCTTGCCTATCAGTCTGTATGGGGGGGGAGGAATCTCCGCGAGGGGTTCCAGTTCCTTCCTTCCGTTCAGTTCCTGTTTTTTTTTTCACCGAACACGTATTTGTCTTGTTCATTGCAATTTGGGACAGAGAATGTTAAGTAGTAATGTTTACTTTGTACTTTGGGTGGCGCTCCCCTTCCTGATTGCAAATAATATGTGCAGCTAGATGGGGGAGTACTCATCAGAAACTAGCAAGCTCCTGGACAAGAGGGTTAGGGGGATAATGAAATGGAGGTAGGTGGGGGGAAGGGATAGGGAGTTTCTAGCGTTAAACGTGATCCAATGGGTGGGGTTATTTGTAAGTTTAGGTGTGGAGGGGGGCAGGGCTGTTCTGGGGGGGAGGGGGATAGGGTGGGTCCGGGGGGATTTAGTGAGCATGGAGTTTTGGAGGTGATAGGGTTCGGGGTATGGGGGTCATTAACTTCTGTAATTACGAGTGGGTGGTCCTCTTTGAAGGTGGAACTGGCCTTGCTGGGACGGCCGGTTCCCTGTACAAATTTAGAGTATAACGTCTTTCTCCGATTTTTTCTTCCGGAAAATGGTTAATCTAGGGCACAAAATATTTTCCTGGAATGTCTGTGGTATAAACTCCCCAATTAAAAGGTATAAGATATTACAAGCGATGAGGCGTAAAGCTGCAGATATAGTAATGCTTCAAGAAACTCATTTATCAGACGGAGAACATGCCAAACTACGGCAAGGATGGGTGGGCGAAGTGTATTTTGCATCAACAACCACCAGATCGGGGGGCGTGGCGATACTGGTACGGAAAAATATTCCCTTTAAGGTGTCAAATGTGCAAAAGGATCCTAATGGGAGATATTTAATTTTGGAGGCGGAATTATATCAGGCCCCTTTGGTGCTTTGCTGTGTATACGCCCCGAATTCCCAGCAGGCAACTTTTTATAAAACTTTACGCCAGGTGCTTCTCCCATACGTAGACAAACACCTGGTGGTGGGGGGGGATTTCAACGCTTTGAAAGACCCAAAGTGGGATAGAATCTCGCCATTATCACATACTGGGCACCCTAGTAAAGAACTTCAGGGGTTAGAAACTACTCTCCACTTGGTAGACTCGTGGAGGACGCTTCATCCATTTGATAAAGAATTTACTCATGTTGCGAGAGCACATGAGACCCAATCTCGCATTGATTATTTTTTTGTGAGCTCCTCCTGTTTCTCTCACGTTCTCTCTGCAGGGATTGGGGATGTCCTGATATCAGATCATGCACCGATTTGGCTAGAGTTGAAGGCCAGTTCGCTTGCTCCTCGGGAGCGACAATGGAGGTACCCATACTTTTTAGCTGAGGACATGGCTTTTCAGGCATATATTAGGGGACGGTGGGATGATTTTGCAGCCAACAATGCACAACACGTGGGGGACCCCGTTCTGTTTTGGAACACGGCAAAAACGGTCCTGAGGGGCGACGTTATTTCCTACATAGCACACTGGAGGAAGTCCGTAGATAGTCGTCTTTTAACACTTAGCGCTCAACTTCAAAAGGCAAAGACAGCTTTGATAGTCAACCCCTCCCCGAGACAGCGTTCTATGTATGTCTCTTTGCAGTCTGAGATAAACTCCTTGTTACATCAACGGGCGAAAAAAAGTGTCCAGTATTACCGCTTCAAACTTTATCAATATGGGAATAAGACCGGGAAAATGTCGGCATCTTTGGTGAAGTCCGCGGGTGGGTCTCGCTATATTTCGGCTTTGAGAACGGGGACCGGGCGAATAGTTAATAACACTCCAGATATCTTAGCGACTTTTCAAGCTCATTTTGCCACTCTATACCAATCTGGCAATTGGAATATGGAGAGTTGGGAGGACTTTTCCTCCCGATTAGCGCTTCCCTCGATTACTGTGGCACAACAGAGATGGCTTAATGAGCCTATTACACAGGAGGAAGTGCGGAAAGCCATTCAGACTGCCAAAAAACTTAAAGCTCCTGGGCCTGACGGATTTAGTTCCGAATTTTATAAATGCCTGGTACAACCACTTACCGTTTTCCTTCCAGAGGTGTTCTCGAAGTTAGTGGAAGAGGGTTCCTTCCCTCCAACTGGTAATATAGCTCACGTGACTTTAATTCCCAAACCCGGAAAGACTTACTGGAGCCCACGGCTTACCGGCCGATATCTTTGTTAAATGTCGATAATAAGCTGCTCGCCACTATCTTGGCCGCTCGCTTGGGGACTCTGCTACCCAATCTGGTCAAACCCGGTCAGGTGGGATTTGTTAAAAGGAGGTATGCCTTGACAAATATTCGATGGATAACTGCGGCAATGACCCTATGTCGTAGGTCAAATTTCCCCTTTTTGGTGGTGAGCCTGGATGCAGACAAAGCCTTTGACAGAGTTGAGTGGGGGTTTTTGTTTCAAGTTCTTAAGGAAATGGGGTTCCAGGGTTTTTTTCTACAGGCTATCCAATTACTCTACAGTGACCCTCAGGCGCGGATTTCAGTGAATGGCATGCTTTCTACTCCCTTTTCCATACACAGGGGCACCAGACAGGGCTGTCCGTTATCCCCCCTCTTATTTTTATTAACTTTAGAACCTCTATTGCTAGCGTTGCAGGCCACTCCTTCCATTAGGGGAGTACAGTTTTACTCTCAAACGACAAAAGAGATCTATAAATATTCTGCGTTTGCGGACGATGTTCTGGTCTTCCTGACTTCTCCTGAAAGTTCCCTGCCAACTCTTCTCACATTGTTCCGGGACTATGGGACATTCTCTGGCTTATGTATCAATTGGGAAAAATCGGAAGCTCTGGGGTTCCCATCCACATTGATTGAGAATTGGCGGGGGATCTTCCCTTTAAAAGCAGCTGGCACTTCCTTCAAATATCTGGGGATTCATATCTCCTCCGACCCCACCATGATCTATTCTTTAAATATTCCTAAATTACTTGTTATGACACGCGAGAGGTTGGTATTATGGGGGGGCCTTCCAATTTCCCTGGGTGGACGTATTAATTTATTCAAATTGATCCTTTTGCCCAAGTGGCTCTACGTATTACAGAATTTCCCCTTTTTGATTACGCGGAGAGATTTGGGGAGTTTTGATACTATGCTGAGAACATTTCTTTGGAGGGGCAAGAAAGCTCGCATTCCGCTGCGTTGGTTAAAGTCCAAATGGGGATCTGGGGGGATGGGAGTCCCTGATTTGTTTTGATACTCGGTAGCAGCGAACTTGCGCATTGTACGTGACTGGGTTTTGGAGACCTCTCACTCGGTAGTCTTGTTGGCTGATCAAACCTTACTTGCCCCACTAGATCCTCATTATGTCCTCATGTGTCCTAAACGAGAGTTAGCCCTCACGGTCCGCCAAGATCCCCTAATAGCGCCTTTAAGGTTCGCGTGGCAAGTGGTGACTAAGCAGCTGGGTACCCCTGCGTGTTGTGCCTATTTGGTCCCTATTGGTGGAAATCCGGACTTTACCCCAGGCTCGCAGAATCAGGTCTTTCGAAGCTGGGCAGCTAAAGGGATTACGTTAATGGGACATGTGATAGATATCTCTGGAAGGCCCCATTCCTTTCCTGAACTTAAATCTCTCTATGGGTTGTTAGGGACTCATGTATTTGGGTACCTGCAGATCTGCCATTATTGGAGAGCGCTTCCAGATACATATAAATCCCTTTCGCACTTTCAGACCCTTGAAAAATTCTTTCAATTGAGTAGCCCTCAAGGGCCTACCTTGTCCAGTTATTATCAAAATCTCTTAAAGGGCTTCAATAATGAGGTGTTTCCCACGGCAGTGGGTAGATGGAATAGAGACGGGGTCTTTCAAGTTCCTCTTGGGGTTTTCTGGTCCAGTATGCGCACGTTATCACGAATCACGAGTAATATGTATTACCGTGAAATGCAGGTGAAATTGCTGTATAGGGCATATATTACTCCACAGGTTGCACACTATGCTGGGTTGATGCCTAATGCCGATTGTCCTAAGTGCCGGGGAACGCCGGGCAACTTCACTCATGCTTTCTGGGCATGTCCGGTGATTCGGAAATTTTGGGGCAGAATAGTAGGATATCTGCAAACTCTGTTGGGTGTCACCTTATCCCTTTCTCCATATATGATTCTTTTTGATTGCATACCTCGTCCTCCAATTAGGGGATTTGGGACTCGCTGGTTTTTGAGGAAAGCATTCGCTGTGGGGAAAAAGTGTATCCTACTTGCCTGGAAGGAGACGGAGGGCCCTTCTTTTTGGATGTGGAGGATTCATTTACATCGTATGATGCAGATGGATCATATGGCGTCCGCCGGTTGTCCTCAGAAGCGTAAGAAGTTTCTTCAAATTTGGCATGACTACATACAGGGCTTACCTCATCGCGCAAGGAGCCTCGTACTGAACAATTGAATTGCTTGGGAGATACAAGATCATCTACTTGTGATGTTCACTGATATTCACTACAGTGGGGTGTTAGGGTGGGATGGGGGGGGAGGGGAGGGTAGAAGCGGTATGTTAGTACATTATGGTCGTAGTGAGGATATTGGTATGTCATCCACTTTTAACTGATGCCCTGTGGTTATAAACTATGCTTCTGCGGGTGGAGGGAGGGGGTAATGTGGGAGAAAACCAAAAATATTTGGACGTCTTATTACACTGTAAAGATACGATGCCTGGGGTGCCACAGTGTAAACCCCAAGGCGTTGCGGTTGTTACCTTTGTTTGTTCAATAAAAATTGTTTTACAAAAAAAAAAAAAAGGAAGAACACAGGGACGGTAACTTTCAAACCAGCATGTATGCACACATTTGCTGCATGCATACGTCGGCCTGCGCCCATAAACAGTCATGTTATAACATATGCACGCATATGCGCACATGTTATAAAATAGCCTGACTGCACACAAGTGTGCCAGATTTTTAAGTGGGCGTGCGCATGTGTGCACAAATCCAGCGTTTACTGCATAATTCAGAAGATTTTAAAAGGGGTGCGTGCGCAGACTCCATGCCCAGTTTTCAGTTCGTCCTCAGTTCACCCATTGAGAGAGTTCCTCCAAATCCCTCATTTAATAGTCTTCACTCCCCCCAGTTATTGCCAACCCTTAAAACACTGTAGATCTGCCAATTATTCTTTATTTTATTATTTGCATGTCATCCATGGTAGAAGTAAAGTTTTATGCAGCAGGGGTTCTTGGCATGTGCGGGATTGTGTAAGTATTTACATCTCCATCTCAGGTTCATGTCCTGAAACAGCTGTGTCCCACCCAGACCATGCCCACACCCCGTCCCTTTTTTGAAAACGTACGAGATGTGCATTCTCCGGGAGATACATGCATATCTTGGAAGCTTTAAAAGCCGCTTGGTGCACACAAGCTCAGCATATTCATCCATCCCCTAATTAATGCACAAGCCAGGCTTTTAAAATTCACCTTTAAGGAAATTTCAAGTATACTATAGTCCATATTGGAGAAGGATCCATTAACAAATTAAAGGAAAACTAGGCAGAAATAAACATGATGCAGTATAAATTATATAGTGTCTCATTCAAGTTCCTTTTGAAGTATCGCATGTAGTTTATCATGGAGAAACATATACATTTTTTTAACCTTGTCAGCTTTTTTTTTTTTTTAATTTATGATTTTTATTGCTGTAAGAATCAAAAAACAGGTATAACACTTATAAAAACACAACACCCAGCTATAACATGGATCGAGGTTGAAAATACAGCTTAATACCTTAACAGCAACAATGTTTATGTAAGTAAACCTTGTCAGCTTTTTATCTCACCCCTAGATAATTTATAAGGCATTTGCACTGATATTTTAAATAAAAAGTAGCAGCAATGTGCTAGAAATTCGACCTATACAACAGAAAATCTGTTGCTTTTTTTTTTTTCTTTCTCTAGATAAATCTGAAAATAATTCTAATTTTAGAATTATCAAACAACTTTGTGCCTGAAAAATAACTGAAGGACAAGCTGAGCATCTGATTCCAAGGCAAAATGAACAACCAAGTTCGAGTTAGATGATACTTGATTATCCCTTTTTATCAATAAAGAAAAATCCATGCTTTCCAACGCAGACTCAGTTACAGCTATATTGGCTATTGGAGCCTCAACCTTCTAGAATGGAGGTGCATAGTAAAGCCAAATAAGTGGAATAGATGCAGTGGGGTTAAGAAAACAGTCCTTCAAATATTGTCAAAATATGTTCACTGGAATCTTAAAAGTAAACTTGGGAAAATTTAAAAACTTCATGGTTTTCTTTCAAATCAAATTTTCAAAGTTTTCAAACTTCTTTTGCAACTGCTGATTTTCTTTTAATAATATTTCCATGCTCTTCAGTTCTTGCAGGTAGTCTCCACTTCTTTTATCTTAACCTGGTTTTCATATAATTCTCCTTTACTTTTTAAATCATTCATCTGACCCCCAAATTGGGAAATTTGACCTGACAGCTGTTTCTTCATAGTGAATATTGCCTTCCAAAGTTCAACCAAGGCTATAACACCCCCCCACCCCCCCACACACACAATTAAGTTCAAAAATCCCTTCAACCAGATTTGAACTTTAAGCATACCTGAAGTGATAACCATAGACAAATTATGTTGATCTTTTATTTATTAGATGCTCTTCCAGTTGGTGAGATTAGTGTGTTACAGAACAGTCAAATAGTAACATTAACAGAGGGCTATGTCAAAGAGCAAAGAACAAGACAAGAAATACATACCCAGTCTTCAGTAATGACTACATGGGAAAGGCACAATTGAGTTTTATAGCACAAAAGAATCTAACAGCAACAGCAAACATGAGAATAGAGGGTCAGGAATGGTTGGGGCAACACAGCCAACTCGGGGCCAAAAGCCTTTGTGAATAGCCAGGTTTTCAATATTTTTCTGTAGGTCAGGAGTTTTGGGGGGCATCTAATGTGCAATAGTGGGGAATTCCAAAGGGCTGGGACTGAGCCAACAAAGATTCTTCTTGTGCTGATGAGTCGGGTTACTATCAGGTGGGTATTTGGTAGCGTGTAAAATGGGGGAAGTGTACAGTTGATCAGGTAAGATGCAGCCAGGCCTTTGAGCACTTTATAGGCCAGGACCAGGATTTTAAAGATAGTGTGGTGGGCGATTGGCAAGCAGTGGTGTCACTGGCTCAAACTTATTGGTATTGAGCATGGTCCATGCTGGATTAGCTGCAAGTGGTAGCTGAGTTTTTTGGAAAGGCCAATGTAGAGGGAATTGAAGTAGTCTAGATGGGAGATGACATAAGCCTGTATGATGGTGGCATAAGCAGAGGCATCAAAGAGTAGGGGGAAATGTCAAAGCTGGTACAGGTGGAAGAAGGAGACTTTTTGGTAATGGAGCATATCTGAACTTCCATAGTGAGCTTGGAGTCTAGGATGAAACCTAGATTGTGATCTTGGTGGCTGTATGGTATAGATCTTCCCAAAACTATATTAGAGGATATGGCAGAATGATCTAATTTACTAATTGAAAGTACTTCTGTTTATTTTATAATTTTTTTTTAGATAAAGCTTCAATTTGTTGAAATGTAGCTAGTTTGCAAGTCCTCATCAGGCAGGTATTCAGGTTTTGGATGGCTCGATCAGGGTCATTATCCAGGGGACAGAGGAGCTGAATATCATCTGCATAGATGTGTTGAGGGATATTGCAAGCCTTGATTAGCTCACCCTGTAGGGCTAGGTAAATGTTGAATACAATGGGGGAGACGATAGTGTCTTGAGGTTCCCCACATGGAAGAGGGTGGGGTGGGAGGAGGCCTTGCCTAGAGAGATGGTCTGAGTGCAGTTCTGGAGGAAGGACTTGAACCAGGCAAGGGCTATGCCAGAGATTCCTAATTCTGCCAGATGGAATATGAGGATCATACTAACAACATAGTCAGCCATTTCCAGATTTGTAATCCCTGGCTGCATTCACCTTCCCTAATTGGTGAGCTGGCTCCAAAATGCTTTTTCACCTTTCATCTATCAGCCAGCATCTTCAAGCTGGGCTGTGGTGTCCAGAAGGTCGGAGCTACTCTCTGCTGGCTGCTTGGGTGTGATGCAGCCCTCTGAGATGGAAGACATCTCAAACTGCTGTGATGAGTTAATATTGGCTCTCGCCAAGGAATCTTCCTGTCTAGGCAAACCTGCTGCAGGGAGTTTTGTTAGAAACCTGCATCTGCACTGCAACGAGGATAGAAATCAATAAGACCGATGACCAGTGGCACCATGGGTCCCGATGGAACAACCCAGGCTTTATCCTTCCTCTTTTGTCCCATATATCAGATAATAGAAAGTGAAAACTCTTAGAAGAAGATAAAGAGAGCTGCAGAGACACAAATCTAACATGCCGCCATCTTGGAGCCTCTTTACTTGAGCCCTGGCATTCTAAAGCATAAGTATGTTTCCTGACTAGATCTCAAACAGCTTGTGGGTTCATACCAGGATAGCCTGTCACATAAGATGGATAAAGGCTTCTCAGAGCCTTAAATGTCAAATAGCCTGATGTAATGAAGTGTACTGGATTAGGGCATTCTATTACGTTAATTTTAGCGCACTTTTTTTGTGAGTTAAAATTACTTTCAATGTAATAAAGGTTTTAGTGCATGAAAAATGTGTGCTAAACAGGAAGTGAAGAAACAAGTTAATTTTGGTACACTCTGCATACTAATGACCTGCATATGGAATTACTTCCAGTGGAGGAATATGTGTGAAAAATTAGTGCACTTTTTTACTTCTGTTTTACCGCTAAACTTTTACTTCAGCTCCTGAGATAAAAGTAAATTTTTAACTTTTTCATTTATTCCTATGGGAAGCAAATGGAAGTTTTAAAAATGTCAGCCTCTAACTGACCTGGAATACTTAAGTAGGGGACTGACTCACAGACCCAGAACTTTCCCATCCATACAGCTCAAGTCCAGGATCCCTGCACCTTCTAACCCACCCTATACTATACCCAATCTTTCCTATCCCCCTCCTTACTATTCACTATGCTCCTCCAGCCTCTAAGCTCATTCATTCATTTATTGCCCCTCCCACTCCCACTCACCTAACCACCCCTACCCAATCTGGCTACCCAACAATAGATAGATCGATAGAGACAGATCGCCATGTGGCACAACGTTTATTGCTTTGGAGAAAGCGTCGAGGAGAGGGCTGCAGACTCCGTGAAGTTGGTTTTGGGAAACATCTAACCCCCTGAGGAAAGGCATTTTCGTCTGAAACATGTTGGGATAACGTACAAGAAGATGGACACACCAACCTAAATCCGGGAAGTCTGTTTTTTACCTTTTATTGACATTCTCATTGAGCACAAGGGAGTAACCTTTGCGGTCACGCATTTAAAAATAGCATTGCCACGGAAGAGTTCTTCATGTGTTGCTAGGGACAACACAAGTTCATATAGAAAATTTTCAAAAAATAATTATTAAAAGTTTACCGAGGAGGAAGGTTGATGATTATAAGCTCACCTTACGGAGGTGCGGGGCACCTACACTATGTATGAAACCTTTCTCTGACTCCATAAAACATTTTAAAAAAAAATTTACACACATGAAAAAATGTTTTCACCACAGACAGTGTAGGCATTTACTTTATTAAAATTAATTCACAACACACATACCATTTATTCAAAGGTTTATTGAATTGCAGAGCGACAGAGCGGTAGCTCTTGATTGTTTTTGTTTACCCAACAAGTGGGACAGAAAAAGGTGCCATTTTACAGGACAAGTATACAGAAATCTTATAAGATGCTCAGATTTAGGCGTAGGGCCATAATGGAGAGGAGGTTAGGAGGATGGATGGAGGTCTAAAGTGGGGGTTAGGACTTTTTCTAGCATGTGGATAAATGGATTCAGTACCCAGTGGTTCATGCACCTCTACCAGCAGATGGAAACTGAGCAAACTGATGTCACAGTATATATAGTCCTGCCATGACATCAGCCTGCCAGTATTCTCCGTCTCCAGCAGATCGTGGATGTGCATGTCCCTACTGGGGATTGTTTCAAACTTTTAGAGGAGAATTAGTAGGAGCTTTGAGTTGCCCTGCTCTCCTAATGGTCCCATCCCCAGCTGAGAATTCTTGAGATGATTTCCATGGTCCCTCAGATGAGTGCCTTGGTCCGGTAGCTGATTCTTCAGATGGCGTGGTCTTAGCTTATTTAAGCAGCTGAAAGGCAGTGGATGCAGGAAGCAGAGTATTGTAGTATATGCCCTCTTTCCCCGCAGCCAGAGACAGTCGCTGAGCTCAGGTAAGTTTAAAAAAAAAATGTCAGACAGAGTAGAGGGGCTGTTGTAGGACATCCTCCAGTCTCTGTGCTCGGCACACCATTCTGACATTTGTTCCTGCTCCCATGGAGGTTAAGGGACCAGGGCACTCTGGCAGATTGAGCAGATGGGCTAGACCCTGCTGTTAGGCTTCTTTCTGTACACTGCATGGGAGGCCATGGCGGTGTTTTCACGCGCCTTTTTCTGCACGTTTGGCTGCCCTCTGCAGGATATTCGGTGCGTGCAAGTGCATCCGGCTGTGTGTCTGAATTGTGCGCCCAGTTTCTTTTGGACGCCCTGCCTGTGCACACATTCTGTTACATATTGGTTGTGTGCCAAGGATTGGCAGGGTGACAGTTTTGAGGCACATAACCTTTGGATCCAGTTTTGTGCCCCTAAATTTTGTAGCATGATTTTGGCAGAATGCACATTTTCAATTGCCTGTTAAGCATACTAACGGACTAATGGTGCCTGTGGCTAAGAAACCTAAGCGACTTTCCCTCTGTTGCCTGTCATACTCAGGCATCTCACCCTGGAGTGCCCTTTAACTTGTGCCAGCACTGATAGAGGGTCAAGGAGAATTATCTTCCTCTGATTTTACTAAGCCTAGTTCTTCCCAGTCTGATAATGGCCTGGTTAAGGACATGTCAGGAGGAATGCCTGACCTTGGAACTTCCTTGACTGGTTCTTCAGCGGGTGGCAGCTCAGTGGGCACCACACAAGTGCCTCCTGGTTTTGGCATGGATCCTTCTGCCTTTTCTTGGGTAGAATTTTTTCAAGGATTGCAATCCTTACTTCAGGCACAGTCCTCAACCCCGTCCAATCCTGTCAGGTCAGATTCTCAGGCGGTGTCCTCGCCCTCTTCCGATACTATTGTTAAGAGCCGAAGTAAACTTTGACTGCAGGTACTCCCGATAGGATTCCAGATGGCATTGATGATGAGGCAGATCCTGACTCTCTGAAGGATGGGGAAATTCCTCTGGGACTGGAACTATATGTTGCATTTCTTTCATAGAGATGAACTGCTGGCCCTGATTTCCCAGTCGAAGATGCTGGGAGAGTGGGTATTTTTGGATGAGGCATTTCAGCTGATAGTGAATCACTGAGGTCTTCTGTTTCTAGACCTTCTGGCAACTTCTTGCAATGCAAAGGTTCCTTGATTCTTCAGTCGCAGGAGAGATCCGAAATCCCTGGGTATCGATACTCTCATGCAGGTCAGGCTGGAGGACAAGCTGCTATATGCCTTTCCCCATGGTCCATGTAGGGCAGAATAGTCCAGAGGGTTGAAGGTCACAGGGGGACAGCGCTTTTGGTGGAACCAGATTGGCTCAGGAGACCATGGTATGCAGATCTGTGAAGGCTCCTGGTAGACCCCCCGCCTTCTGGCGCAGCAGGGACCTGTCCTTCACGAAGATCCAGCTTGGTTTTGTCTTACAGTATAGCCCTTGAGAGGGCTTGCTTACTGAAGAGTGGATATTCTACTGCGGTGATTACCATCTTGCTATGTGCACAAAAGCTCTACTTCCTTGGCATATGTGTGGGGTTGGCAAGTGTTTGAGGTTTAGTGTGAAGATCGAGGCATGCGTCCTCATTCAGTTAAGATCCCGCTCATTTTAGAATTTTTGTAGGATGGGTTGAATAAAGGGTTGGCCCTTAATTCCTTGAACATACAGGTATTTATTTATTTATTATTTTTATATACCGACATTCAATCTCAATCGAGATATGATACCAGTTTACATTCAGGTACTGTAGGTATTTTTCTATCCCCAGAGGGATTACAATCTAAGTTTTTGTACCTGAGGCAATGGAGGGTAAAGTGACTTGCCCAAGGTCACAAGGAGCGACAGCAGGACTCAAACCCTGGTCTCCTGGTTCATAGTCCACTGCTCTAACCACTAGGCTCTTGCCTGTTTCAGGGGCCAGGTGAATGGTGAATCCTTATCAGCTCATCCAGATGTGGCCCATTTCTTGAGGGGAGTGAAACATATTCATCCTCCCTTGCTGTTACTGGTATCCTTGTGGAGTCTTAATTTGGTGTTGGGTTGATTGTCGGGTCCTTCATTTCAACTGTTGTGTAGCCTTTCCTTGCAGCTACTGACCTTAAACAGTGTTTCTGTTGGCAATTTGTTCTGTGCGTTGAATTTCCAAGCTGCAGGCCTTGTCTTGCCGGGAGCCATTCCTTCGGGTGACTCCAGGAGTGATACAGCTGCATAATGTTCCTTCATGCTTTCCTAAAGTGGTCTTGGATTTTCACATGAATCAGTCTTTCGTTGCCATTCTTGGATAAGGAAAGAGATGCAGAAGAATATTGCCTGTTGCGTCCCTTGATATCAAGTGACATCAAGGGACGCAAGGTATCTGGAGGTTCCTAAACCTTTCCAAAAGACATATTGCCTGCTTGTCCTTCATGGTGGAAGAAAACAGGGCAAACCAGCTTTGCAGGCTATGATAGCTCACTGGATTAGGAAGGTGGTCACGGCAGCACATGTGGCTGTTGAAAAGCTGTTATCTACTCAGATCAGGGCTCATTCCACTAGGGCTCAGGCAGTGTCATGGGTGGAGGTTAGATTGTCTCCCATCGACAATTTGCCGAGCTGCAACTTGGTCCTCCTTACATACCTTTTCCAGGTATTATTGTTTGGATGTGCAGGCCCAGAGGATGTAGCTTTTGCATGTGTGGTGTTGACTGGGCCGTGGGCAGCCTCCCACCCTATTTGGGAGTAGCTTGGGTACATCCCACTGGCCCTGAATCCATCTATCCACATGCTAGGAAATGAGAAATTACTATTTACCTGATAATTTCCTTTTCTTTAAAGTGTAATCTATCCACCCTTGGCTGCTGAATGTTTGTGTGATGGCCCTCCTGTGTGGCTACGTGTTCTGGGGGATTACTGGTAAGTGTTCATCCAGTCCCTAGACTAGTATGTAATGTATACGACTTTGCCTGAGTTCGGTGTTTTTGTTGGTTGGTACAGAAATGGTTGTATGTTTTTAATCAGGTTTTTGCTAGTCTGTTCACAGTTGCTTTTGAAGAGAATACTGGCAGGCTGATGACATGGCAGGACTATATATATACTGTGACGTCAGTTTGTGTCTTCTCCATCTGCTGGTAGAGGTGCATAACCCACTGGTTCTGAATCCATCTATCCACCTTTAAGGAAAAGAATGTTATCAGATAAGTAGAAATTTCTCATTAGTGAGTGGAGGTGTGAGGAAAGTTATATGGTTCTGAGGTAGAATTTCTTTGACTTGGGAGTCCTAAGTCACTTGGGACTGGACCAGAGAGCCTCAAATATTTTTTTTTTATTCAGTAGTTAGAGGTATGAGTTAACTTCCACCTCTGACCATTGCAGTTAACATTGAAGTTAACGCTACTTCCATTTCTCCCCACTTTTTTAAATTTCAGATTTAACATACAATTTTAACTGTTGTGCGTTATGCATCCCATTTGCTTATTACATCGAAAGACGTAAACATTACACTGACCTGTTAATTGGTAACTTAATTTTTATTCCTACTGAGGTGAGTAGTCAGTGAGATTTCTTTAGCAAAGGGGGTGGCTCTCTCTTCATGATGTAATCAGGAGTAGCCAGTGGCTGAATTTTGTATTAACCAGTTTTTTAGCAGCCTCACTGACAAACCAAAAAAAGAAAACTGCTGAAATCTAACTGCATACAAGTCAACCTTTTCAGGGGTACAGCCTCCAAAAATGAATATAAATAATTCAAAAAAGGTTTTTTTGCTACCTCATATATGTGGAACTCTGAAGTGTTGTTCCAGGTTACCCCTAAGTCTCTCATCTTTCTGGATTTTTAGCTGGTAAAACCATTTATGGGCATACAGGAAATAGGTACAGTAGTCTCAAAATGTGTATTTTCTCACCTTAAAGTTTTAACTTACTAGCTGATAACTAATTTGAGATTTTTATTAGAAAGGCATTGAACAAACTGGTCAGATTCCTAACAGGAACAGTAATTGGTTGAAATCAGCATAAAATTAAGTATTTGTCATATTTACAGATAATGCAAGCCCAAGGAAGCATATATAAATATTAAATAATAGGATTATTCCTGGGGATACATTACAAGGAAATGATCTAGCTCATGATATCTCGTTCTCAGTGTTGCCTTTCTGATGACATTCACTCAAAGAGGAGATCCAGCTGACCCTACCACCAAATCCTAATTCTTCTAACCTCTCCACCATGATGGAATGGTCAATGGTATTAAATGCAGCGCAGAGGTTGAGAAGCATCAGTGCAGAAGGATCTCCTTTGAACAAGTGAAATAAAGTATCAATAGTTGAAACTAGCGCAATTTCAGTATGGAACCTACTCCTGAGTCCAGATTGAAATTAGTCCAAGATGAGGTAGTTTCCAGAAATAACATCCTAGTTACCACAATGGGTTTTGTCAAGGAACAGCAGATTCAAAATTGGTCTCTAGTTATGGACTGACTTTATATTGAGAGATTTCAAAATGAGACAAAGTACAGAGGTTTTAAGAGACCTAAGTAAGTAGCCTTCATAAAAAGAAGTGTTCATAAGTTGGCTAGCCATAGCAGTGCCACCTCATTCATGTTCTTTACTAAAGTCACAGGACAAGGATCTGAGTCACATTTTTATTGACTTAATTTTCCTAGGAATGGAGCACAGTTCCTCCAGTGATGCAGGGAAAAATCTCATCTATTTCTGATGATTTAACAATTTATTCCAACATTCTTCATTTATGATGGAACAAGCCGTTAAGCCCGTTAAAACGGGCTACATTAACATTTTTTTTTTTTGGATCATTTCCTTCCCCCTCATGCTCCCTCCCACCTCCCCCACTCTCTCCCCTCAGTCACTCCTCTCTCTCCCCCCCTCCCTCCTCCCCTCAGTCACTCCCCCCTCCTCCCTCCCTCAGTCACTCCCCTCAGTCACTCCTCCCTCCCTCCTCCCCTGAGTCACTCTTCCCTCCCCCCTCCCTCTTCCCCTCAGTCACTCCTCCCTCCCCCCTCCCTCTTCCCCTCAGTCACTCCTCCCTCCCCTCAGTCACTCCTCCCTCCCCCCAGTCAGTCACTCCTCCCTCCCTCCTCCCCCTGAGTCACTCCTCTCTCCCCCCTCCCTCCTCCCCTCAGTCACTCCTCTCTCCCCCCCCTCCCCTCAGTCGATCTCCGCCGAAGACCGGGAGCGGCGGCCCGAAGACCCGGAGCGGCAGGAGCGGTGGCCCGAAGACCCGGAGCGGCGGGAGCGGCAGCGGCAGCCCGAAGACCCGGAGCGGCGGCGGCATGCGCGCGAGGGAGGGACAGACTTCCTCCCTCCCTCGCGCGCATGCCGCCGCCGCTCCGGGTCTTCGGGCCGCCGCTGCTGCTCCCGCCGCTCCGGGTCTTCGGGCTGCCGCTCCGGGTCTTCGGGCTGCCGCTCCAGCCCGGGTCTTCGGGCCGGTGCCGCTGCTCCCGCCGCTCCGGGTCTTCGGGCCGGTGCCGCCGCTCCCGCCGCTCCGGGTCTTCGGGCCGGTGCCGCCGCCGCTCCGGGTCTTCGGGCCGCCGCTCCTGCCGCTCCTACAGTGCCATTTTTATTTTTAAAAGGCACACTGTGACCGACGTGCTCGCATGCGCGGTAGAGCTGCTCTCTACTGCGCATTTGCGGCACGTCGGTCAACCTTCGTTTATTAGGTTGATAGGGTCCACAGAAACACAGTAATGACAGCAGAAAAAGACCATATGGTCCATCCAGTCTGCCCAGCAAGTGTCTTATGGTAGTTACTGCCACTCTGCACAGTTTACCCTATTTTTATGTTAAGGGTAGTAACTGCCGCTCCGTGCAGGTTACTCTAAGCCTTATGTTAAGGGTAGTAATATTTTCAATCAAAATCGAGCAACTATCAAAATTGCTGCTATCAACATTTTTATGGGGTCAGCAGCCTTCTTGATAATTCAGACTATACTGCTAGAGCTTTTGTACCTCCATCAACTGTGATGTCAGTAATCTTATGTACAAAAAACTGTTGTGGCTAGCCAAAGATCAAAATCTGGTTGTAAGGAAAATTCCAAGGAGGGCAAACTGGGTTTACTTAAAAGCTCTTTCTTCACCATATATAAATCATAAGTACTGTTACTAACGGTATTAATATAATGGGAATAGCTGCTCTTTTTTTGCTTTAACTATGGAAATGGCATAATGGTTTTTAATTTTTTTGACAATTTATTTGTGGTGCTTCTGGATTTCCACCATGAACATGCTATTCAATGGGCTAATCTTTTACTGTCCCACAATTCAGCTGAATAGCAATAAAAAGTCTGACACGTTAACTACAAACTGGTCTTAAAGGACCTGTGGAAGCTATAGTCTCTGTAATTTCAGTATTCTAGGTGTCATAGTCTAGAGCAGAGGGAAGCCTGGAGCAATTCACAGCTGCTGCTGGCAGCAAAGTCTTGCTCTCTTTCTTCCCCTCCTCCCTCCAAGGTCTCCTGCACTAGGGTCTCTTGCCAGCAGGAAGAGTCAGCAAACAGCACTCCTTACCTGCTGCTGCTGCTGCCACCTCTTCCAACTTCCTTCTGAAGTTGGAAATGCACAAGTCCCGGCATAGTGCGAATTTCATAAGAAAGCCAGCAGGGGTGGTAACAGGTAAGAAGCATTGCTTGCCTGATTCCTCTTCCCAGCTGGAGGCATGTTTCCAGGTGGGGAGGAGAAGAAAGAAGATGGTGCTTTATGCCAGTGGGATTGGAAGAAAGGAAAATGATGATGATGCCATGAGGTGGGAAAAGAAGCTGCTGATGCCAGGGTGAGAAGGGCAAGGGATATAAAGGGTGCTGATTCCAGCTGCGTGGAGGAAGGCGGGAAGGTGGTGGTGATGCCAGGTGCCTGGGAGGGACAGGTGTGTTGGTGTTACCAGGGAGGAGAGGGGAGGCGATGGTATGGCATGACAAAGTGAACCCAGTGCTGGGTGTGCCGAGAGACAAAAAAGGTTGGGAATTGCTGATTTACAACACTTCCCATGTGGTCCAGTGAATAGAGAAATATTTACATTTTTTTTAAGTCTCCAGTATCCTGAGAGACTACTCAGTTTTTCCTCTAGTAACATTATAAGAAAAATAACTATAAATGTTACCACAGAGTAACCTGACCAAGGCAGAATAAAGAAGGATAAGTCTTGGACCCAACCCAGCTTTTATCATGAAGGTCAGAATAACAAAATAGTAAATTTAATGTGTGTGGCCTTTTGTGTAGGGCAATTAATAAGTTGTGTTAGTCCAGAGATAGCAAGAGATGGCAAGTCTTGTGCAAGAGAGTCCTATGCATTGATAAGTAAATTATAATTTCCATAAATAGGGAGGCATATTGTATGTGCAAATGTAATATACATTCTGCAAGACTATTATTCTCCTCAGAAAGAGAACTCTGAGTGCAATGTTAGCATGGGGCACATTTAAAACTAATTGGAGAAAGTTCTTTTTTACTCAAAGCACAATTAAACTCTGGAATTTGTTGCCAGAGGATGTGGTTAGTGCAGTTAGTATAGCTGTGTTTAAAAAAGGATTGGATAAGTTCTTGGAGGAGAAGTCCATTACCTGCTATTAAGTTCACTTAGAAAATAGCCACTGCCATTAGCAATGGTAACATGGAAAATAGACTTAGTTTTTGGGTACTTGCCAGGTTCTTATGGCCTGGATTGGCCACTGTTGGAAACAGGATGCTGGGCTTGATGGACCCTTGGTCTGACCCAGTATGGCATTTTCTTATGTTCTTAAGAACAGCAAAGTTGTAGAAAAATATCCTCCTTTAATCATACTAAGTTTGCACTTGGGAGCTATTTGGGTTGATATCTTAATGGTATACTAGGGTATAGTTTGAAAAAAGATGGCTACATCACCTCTTAGCTGGCCAAGGAGAGTTCTAGGATGCTGCAGTGACCCACTCCATCAAAACAAGAAGTTATAGTTGCAATTTAACAATTCAGTTTTGAAACTAATAACATAAACTGCCAAACCCGGTATTCCCTCCACATCCTGTCCTTCCTCCCCTCCAAAAAAAACAACTAGAACAGTGTCCCATAATTTTTGTTGCATCAGTTTTCCTACATTTAGAAAGTTAGGGCCTCCACATTGTAAATAACACCAGAAATTGGGTTTTGCTGAATATTAAGTGTCGCCAAAAGGTTTATTTGGGGAAAATTACATGCTGACAAAATAAATATGTGGAGCATTAGCCACATATCTTAAAAAGATATTTGGGTCATATAGGAGGTGGAGCCACCATAAACGCTTTCTTAATGCCCTCTGCTGTGGTCCTTATCCAGCCCACCAGGGACTATTTTCCCACCCACTTATACAATGTTATTCATGTCCTAGAGCCCTCCACCCTGAATACACTTATTGTTGGTGGACGCAAGTAACTTTTGGGTCGTCTCCCCCCCCCCCCCCCCCCATTATTATCTATAGGAGCTAATATATATCTATTTTTTTTCTTTTCTCATATAAATTATAGGAATTGGGCTGTGCCATCCTGATTCCTTTATCAATTTTATTGGAATGGAATGTGAAAAAAGTGAGACATGAGATTTCAAAATATCCCATGTCAGGTCAGTTTCTTGCTATTTTTAAGTACAGTATTGTTTTCTTCAATGGAGATCACTATATATTTTTTTTTTAAGTGGTGTGCCATTTTGCTACTTATATATGTCAACACTGCTACACACATGTACCAGCACATGCCCCTCCATATTATATATACCATTCTTGCTCACATTCCATTAAATCTAATCAAAATACAGCACCAGAGTTGGTATAAGGGGTCCCAAAATTCCCCCTTACTAGAGTAGTAGTGGTGCTCAGTACATACTGCTTAAGGTGTGTGATGTCAGAGTAGAATAGAAGTGTTACTCCCTACTGGAAAATATTATAAGTTTAAGAAACCTCCTGTGCCCTCATGGTTCAAGGTGGTTCTTCAAGCCTTTTTCCAAGGGAGAGTTTCAGGTCTTTTCCTCAGAGGAGAGGTCATTCTTTTAGGGTGAGGGCTGTCTCTCTGGCTAAGAGATACTAGTGGGGTGGTGTCTCCAAGGGAAGAGAACTGCCAGTCTTGCCTACTATCCAAGGAAGGTGGCTGGAGCCCAACATTGGGTGCCCAGGCTTTTGGGGTTAGGGAGAGCTTCTCTTGGAGCCCAAGAGTGATTCCTGTGATAGTCTGAAGGTAAGAGGAAAGAGGTTTCTGAGAAGAGGGGAGTTAAGCTATATACTCCCTATGCTGTCTCAGAGAAAGTTCTGCAGAGGTTGAAGAGAGAATTGTCTGTGGGAGTCAGAGGGAAGACTGCCAAACAGGAGAAGGTTCCAGGAGATGTTGAATGAAAATAACTCATCTGGTTTGTAGATTGAAAGAGAGAAAATAGAGGGCTGCATCCAGAGAAACAGCTACAGGGGGAGAACCTAAGGAAGCTTGTTTGATCTAGAGTGCCTGCCTACCTACCAGGGTAGGCAGCACTTGCTATTGCTTGACGCTGTGATTTCAATTTTGGATTTTATTTTTCTGTATTAACTCTGCACGAAGCTCTACTGTTCATAATTTAGTGTACTGACTATCAGGCCGATTCAGTAAAGTCTGCGAGAGAGCGGACGAACGCCCGCTCTCCCGGCACGCGCAGTATTCAAATTAGGTGGTGCGGTAGAAACGGGGAAAAGGAGGCGCTAGGGACACTAGCGCGTCCATAGCACCTCCTTTTAGCCCGAAGCGGCGGCTGTCAGCGGGTTTGACAGCCAACGCTCAATTTTGCCGGCGTCTGTTCTCGAGCCCGCTGACAGCCACGGGCTCGGAAACCGGACGCCGGCAAAATTGAGCGTCCGGTTTTCGGCCCGACAGCTGCGGGCCGAATTCAAATTTTTTTTTTTTTTACTTTTTTTACTCTTCGGGACCTCCAACTTAATATCGCCATGATATTAAGTCGGAGGGTGCACAGAAAATCAGTTTTTACTCCTTTTCTGTGCACTTTCCCGGTGCCGGAAGAAATTAGCGCCTACCTTTTGGGTCGGCGCTAATTTCTGAAAGTAAAATGTGCGGCTTGGCTGCACATTTTACTTTCTGTATCCCGCGCGCATACCTAATAGGGCCATCAAATTGTATTTGCATGCTGAGGGCGCTATTAGTTGCCGCGGGTTGGACGCGCATTTTCCTCCCCTTACTGAATAAGGGGTAAAGGAAAACGCACGTCCAAGAGCAGGCTGTCTGGATTTTGTTACCTGCAATCAATTGACCAATAACGTTTGTTAATGTTTTGAACAGCAGATACAGTATGGAGTGCATTCTGTTCCTTACTGGATTGGTTACAGAGGAGTTAAAAAAAAACCAAAAAAAACCAAACAAACCCAAACAAAAAAAGCCCCTTAAGGGCCCTCAAAGATTGAGCGACTCTCTTCTGCCTGCATCCACCTCCCCATGCAGGAAGAACCAGGAGCATGGTACTGCTGGCCTGTGACCTACCACATAGGCCTATGCATGCCAGGAAATGTTTGGGCAGGGGCTACATTAGTAAAACATAAACTATTTAGTTTTGTTTTTGTAAAATGCTTTTGGCACCTTCCCAGATGGGGTAACTGCTGAGTCTGAGGCACCTCTTGGTTGTGGGTTGAAATGGATGTGTCTGGGGTATTGACTGTTTCCTCCTGCTTTCAGAGGCAAAGGGGGTCTGTGGCATGGTGAGGCTAGAGAAAAAAAAGGGTGGTTAGGCAATAGGCTCCAAAGTGAACACTGAAACAGCAAGAAAAGGAAAGAGGCTGTATGTAGAGTTATATCTTGAAAAGGGGGAATCTTTTTAATTCCAAGCTGAACCACAGGGCGCTGATGGGAAACCTAAACTAGAAGATCCTTATTGAGCTTGCTGCATGGTTTATGCAGTCAAGGAAGGAGAAGAAACAAGAAGAGGGAAGAAAGCTTACATAAAAGGAGGAAACGTGAATAGCATAGAATAAGAATGGAAAAGTAGAATGCACTGAAGATGAAACACAAATCTCAGGACAACTTGTAGCCATGTGTAAAACACCCATTACAGAACACACAAAAAGCATGTAACGTTTCTTTGTTTCCAAATCATGGAAATGAGGACATTTCAGGGGCTACACAGAACTGTGACAGGTGCAAGCAGTGGCCATGAACTGTGGAAAAAACTGGACTAAGTGGTAGAGAAAAAACACAAGAGTACCTGCCATACCAGCACACCACACACATGCCACATGAAACCATACTTGAAGATACACATGTAGCCATGCTGGACAATGAGTGACGTGGAAAAGGAAATACTAAAGAGGTGGGTTCCCTGCATCACCACAACTGGTTATTTATACTCCTTTAGGCCATCCAAAAGTCCTCTATCTGTTCCAGAATCTGGGAGTAGGAATGTCTTTTCTTCACCCCTACACCAGCAACATGATCCTCATTGGGTCCTAGGCAGTATAGAAAACACAAATAAGAATACATGCATTAGGTCACAGCCTAGCAAAGATCCAACATACCTCTCACCTTAGCAATGCACATTGGACCTATCAACAAGGTGTAAGAACCTTACGTTTCTCACATTCAGTGGTGTGAAAGACATGCAAACTGGTTAGAACTGGCAGGAAATGCTACAAGATTCTGTGGATACCAGTATTGCTCCAGGAGGACCCAGCTGGAGGAAGGGGAGTAGGGTGACTGCCACAATGATGCTGGTGATATGCAGGGAGGTAATTTCTGGCTCTTGGTCCAGCAGTGTATATAATGACTGCCTTACTACAGTCAGAGTAGGAATGATTAATGGGTATATATGGATTCTCAATCACTTATTTCCTCATGAATTTTCCTGAAATTTGAGAGAGTTGGTATATTAGTGAGAACTGCATTATAATTAGCACTATTTTTCACTGCATATCTCAGCAATCATACTATAACATAATCCTATACCATCTTTCATTTCCTTTTTGTGTTTGGCCAGAATAGGGTTTGTATATGCAATCATGCGACTATTGCTCCTAGATTCCAGGCTGGCCCAAACCAGCAAGCATGCATCCCCGGTCTCTGGAGCTCTCTCTCAACAGAGGCAAGGTTGGCCACCAGTATACTAATATTCTATCAAGTGGTCAAAACCTGGGTTTTTCACCCAACTTACCCATCTGATGCCAGACTGTCACAGTCTCTGACTCTAGCTCTTTGCATATGTAGGCTATGACCAGTATAATGTTGATCTGCAGTGATGGATTTAGGATTTTGGCACCTCTAGGCACTATTGGTACTGTTGCCCTCTGTCATCCCCCTCTTCCCTCTGCCCTGAAAGTTGGACAACTGAGCAGAAAGTCTAAGGCACAGTACCCCCCCCCCCCCCCCCGTTTCCTGTGGCAGCTCAGGGGTAGATCCTGTGGCAAAAATTTAAAAATTCTGAAGCAATTTGGCAAGCTTTTCCATTTTTTATATTAAATTATGAAACTAAAGTAGTTTTACACTATAGCATAATTTATATTATTTTTATTGGAAGGCAGCAAATCTTCTGCTAACCTGCCTATTGACAAATCCAGGCCTACCTGTCTACTTCGCTCTATGTACTATGGTAGGAGAGTGAGTCATAAATCCATGTAATTAATAAAAAAAAAAACCAACTTCTCAGCTTGTCATAAATAATGCTCATATAAATGTTTCATAAATAGCTACACATTTCTTTGACTTGTTTGTACAGCTATCATAGTGTTAAAAGATCTACTTCTGTTATGTTGCTGAAAATACTGATCTAGAATTCACAGCTGCTGTATGGCTGAAATGTTTCCATTCTATTCAATTTGAAATTTCATAGTGACTGTAAGTCTACAAAAGTCCCTGTTCGTTAGCATATGTGGGCAAAACCATGGGCGTAGAATGACTCCTTAAGTTGGTGATGCACCAGAAAACGTGCTGCAACTATATGGCTCAAAAACAAGAAATTTAAATGAGGAGGATGGTGTGATTCTTACTGCATGATCATGTAGTTGTCATAAAGTTGAGGATTGGGAGAGGATATCAGAATGCTAGCCTCTGCAGCAACCCCACCCACCCAACATAAGGCTATCCAGACCTTGATCTCACCCTACCTACATGACAAAACAAGACCACTTGAACCCTAATCTCTCATTCTCCCTTAGTACAACAAAGTTGCCCAGAATCTCTGGAAGCCTACTGTAGACACCCCCCTCCCTTTAAAGACCTTCCCAACCCTTGTACTCCTCTAGAGACAGGAGAGGTGATTACTTCCTCCTCATATGCCACCAGTTGAGCACCACCTGACACTAATGACTGCTTTTAAGTCCAAGTGAGAAGCAGCACTCAGCTAGCGCCAATTTGACAGCAATGGGTGAGTCGTCAAGAAATAAGCAATTCTCCTGTCAGAAGGAAGGTGGAAACTTGGGTTCAGGGGAGATTGGTGGAGTCCAGGTGTCATTGTTACAGACAGCCAAGTTTGGATTGTCAGCTTCAGAGAAATGGGCAAAGTTGGGAGGAGAAGCAAATGTTACAATGTATCCAACATTCCATTCAGTCCAAAAATAACCAAAATCATAAAATAGCATTTGGTAAATACTACAGGACATGGGATGAACCTAAGTAAAGCATTGCCATGCATTGGGTGTCAGTTACTGCACTTAAAATGTTAAAAATGATTCACTAATAAAAGTACAGTAGTAAAATCTACAAAGTCACATAATGAAACTTTTTTTTTTTGCCTTTTAGCCATCTGTCACCTTACTACTTTCTAGCCCTAATCAATAGTGGTCTCTTCCAGATAGTCTGTAGCTCTCTCCCCTTCTCCCAACCCTAATCTATAACTCTATCTCCCTTCTCTTAGCTCTCTGCAGCTGTCTCTCCATTCTGATCCTGCTCAACTTCTCAGCTACCTTCAGCGCCATTGATCACAACATCCTAATTAAAAGACTGAGTATTGGTGTCAAGGTCCCAGTGTTATGTTCACCGGTCATGGGGCCCACCCATAGCAAACATCACTCATCCCCGTCACTGCCAGATGCTGCAGGAGGCCTCCTGTTATGGCGTAATGCTGCCATCACCGCACAATGTTGACTTCCGCTGATGCTGCCACTTCTGCAAAGCTACAGCCTTCCCATAGGCACGCGCTTAATATAGGTCCCCTGGCGTGAATCGCTGATCAGTGCCTCCTGATGACGTCAGGCCCCCTGGGCTAGTTAAGCAAAGGCCCCACAGCTTTCAGATGTCTCAGCAACAGGTTTCAAGCATATCGCACAGCATAACGCCAGGAAAAAAGGTGTAGTTATTTTTGGCATTAAAACGTGCAATAATGTGTGTTACGCTATCTCATGCAACGTTAAACACCCCTCATGTCATAATCTCCACCCAAACTCCTCCCATTCGACTAAAATTTAAAAATTTGCATATGCATCTCACAATTTGCTATTTATTGTGGGCGTTATGGTGTTATTGCGGGTGTTAGGACTCTAATGTGATTTGATAAATTACCCTCTTAGTTGGATAAACACTGATATTCAGCATTATCTGGCTAAGTTAGCTTGATAACTTTTAGGACTGCATTAAAGCATCCCTAAAATTAGCCAGTTAAACATATCCGGCTAACTTTGACTTTGCCAGGTATATTCAGCGGAGTGGGCATGTTGCTGAATTTTTTTGTGTAATTTAGACAGATACGTTTATCCAGCTAACTCAGCCAGATGCCCCATGGCTGAATATTGGCCTCTCACACTCTTGTATGTGCTTTAAAGTTATTGCATAGCTGGAACTGTGAACAAAGTAGAAAGGGAAAATAGCAAAGCAGTGGGAGACAGAATGGATGTTAGGGAAGTTGCTAGATTTCAATGTTTGATATCTGGGAATCTGAGTGCCACTAATGCTAGTGCACTCTATTCCTGGTCAGTTGGAACACTGAAAATATGAATGTTGGTTTTTATTCTGTTTTTTTTTGCTTTTTTTGACAATTGGAACAAGTAAATATATATAATCCTGGGTGATATAAATGTTTAATTGTCATGACTTAGAGAAGACTGTTTCTCATGAGTGTGCAGTCATGAGTGAGTTTTTTTTTTCCTTGGTCATCCTCTAAGGGTAACAATCAAATCTTTGCTTTCCTCTAAACAGTTACATATTTGTTCTTGCAAAAGCAATTCATAAAGAAGAAAAGGCTTTTAGAATAAAGTGTGTTTTGTAGCATTCAAGCTGTGGTTAGTTGGAAATTATTGGTTTTGCAATAAAAGATTTTCTCATGGTATCAGGAGGAAGATTCAGAACCAATGTCAGGAAGTATTTCTTCACGGAGAGGGTGGTGGATGCCTGGAATGCCCTTCCAGAGGATGTGGTGAAGACCAGAACTGTGAAAGACTTCAAAGGGGCGTGGGATAAACACTGTGGATCCATAAAGTCAAGAGGCCGCCAATGAAGAGTGGGTGACTCGCCAGAATGATGGCTACTGCCTGGACACAATACCCTTATTCAATAAACATACACATGCTTACTGTGACTCCAACATCGCTCTAAGCTTCAACAGCATGAGGAAATGTGAAAAAAGGATTTGCACTCACAAAGAGGGGAGTAGCTGGCTTGTTACGGCGGTTACTACCCCAAACCAAATATGCCTGATACTTCACTTTCAATGCATATACAGCATAGCTCTCTGCTTCAACGGCAGGGGAGAAGAATAACTGATACTTCACACATCCAGCAGAGCTCTCTGCTTCAACAGCAAGGGAGAAGAAAAAAGGGTTCGCACTCACAAAGCGGGGAGTAGCTGGCTTGTTACGGCGGTTACTACCCCAAACCAAATGTGCCTGATACTTCACATTCCATGCATATCCAGCATGGCTCTTTGCTTCAACGGCAGGAGAGAAGAAAAACTGATACTTCACGCATATCCAGCATAGCTCTCTGCTTCAACGGCAGGGGAGAAAAAAAGCTGATACTTCACACACATCCAGCATAGCTCCCTGCTTCAACGGCAGGGGAGAAGAAAAAACAACCAACAAGGGCTGTACAACATAGTCTGGGTAAAACAAATAAGCATGGGTGTAGCTTGCTTATTGCGGCGGTTACTACCCCTACTACCCCTAACTAATCAAGCTAGATATTTCACTTGGATGCAGCTCCATCACTGCTCTCTACATTAATGGTGGGGGTGGAAGGGAAATAGAACCAAGAGCTAAGAGAAACAGATAAGTATGAGAGAAAAAAATGTGTGAAGCTTGCTGGGCAGACTGGATGGGCCATTTGGTCTTCTTCTGCCGTCATTTCTATGTTTCTATTAATGAATACATAGAATTTCTATATTCTAGAAGTCAAAGAATTCTAAACATCAGAATTTTGCCTCATTTTGTTCTCATGTCTTGGCTCTTAATGTAGTTTGTTCCTCAGGTCTAGTTGAGTTTCCTTCTCCTACACAAGCTACGTCAGTGGAATCCAAATGACTTCCAGCTTTTTAGCTTATTTAAAGCAGCTCCTCCAGATGTTTGTTCAAAATAATACACTGACAACTCAAGGGTCTTGTACTAATTTGTAAATATTAACAAACTATAGGAGACCCCTTTTCAGACTGCTTTTATTCACTTGTGACTGGGTTGGTATCCTGCACTGAGATGTAGAGGAAGTAACCTGCCAGAGAGAGAATGTTGGAAGAAAACCCCAGAGGAGAAGATGGAGAGAAAAGTAGAGTTGCCACTTTACGAAAGAGAGGAGCAGAGAAGAAGAGGCAACCTGGAATTGTAGTCCAAAGAAGACATGACTTAAATCCAACTGGGAGAGGTATTTAGTGAGGCTAATTGCACAGCAAAGTTTTCTTGGGAAGGGAGACAAATTGGGACGGGGTAAACTGAGGGCTACCATTATAGGGAAGGCTATCCTGTAAGAAGGCTTTACGGGCCTGCTGCTAGGGGTTTTAGCACCATGATGGCGGATATTAGAAAAGAGGTTTTATTTGCTGTGTTACGTTTACATCAGACTTTTAATGAAACTCCTGCTGAACATATCTAGAATAACCCTGTTGCCTCAGGGGTGATGAACTGTATTGTGGACTGTGAAATAAAGGAAAATACATTTCCTGCAAGTTGATTAGTTGTGTGGCTTCTCCTGGCCATTGGGCAGATATTTGGAGCAGGTCACAGGCTTTGACTTGTCACAACCTTACAAATATAAGAACATAAGAACATGCCATACTGGGTCAGACCAAGGGTCCATCAAGCCCAGCATCCTGTTTCCAACAGTGGCCAATCCAGGCCATAAGAACCTGGCAAGTATCCAAAAACGAAGTCTATTCCATATTACTGTTGCTAGTAATAGCAGTGGCTATTTTCTATGTCAACTTAATTAATAGCAGGTAATGGACTTCTCCTCCAAGAACTTATCCAATCCTTTTTTAAACACAGCTATACTAACTGCACTAACCACATCCTCTGGCAACAAATTCCAGAGTTTAATTGTGCGTTGAGTGAAAAAGAACTTTCTCCGATTAGTTTTAAATGAGCCACATGCTAACTTCATGGAGTGCCCCCTAGTCTTTCTATTATCTGAAAGAGTAAAAAAACGATTCACATCTACCCGTTCTAGACCTCTCATGATTTTAAACACCTCTATCATATCCCCCCTCAGCAGTCTCTTCTCCAAGCTGAAAAGTTCTAACTTCTTTAGTCTTTCCTCATAGGGGAGCTGTTCCATTCCCTTTATCATTTTGGTAGCCCTTCTCTGTATATTCTCCATTGCAATTATATCTTTTTGAGATGCGGCGACCAGAATTGTACACAGTATTCAAGGTGCGGTCTCACCATGGAGCGATACAGAGGCATTATGACATTTCCTGTTTTATTCACCATTCCTTTTTAATAATTCCCAACATTCTGTTTGTTTTTTTGACTGCCGCAGCACGCCTAGATCTTTCTTGGGTAGTAGCACCTAATATGGAACCTAACATTGCGTAACTATAGCATGGGTTATTTTTCCCTATATGCATCACCTTGCACTTGTCCACATTAAATTTCATCTGCCATTTAGATGCCCAATTTTCCAGCCTCACAAGGTCTTCCTGCAATTTATCACAATCTGCTTGTGATTTAACTACTCTGAACAATTTTGTATCATCTGCAAATTTGATTACCTCACTCGTCGTATTTCTTTCCAGATCATTTATAAATATATTGAAAAGTAAGGGTCCCAATACAGATCCCTGAGGCACTCCACTGCCCACTCCCTTCCACTGAGAAAATTGTCCATTTAATCCTACTCTCTATTTCCTGTCTTTTAGCCAATATAATTGTTAAATTATTTGCAGCAGATGTTTTGTTGTCTCTGCCTTGGCTCTTTCATTTCCTTAGTCCCTAAGAGAAGGAGCAGACAACTCTGGTCCTTAAAGAGTTGTAAACAGATCTAGTTTGGGATACCCATAATTGAATATCTATGCTTTTATTTCCATACATGGATCTGGAGTACGCCCAAAAATTGCAAATTAACTAGGTTATTCTTTCAGTTGAACCTTGTTTATTCTTTTTAAACAAGTTGTTATATACATAACCAGAAGAATAGTAACATTACAATTAAACAACATAGTATGGGAAGTACTATAACACTGTAAGAAATAATCTGACCATTATCTATAGAAGTCCACTTGCTTTAAAAAAAAAAAAAAAAAAAAAAAAGCAGATAGTGCAACTAATTCATTTGTTGGTTTTCAAATTAAATGAAACTGACAATCTGTTAACGTTCACAGTTGCTACATATTTGTCAGACAAACCATATGCCACTAAAAATTCATGTCACTACCAGTGGCGTAGCCAGAAATGAATTTTTGGCTGGGCCCAAGGTTAACATGGGTGGGCACTAAAAGTCTGAGCCATGGAATTCATATTCTTATTGATAAATACTTTCACACACACACACCTGACAATAGATTTCTAAATAATCTGCTACAGCTGTTATACTTTTAATATTTTAAACTCAATTACTTCAAGCAGCTACCAATGCTAAACCTAATATATAGTTATGAAAGCATTTCAATTATACTTAAAGAGATCTCAAGTGGCAGTATCTCATAACTTACAAAGAACCATATACTAGTCTACTATAAAGACAGATATCTCATCATACATCACAGTATTCTGTGAGATGTTTTAAAACCCTCTGGAATGTTGTACCAAAATATTTCTACTTGAAAAAAGCTCAGAAAGGCAATGTACTTTTAAGATGGAACTAGGTTCAAACTAATTACAAATTCAATGATGAAGGAACCCTCTTTCCTATTTTCTTAAACTTATCAAACGCAGTAATTCATGACCATCATAATAGGCATCATTGTGTGGTAAAGTATACCTTTGTCACTCTGCCTTATGCTTAATCATAGGTCAGTCCATATTTTTAAGTGTTTTTGTTGCTTAATTCACCCCAGTGATATACTCCAAATTTCTAGCAATAATCTTGTTACATCAATTCAAGGTTACTTATGTTGAAAATTATGAACCAAACTTATCTGGATAATACGATGTTATTACTTCTTCTTAACCACCATCGACTTTGAGCTTGATGCCACGCCAAGATACGCCATGCTGTGGAATATATTACGCCCTTGAAGAAGGACTCGATGCTAGTCCGAAACATTGTGCAATGTCGGGCATAGAACAGCAATATAGTGAATTCTCATATTGCTGACAGTTTGAGGGCATCAAGCTCAAAGTCGATGGTGGTTAAGAAGAAGTAATAACATTGTATTATCCAGATAAGTTTGGTTCATAATTTTCAACAAAAGTAACCTTGAATTGATGTAACACAAGATTATTGCTAGAAATTTGGAGTATATCACTGGGGTGAATCAAGCAACAAAAACACTTAAAAATATGGACTGACCTATGATTAAGCATAAGGCAGAGTGACAAAGGTATACTTTACCACACAATGATGCCTATTATGATGGTCATGAATTACTGTGTTTGATAAGTTTAAGAAAATAGGAAAGAGGGTTCTTTCATCATTGAATTTGTACCAAAATATTTACCATAATTGAGCAAATGCCTTATTAATCTGTATCAATAAAACAGATAAATATCTTTGAAGATTTCTTTTCCTTTCCTATGACTCAACTATTTAGTTTTAGTCTTCCTCTGATGCTGACATTTGCTGAATCGAATCCAGGGGCTCCTGACGTTCATCCCCATTTCTTTACAAAGGAAGAACAGAAAAAAAGACTGTTCTGGATAAAGAGATGTCTTGAAGGTGGTCACACCCTTTGGCTGACAGCTGGGATGTATCCTTAGTGTGGAGAGGATAACTGGGTAGACAGGAGAAAAAGGCTATCCAGCCCTGTCATTTACTAAGCTATCATCATGTAAACATACACTCTGCATCCACAAATAAGATTGATACAATTGCCTACATGCTAGTAAAATACCTCACCTCAGGCACACACACAGAACCGACCTTCACCAAAGTACAGAAAGACCACACATTATAAATATGGAGATAGAAACTGGAATGGAAAACAAAAAAAAGCCACTCTGCATGCAGTGCAAACCTGGAGAAATGGAAAGAGAAATATAGCACCTAACAGTCCCAGGATCTGCAATAATGCACACAAACTAAGCCGCACAAAGTTACACCTGCATTATGGAACATATAACAACACTATCTATGAAAAGGCAACACTACAAATATTAAATCAGGTCCTAAACACTAATACACCTCTTTTTAGGAAAACAGAACAAGCCAAGCTGCTATAGAGCCCCACACAGAAATAACTGTAAAACTATATTAATAAATGTTTCAAAACAGCTGATGAACAGAATAACATCCAACAAAACTCATAAAAATTATTAAACATTGTCCAAATATCAATAAAATATTTCAAAACAGCAGACACATCACATAATACTCAATAATTAAAATGGCAGTCAATCAAGAAAAATAAACTTAAAATGCCACTTTTACTTACCATCTCCAGCAACTCTCCTACTCCTTTCCCTTGAAAGCACATACCAGGAGCAGCAGCTCTGTCTCTCTCACACACACCCCAGTCACCCTCCCTGCCCAGGCGCTCTGTCTCTCACACACACCCCAGTCACCCTCCCTGCCCAGGCGCTCTGTCTCTCACACACACCCCAGTCACCCTCCCTGCCCAGGCTCTGTCTCTCACACACACCCCAGTCTCACCCTCCCTGCCCAGGCTCTGTCTCTCACACACACCCCAGTCTCACCCTCCCTGCCCAGGCGCTCTGTCTCTCACACACACCCCAGTCTCACCCTCCCTGCCCAGGCTCTGTCTCTCTCACACACACCCCAGTCTCACCCTCCCTGCCCAGGCTCTGTCTCTCTCACACACACCCCAGTCTCACCCTCCCTGCCCAGGCTCTGTCTCTCTCACACACACCCCAGTCTCACCCTCCCTGCCCAGGCTCTGTCTCTCTCACACACACCCCAGTCTCACCTCACTGCCCAGGCTCTGTCTCTCTCACACAACCCCAGTCTCACCCTCCCTGCCCAGGCTCTGTCTCTCTCACACACACCCCAGTCTCACCCTCCCTGCCCAGGCTCTGTCTCTCTCTCACACACCCCAGTCTCACCCTCCCTGCCCAGGCTCTGTCTCTCTCACACACACCCCAGTCTCACCCTCCCTGCCCAGGCTCTGTCTCTCACACACACCCCAGTCTCACCCTCCCTGCCCAGGCTCTGTCTCTCTCACACACACCCCAGTCTCACCCTCCCTGCCCAGGCTCTGTCCTCTCTCACACACACCCCAGTCTCACCCTCCCTGCCCAGGCTCTGTCTCTCTCACACACACCCCAGTCACCCTCCCTGCCCAGGCTCTGTCTCTCTCACACACACCCCAGTCACCCTCCCTGCCCAGGCTCTGTCTCTGTCTCACATACACCCCAGTCACCTCCCTGCCCTGCATTTCCAGCCCGTGGCTTGAACACTGCCACTCCTCCCACCCTGATGACCCACTTCTTCCTGCCCCACCAGCCAATCAGAGGCTTCCTCCTTCCACTGGCAGGAAGAAGGCTTCCGATTGGCCCGTGGGGGCAGGTCGAAGGGAGGAGGTTTCCCATTGGCCCACGGGGGCAGGAAGAAGATAGGAGGTTTCCCATTGGCCCACGGGGGCAGGAAGAAGGTAAAGGGAAGTATTACTGGGGCTGTGGGACACCGGGAGCCGCAACACACCAGCTGATTTTATTTTTTTTTCTCCCTTGGGTGCCTGCTGATGCTGCCTGCTTTTATTGGCTGCAGTGTCTTGCAAAGAAATTTGGGTGGGCCTGAATGGAAAGTGGGTGGGCCACTGCCCACCCAGGCCCACCCGTAGCTACGCCACTGGTCACTACCCTCACTTTTCTTTCAGATAGTAATAAGTTCAGTTGCAAAAATGAACTGGGCTGTAGCTTGATACCCAAATGCAATGTATTAAGTTAATTTCATTCCTTTTTAGTGTTCAGTACATCATGGGAGAAATTTGTTAACTTCTGTTTAATGATATATGATGGCTTACAAATCCTTCAGAAGTATTGGATCTTCTAGGAAATTAACCTGTACTTTAGATGTCTGACTTGCACAGGAGGAGACAGTGGGCTGGTTGGAATTTGCCAGTTTTTATCATGCAGCATGAAGAAATAACATTGATTTATTATAAGAATTTGTTAGTCACTCCACTATTATAATACTCAGAATGAGATACAGGGCTTCTGGGTTACTGAATAGTATCTGGTATGGAAAAAAAGCTGTACATCAATAAGAATACAAGTTAATTGGCAGGTATAGAGACAAAGATATGGTATACCTAGGGTTAAATACTTGTGTCACAATATAGACTAGGAATTTACATAGTGCATGATTGGGCATCAGTAGTAAATATATAGAGTTGGGGGATTGGGAGTGGCTTTTTTTTTTTTTTTTTTTTTTTTTTTAAATGGGTGGATGATTTAGTGCTGTGGGTTGGAGAAATTGTACATATGCTGTAGAAAAAAAACAAATTCTAAAGGTTCACATTAATAGTGCAATATTGTGGATTATTTTTTTATTTTTGGTGGGGGAGATTAATCTAACATGCTTGTGATAGTTCACATAGTAGTGCTACCAGTATAATCACAAGTCTAGACATCCCCTTTTTTAAATTCTTTATGCTGAAGGAAATATCATTTCTGGTGGAAAAAAATTATATCCATGAATAAAAATGTATATCATAGTCCATTATCCAAAGGAGTAAGAATGGTCCTAAATGAACTGAGTTCAGACAGGAGCCTGACATGAATCAGGTTTTGCCTTACTCGGCTGCATCAGAGAGAACTCCAGTCTTATTCCACTTGTACACACAAATGAAATGGCAATGTAATGTCTACCTAATGATTTTAACATAACTAACTTAAATTAAGCATGTAATAAATATTTTAATAAATTTGTAAAGAGTCAGGGCATCCAGGGATATACATAGTAGAATAGTAGGATCCAAGATCATGATATCAGGGTGGATGGAGAGTGAAAGTATCATAATATAAAGTTGCTCGAGGGTCCTGAGAACAAAGACATAAGAGAGTGCACTTAGTTTACAGAAACATCTATGGAAATAGAGGTTCTGTCCTGCAGATGTAGGGATGGGTAGGAAGCCAGAGAATGGGTATACTTGACAGAAGAGCAGAATGACAAAATTTTGTCTAGTCTAGCCTTTCTTGGATGAGAATTTCAGAGCCTGGAGTTGGAGGAGAAAGCATCCTTATAGATTCATTTTATCCTAGACCTTTAGGAGTGGGAAGCTTTTAGAACTGCCTTATTTTCACATCTTAGTCTACAAGAGGATTTATAAGGTGACAGGTAATCCTTCAGATAAAGTGGGTTTTTATCATTTTAGTGATTTAAAGGCAATATAGAGGGCTTTGAATTGGGCCCTGTAGTGGACTGGAAGTGAAAATGTTTAGAATTACTGGGCAAATGTGTTTTCTGTAGCTATAGTCTGATAATAAACGAAGATCGATAAAACACCAAGGATTCTTTATTAGCACAAAATAAAGAAGGTGATGCATATAGGGAAAAATAACCCATGCTATAGTTACGCAATGTTAGGTTCCATATTAGGTGCTACAACCCAAGAAAGAGATCTAGGCATCATAGTGGATAACACATTGAAATCGTCGGTTCAGTGTGCTGCGGCAGTCAAAAAAAGCAAACAGAATGTTGGGAATTATTAGAAAGGGAATAGTGAATAAAACGGAAAATGTCATAATGCCTCTGTATCGCTCCATGGTGAGACCACACCTTGAATACTGTGTACAATTCTGGTTGCCGCATCTGAAAAAAGATATAGTTGCGATGGAGAAGGTACAGAGAAGGGCTACCAAAATAAGGGGAATGGAACAGCTCCCCTATGAGGAAAGACTAAAGAGGTTAGGACTTTTCAGCTTGGAGAAGAGACGGCTGAGGGGGGGGATATGGTAGAGGTGTTTAAAATCATGAGAGGTCTAGAACAGGTAGATGTGAATCAGTTATTTACTCTTTCGGATAATAGAAAGACTAGGGGCACTCCATGAAGTTAGCATGGGGCACATTTAAAACTAATCGGAGAAGACAAGATGGCCGACTGAGAGGACACGCCGGTGTGAGCTCCTGAGTTTTTCCTCGTTTTGTTGAATTTTCATGCCGCATACTAAGCGGAAAGCGAGGGTGCGGGGAGGGGAAAGCTCCTTTACCCCGCTGGAAGCTTCTCAGCCGCGTATTGGGAGTTTCTTTCCGGCAATTCCACCACTTATGCCGAGCGGGCTGGCCCTTGAAGGTGTGGAGCAAGAGCATGGTCTGACCCTTCGGGCCGACGAAACTTCTCTGAGCCCCGGCTCGCCTACCAGACCGGCACCTCCAGGCTCTGACTTGGATTGTGGAAGGACTGGAACCTTCGAATCTACGGGTGATTCCCCGCAGGGAATCAAAGTGTTTAAAGAAGGAATACCATCTGGAGGACTTTCTATCATGGAGAACGCGACTAAAGCACAGCCCCTACCAGGTAATGGCCGGGGAAAGGATGCGGGAAACGTCGCAGTAATTGGTATTTCAGGCCTGGATAACGGTGCCGGGGAGGCTAGGGGAGGAGGAATGGAGAGCCGTGAAACTCTGGGACTGAATTTATTACTTCAGCCTACTTCTGAGGTGACCTTAACTGCCGTTTGCACGGCGCTTCAGTCAATTGAGAAGTTAATACTGGCACTCTCAAAAGATGTTACTGATATTAAAAATCAAACCCTTTTAAATGCGAACCAAATAACGGAGCAAAAGCAAGACTGAATCGATAGAAGTACGTCTGGAAAAATTTGAAAAAACACAGGAAACAGTGATCAAGAAAGAAATTGAGGTCGATAGAAGGCTTGAGAAAATTGAGAATAATTTGAGATCTCATAATTTAAGATTTACAAATTTTCCTGTTTTGAAGAATGTTTCCCCGGTTGATGTATTCAGATTTTATGTCGCTCAGATATTGAAAGTACCAGAGGAGATAAAACCGGTTATAACTAATGCATATTATTTACCTTATAAAGAAGTGGCCACAGGAAATTTAGAAGATCAATCTTTACCAGATTTGACTACTCTTCTAGAATCGTCTTTAGAATTGACTGTCTCAAGGAGGAGACCATTATTGGTCACCTTCGCTTTTCTAATGGACAAGAATAATATATTCAAATATTTCTTCAGGAATAGACAAGCCATGTTCTTTGGACACAAGATATGGTGCTTTCCGGACCTTGTTAAGAGCACCCAAGAAAGGCGAAAGCTTTTTTTGAACATGAGGTCTGAAATATTACAATTGGGAGCGAGGTTCAAATTACAATTTCCTTGTAAATATCTTATTTTCTTTCGTGATCAGAATTTTGTTTTCTTTGATCCATCCCAACTCAGAGTTTTCATAGACTCCCATTCCCAAGTCCCCCAATAGTTTAACAACTAATATGATAGGCATAAGCAATTAATAGTGATGGTACCTCTCATAAGCCTGTATGATTAATATAGTTAAATGTAAATTTTCCAATATAATGCTCTTTGTTTAGGGGCTCTCCCATATTTCCTTTACTTTATAAAGTGCAATTAGGGGATTATAAATTTGCCTTTTCTTTTTTTTTCTTTTCTATTTAGAAATATGAGATGTTAATATGCACTTTGTATATTGCCTATCAAGTGTTTAAATACTTGTTTAAGTGAATATGTATTTAAAATCGCATAAATAAATAAAAAAAAAACAAAAACAAAACTAATCGGAGAAAGTTCTTTTTTACTCAACGCACAATTAAACTCTGGAAATTTGTTGCCAGGAGCATGTGGTTAGTGCAGTTAGTATAGCTGTGTTTAAAAAAGGATTGGATAAGTTCTTAGAGGAGAAGTCCATTACCTGTTTTTAATTAAGTTGACTTAGAAAATAGCCACTGCTATTACTAGCAACGGTAACATGGAATATACTTAGTTTTTGGGTACTTGCCAGGTTCTTATGGCCTGGATTGGCCACTGTTGGAAACAGGATGCTGGGCTTGATGGACCCTTGGTCTAACCCAGTATGGCATGTTCTTATGTCATAAAAAGTCCGACTCAGGCTGAGTTTTCTTCTTATGTCGAGCTGCTTCAGGAGTTATGATGGTCAATATGATTTTAAAGGCTGTCTCCTTAGTAAAGTCTAGTGTTTACTCTGTGAGAAACGCACAACTTCATAGTTAGACTTAAAGTATAGTCAAAATTGCTTATGTCCGCCGGGACTCATAAAAAGGACTCAGTGACTTGAAGATTGGGCATCCAAATGGCAGATGAAATTTTTTTTTTTTTAAATTCTTTATTTATTCAATTTTTATAATACAATGTATCATAAGTTTTAAAGGAAACATGTTACATTACATTAGCTTGAAAATAATTTTACAGTAGTTATTTCAATTACCAAAAATTTAAATTCTAATGTAGTAACCAAGTCTCATTTTATACAGTTTGTGGGGGACAACTTTCAAGGAGTATTTAGGAAAAATGAAACATAAATTGATTAGACTTAACCTGATGGGAGCTGTTTCTCCTTTAATCCCCTGAAAATACAGTATTCCCTGAGGGGGTATGAGAGTCTAAATAAAGCCTTAGCTGTTCTGGGGAAAAGAAAATAAAAGTATTTGCTTCTTTTTTAATAATGCACTTACACGGATATCTAAGCAGAAAAGTAGCTCCTGAAGAAATCACATTCTGCCTCATACTCAAGCCTTTTCGTCGTTCCTGAGTTATCTTAGAGATATCCGGAAACATACGAACTTTTCTGCCATGAAACAACGTATTTAAATTCTTGAAATAAGCAACCATTAACCTGCTCACATCTTGTTCCATTATCAAGGAGACTATTAATGTGGAATAATCTATAATCTCAATGGCAGAAGATTCAAGGAAATCAGTGAGGTTCTGTAAGTCCATGGGGGGTGCTGCCTGTTGATTTGAACGATTCAGAAAAAAATATGCTTTATTTATTAGAGGAAATTGATGTTCTGATAGTAACTCAGTCACTCAGCGAAATATCTTTTTAAAGTGATGTTAGGCATTTCTCCCATGACTCTAGGAAAATTAATAAGTCTTAAATTTAAACGACGATTCCAATTTTCCAACAGTTCTAGTCTTCTGGAGAGGGCAGCTCTATCTTGGATGGTAGCCATATTAAATTCTTTAATTTTTGTAATTTCAGTATCTACTTTTCCCACCGCAGTCTGAAGCTGTGTCAAGGTATTATCCTGAGCCGATATTTTAGTATTAATTTGGGAGGCAAAATTATCCAGTTTGGCATTACAGTCACGTACCGCAAGTGTTAGCCCCGCAGAGAGTTCCCATAAGTTTTCAAGGGTAACGACCGTTGGCCTTACCAGAGGTTCAGGAGTCCCAGATGTCATAGGGGTCAGATCAGGAATTGTAGATGTCAGTACATTTTCTGCTTGGGTTGAAATCTCTCCCCTCGCTGAAGTTCCTCCATTTCCTGATTCTTCGAAACTCTCCGTCGCTTCTCCCAGCACTCCTTCTGCTGTGACCTCATCGGTCCGCGTCGGTTGCTGAGCGTCCGGGGTCGAAGTTCCTCTGGCTGCCGGTGGACGTGTATCGGGGGGGCTGAGGGAAACCTCGGTCCCAGGTGAAAACGCTTCTCCTCCCGGCGTTTTCACAACGGGATTTACCGCCTCGATTTGTGCAGCTCCCTGGGCAAGGAAGGATGTTATAAGAGCTTGCTCTGTTAGCTGGGTAGGTATAGAGGGAAAAACCCTCACCTTTCCCTTTCGTTTCGGAGGCATTATTAGGAAATTGTTACAAGTCAGAGGAGCTCTCTTCCGTGCACCCGTTCAGGACGCCATCTTGCCCCCCTCGGCAGATGAAATTTAATGTGGACATGTGCAAGGTGTTGCATATAGGGAAAAATAATCGTTGCTGTAGTTACATGATGTTAGGTTCCATATTAGGAGCTACCACCCAGGAAAAAGATCTAGGCATCATAGTGGATAATACTTTAAAAGCGTCAGCTCAGTGTGCTGCAGCAGTCAAAAAAGCAAATAGAATGTTAGGAATTATTAGGAAGGGAATGGTTAATAGAATGGAAAATGTCATAATGCCTCTATATCGCTCCATGGTGAGACCACACCTTGAATACTGTGTACAATTCTGGTTGCCGCAACTCAAAAAAGATATAGTTGCAATGGAGAAGGTACAGAGAAGGGCAACCAAAATGATAAAGGGGATGGAACAGCTTCCCTATGAGGAAAGGCTGAAGAGATTAGGGCTGTTCAGCTTGGAGAAGAGACGGCTGAGGGGGGATATGATAGAGGTCTTTAAGATCATGAGAGGTCTTGAACGAGTAGATGTGACTCGGTTATTTTCACTTTCGAATAATAGAAGGACTAGGGGGCATTCCATGAAGTTAGCAAGTAGCACATTTAAGACTAATCGGAGAAAATTCTTTTTCACTCAACACACAATAAAGCTCTGGAATTTGTTGCCAGAGGATGTGGTTAGTGCATTTAGTGTAGCTGGGTTCAAAAAAGATTTGGATAAGTTCTTGGAGGAGAAGTCCATTAATGGCTATTAATCAATTTTACTTAGGGAATAGCCACTGCTATTAATTGCATCAGTAGCATGGGATCTTCTTAGTGTTTGGGTAATTGCCAGGTTCTTGTGGCCTGGTTTTGGCCTCTGTTGGAAACAGGATGCTGGGCTTGATGGACCCTTGGTCTGACCCAGCATGGCAATTTCTTATGTTCTTATGTTATTTATTTATTTATTTAACATTTATGACACCATTATTCAACAGTCTATTAATTAGGATGTTGTGATCGGTGGTTTTGAAGGTGGCTGAGAAGTTGAGTAGGCCAGCAGTGGGATTTAGGGAGGCTATCTTGAGGAACAGAGGAACAGTGGTATTTTTTTTTTTTTTTAATGAATCTGGCCTAACACCCTCAGTGTTAGAGATTTACTAACTGGGCAATTCAGCTAGGCTGGCTGAGCCTTGTTGCTCTGATTAGTTTGGCTAGATAGGGTCAATTGAACTAGATGATGGGTTGAGATCAGAGTGTATCTTTATAATCTGGTCACTGGAGTCTTCTTGAAAATAGAAGTGTGCAGTATTGTTAATTCCAGTTTTGGTTTATTTAGCACAAAAGTATTGGACTCTCGTAATTCTGACCACTTCTTTAGGATTTTCTCAGCAAAGTGATAAGCAAAGTTTTCACACAGAAATGTAATGGCAGAAAAGACCATACTGCCTATCTAGTTTGCCCATCCACACTAATTACTCAGCTCTACAATCCCTACAACTCCCTCATTGATCCCCTGTACTTAGCCCGTGCTTTCTTCATCCTTGTCTCTACCACTAGAAGGCTGTTCATGCATCCACCATCATCTCTGTAAAGATATATTTCCTTAGATTGTTTCTGAATCTACCTCCTTTAACCTTCATCCCATAACCCCATGTTCCAGAGCCTCCTGTCTATTGAAAGAAGCCCACCTCCTATGCATTGATATGTTGGCTAGAGTTAAAGATTTCTATCATATCTCCCCTATCCTGCCTTTCCTCTAGGGTATAAATATTTAGATCATTGCTTTAGAAAGAAGACCACAGACTATTTTAATAGCCACTTTCTGGATCGCCTCCATCCAGTCTTCAGAATTGTGCACAGTATTCCAAAGGAGTTCTCAACCAGGGACTTACAGGGGCAATGTTGCCTCCTTTTTTCTGGAAATAATTCTTCTCCCTATGCACCCAAGCATCTTTCTGACTTTTGCTATCACCTCTTATCCACCTGTTTAGCTACCTTAAGTTCATTAGATATGAACAGCCCTAGATCCTGCTCTTGTTTCGTGCTTAGAATATAAACCCCTGTATTGTACTGCTCCCTTAGTTTTTGCAGCCCAAATCCATGACTCGGCATTTTTTTAGCATTATATTTTAGTGGTTAGACTCACATTTGTCATTTGACAGTAATAGACTGTTGTGCTGGACATCTGGTTAGAGGAGGGCTTTGTGAATTCTGAATCCATTTTTGCTGTTCAGAGCATTAGCAGTTATTGATGAGAAATTATTTTTTTTCTTAGTGAAAATCACTGATGTATTATGAATGTGTTCTGTGTTGGTTACACTTCAATTTGTCTTGTTCAGAGCCAGTTATAAACAAATTTCTTTTTAGATGCCTTCTTTGTCTTTAAGGCATGTAGCTCACTGGTGAGCCAGGGCAGGGATTTGTGATTGGCAACACTGAATTTCTTTGATAGCTTATCTAGGATCTTTGATTTTTCTGAGTTTAAGCATTCTACCATGTCATCCACTGTTGTAATACTGTGTTAACTGGGAGATGAAGTTGTCTAGGATTAGTTCAAGGTCTACATTCTTGATACAGTGTATTTTATTTGCCAGGCATTGACGGTTCACAGTGTGTCCTGCTTGATGTGTGGGACCCTTTACATACAGAACAAACGCAAGGGCCACCATTCTTTTCATGAATTCTCTAACTGGATCACAGGAAAGTTGATGCCTAGTCAGGCTGTTGAGTTTGGTTATAGGAATTTGGATAGATTTTCTTTATTCATTGGGTGATCAGAACCCCAACAGGAAGGCAAATGTATTCTCATATTCTGATACTAGTAATAGGCATTTACAACCAGATAATCATGGTATGCTGGGGTTTTAGTCTGTAGGTTTTGCAGAAAAGAGCAGCTACTCCACTGCTCTGTCTTCCAATCCTGCCTTGGCGTGGGATTGAAACACCAATGGGACAGAGCAGAACAAAGTTCACTCCTCTGGAAGCCAGGTTCCTAAGTAAAATGCAAAATCTGCTGATTCATCAAATAACAGGTCTAGGAACAGAAGCAGTTTTAAGGTAAGGCTAGGTGTACTATATGGTAGTTGGTGTTCCTGGGGGACTGAGAATTACCAGTGTGGAAACATGGTATCTTTGCCTCTGAAATCTGTGTACCTTTCATCTTCCCAAATGGGTTTAATTGACAAAATGTTGATGAGACACATAATTGCACTTAATACAGGAAGAATCAAGGGATGATGGCCAGGAATGTAGGAGAGAAATAAACAGAAGAGCGAAAGGTTGGATGTTGGTTGGTGAGAGGTGGAGTGAGGTCAGGGTGAAGGTCTGGTTCGTGAACCATCAGTATTTAATGCTTGGGCCTGCTTTCCTTATGTGCTATCTTGTAGGTCCAGCGCTTCTACCTTAGTTCTCTTCAGTTGCACATGAAGGAACATGCCCCTTTGTTGTACAGTGCCTCTGGTGCAGCTCTTGTGTTCATCGTAGTGAGGGTTGCCAAAAATAGCACCTGTGGTGGGGGCAGGCCTAATGGATCTTGGTGGGTGGGGAGAGGGATGGCTAAGAGGACCAGGTTGTTGGAGTTGGTGGTCTTTTCAGCCATCTCTATTGCTTTCTCAGCTCTCCACCAGCTGAAAGAAGGCAATGTGGCAGTGCAGTTTTATTATTTTCAAATTGAAAATATAATCTTGAAAAACTAAGGGGATAGGTAGTCTAAAAGTTTCAGTGGCCTCTGGGGAAGAAAATGACTACCTGCTCATGATCTTTCCTACTAGGTGTGAAAACACAACAAGAGTTGTTATTCCATTTTGTTCAATCTGTGAACAAAAATTGACAATAGTGAAAAAAAAGTAACATTTGGACTCTCTTCCACCAAGAAAATTCTTTAGTCCCAGAAACTGGATATTCTCTTAGGAGTTTACCATCCAGGTATTTTCCCCTATTTTTATACCTCAACTTAGCCCAGTCATTTTGATGACAGTCCTCAGCTGGGGGACATGCACCAGGGCTTCTTTTGGAACCTTGCAGTATTGAGCCATACATCTGACCATTTGGTGTTGCTGTTGTATAATGATGGCATTTTTTGCCCCCCCAAGGGTTGTGAATATAGCCCATGTAGTGTCTCCACCCCAAGCAGACCAGGGAGCAGAGTCCTAGTCTGGGAAATGAACCCAGATCCTTTTGCATAGATGTATACAGCACTGCCACAGATCCACCAGGCCAGCCAAAAAATTAACTGTTTCTAAGCAAGAGCATGACTTGTTAACTTGATCCTTTTACTAAGATCAGTGCCCTTGGCCTTGTTTTCTCTCCCTGTTTGAAAGAAAATAGGCAACGTAATGCCTCGTGTGACAGGATGCTAGTCGTGGCCCAGTCCCGGACTGCTATCAGATAACCCAAATATTCACAAGCACAAATAGACTGAAACAGCAGTTTTTATTCTTACTTCACACAGCTTAGTTGCTACTGTATAGTAGCATCCCAAATATATAGTCCTGTATAGAGTGATCCAAGTTCTACATACCAAGCCAAGATTTCCCCTCTTAGTTATATCCTGCCACTTTGAGGTGAGCCTGAAGCTGCAGGTTTCCTCGGGGTCCCTCCCTAGTCCATTCTGGCTACTCCTAGTTCCTTTGGCCTCACGGCCTCTTTAGCAGTACTGTTTAAGGATGTGCATTTGTTAGACCATTTTGTAGGTACGCACGTAAGAACGGATGATATGCACATACCTCATTAATAAAATACGTGCATACCATTCATTCATGAGATACATGCGAGATAATGAAATGAATGACCCAATGAATGCACCTCCCTAGTACTGTTCTGGTGAAACCCTGTGCCTTCCTCAGCATCTATAATGATGCCAGCTTGGTTTCCCCTTTCCCCAGAGCTTTTGTTCATCTTGTAAAACTTCTTAATCCACCACACTGGAATTAACCCATACCATTCTCTGCCAGCTGTATCTGTGTTCTTCCCCCTTCTGAGCTACAGTGCCCAGCAGTCTATTGTGCCTTTTATTTTTATTATCTCCTTTCACAATTATGATACCATCTTAGCATAGAATCTTCCATATTTCTGATTCTCTGCCCTCTTACATCTCTGAGTTGCTACCAGTTGTGAGACCTCACTTCCTGGTAGTGCATTTACTTCATGGCACAGGCAGTTTAATAATCCAAAAAGTAAAACCCCAATATGAGTTGTACAAAAATGCAAATAAAAACAAACGGCTCTTTTATGTTATTTTGGAATGAATGTATTTAGCAGAATACTCAATAAAAGGACCATTATACAAATAGGCAAATGGTCTTTTTCTGCAGTCAGGTTTCTATCTAGTCTGCCCATCCACACAAACTGCTCAGCTCTACAATTCTTGCCATTTCCTTCAAAATCCCCATTGCTTGTCCCATAATTTCTTGAATTCAGATACTGTCCTTGTCCCCACCACTTCCATTAGGAGCCTTTGTATGCATTTACTACCCGGTAGAATCTTTTTTTCACAGGGAGTATAACACAACATGAAAAAATTGTGTGAACTGTTGCTTGCTGGCAAAATATATATTAGTGAATTAAAAATTATGTATCCACTGTGTATTTTTTGTAGGATGCCAATATTGATATTTGGTGCAATATGCTCTGACATTCAGACTTGGTGAATTGTTTTTCATAGTTAATTGAGCACCACTGCAGACTTCTGAAAGAACAGGATTTGCACAGATTAAATTAGATTTGACCCTAAATCGGGAGTTCTCAAACAGAGCGTCACAAAATCTGTGGATGAAGTCATAAGAAACAGGGATACTCTGGACATTTACTCTGACCTACAACTGGCAGCAGCAGTCAGCATGGAGTTTGTGCATATTCACAGACTCCATCCCCTTCTGTTGGGTGTGCTTCCTGTTAGACTGGAAACCTGTGCAGAAGGCCAGGGCTTATGACCCAAGGCTTTACACTGCTGCTGCTTTTCTGCTTTGGGTAAGTTGGGAAAGGGGTTGGGCAAGGGAGAAGTAGAGATCCGTTTTGGTTTGGGCATGGTCTAGGGTTGTGCGAATTTAATATGTTAATGTGAATACATTTTGGATAAAAGTTTGAAAAATGCTTCTCTAAATAGTAATTGCTATTGATTAATGCATTGCATAATTTGTGAGGACTACAATTAGGATTTCCTCATTAGGATCAATTGCATGTGGTATACTTGTGCTCTAACTATGGTACTCTAATGAGCTGAGTCAATTTAGATGTTGAGATGTTAGCTTTTTTTTGTTTGTTTGAAATAGGTTGCATTTCTGTTTCTATGACTTCAAAACATATTGTTCCTTAAGACAGAGAAAATGATAGGTAAAATATGGATTGATAGCTATTTATTTTCATTTGAATCTATAATTTTGTTATTTGTGCTTATAATACAAGAGTTGGCGTCAAGTAGAAGGTTTAAAATAAACAGGATTAACTTTACACAACACCTTTTTAATATGTCAAACTTTGTGGCATCAAATAGTATAACAGAGTTCAAAAAATGGAATAGACAGATGTATGGAATATAGCTAATTAGACTATGAAGCACAACAATCAAGGATGTCCACCTGAACTCAGTGCATCTTTAAACCATGACTGCTAGAAACTAGAGATGTGAATCGTGTGATCGATCGTCTTAACAATCGATTTCGGCTGGGGGGGGGAGGGAATCGGATCGTCGCGGTTTTGTTTTTGTAAATATCGTGTAAATCGTAAATCGGGGGAGGGCGGGAAAACCGGCACACTAAAACATCCCTAAAACCCACCCCGACCCTTTAAAATAAATCCCCCACCCTCCCGAACCCCCCCAAAATGCCTTAAATTACCTGGGGTCCAGAGCAGGGGTCCCGGTGTGATCTTTTACTCTCGGGCCTGCGGTGCGTTGTAGAAATGGCCACTGTTGGAAACAGGATGCTGGGCTTGATGGACCCTTGGTCTGACTCAGTATGGCATTTTCTTATGTTCTTATGTTTTCCATTTGTTTTGATGGAAACTTTTTGTTTACCCTTCCTTTCTTTTCTTTGGATTTTGAAGACTGGTTTTTATTTTTACTAGCCAACTAAATTCCTCTTGGCCAAAGGAATTTAGTTGCCATCAACAAGGAGAGAAGTTTTCAGAGGATTCTCTCACCCAGAAAGATCCAGTGACCCTTCAGAGATCATGCAAGGAATGGATCTTCATTTCTGAGAGTAAGAGAAGCCTGGGAAGAATGGAGAACAATGGCACCTATCCAGTGTTAAACACATCAATATCATCAGGATAGTGTGGGAGGAGTTTGGATAAGAAGTAAGCTTATTTTTGACATCTGAATTGAGGTATGAATAATGAGACTTAGAATATTCTATCTCGATTAATTCAACTTTTATGTACACCAATTTGGGAGGAAGCTCCAAAACTGCCCCTAAAATTGGGATGGAATAGGGAAACAAAACAGAATAAACCATCACTAGAGAGTCAGATTTATTGGAAGAGAATTATGTAATGAGTGTATTGAATAAGGACTTGTACTTTGTTGTTTATAATCAGTTATTAGTAAAGTTATGTTGGAACCATATTCATTATTCAGTGTGATTTATTCCTGTATACCTTAAAGACTGTTAAACAATGCTCAGAATCTTAGAGAGAAGCTTCCTCCCCCACTCCTGACAGGAAATCGTGGAAATTAATGGGCTTATGGAAGGTATAGGAAGTTTGGATATCTTAAGCTGTTCTAATTGAAATTGGCCCTTGGACTCCTTAGTAAGGACATCTCCTCAAGAGTTACAATTACATATCTTCCAAACAAAAACACTTCACCTTCAAAGGAGTCTTCCCTCAGCCATACTACACCCAGGTATATATCACCTCTTATTTGTAAACAAGTGTCTTCACTTGCTTCCAAAATTTCAGAAGATTCAGTTATGCTCACAGACCCTGGCATCATATTCCAGACCTACAGAGCTACCTGTGAGAATGTTTGCACTGCATATAGCTTCATTTGTAACTTTGGGGCCATTGCTGCCAACAAAAAATGACCTTAATTCCTGACCTGGCCTGTACCATATAAGCCTATCCAATAGGTATTTAAAACCGTTGCCCCTCATCAATTGAAACACGATGGTCATCAGCTTAAATTTTGCGCTCTCAACAATAGGTGGCCAGTAGAGTTCTGCCAGAAAAGGAGAGGCTCATTCAGGTTTAGATTTTCCCATAATCAGTTAGTCATATTTTTGTAATAACTGAACGTTTAAGGATTAGCCTGCCTGGCAACTCCACATACAGAACTTTGCAATAATCCAATACTGAAATTACAAGGTCATATACTACTAACTTTAGAGCTTGTAAATCTAAAAAAGGCTGCTGCTGTTGCACCATCTTAACTGTAAAGAAGCTTGATGTTCTATTAACTCAATATAAGGCTTCAAAAAAAATTAAAATCCAAAAGAACCCCAAAACTCCTAACCTTAGAAATAGGACTAACATGACCCTTAATAGCTTAATAGCTGGGATGGTCAGCATTAAAGACCTTTCCATATTATTCCCTACATACAAAAGTTCAGTCTTCCTATTCAGAACCAAATGGCTCTCCTGGAACCAGCAAGACAGATCTGCCAATCAAAAGTTAAAGAAAACAAAACAAAACCCAACTTCATGTGTGTATACCTCCTGAAAGTTCAAGTTTATAAAATCATGAGTGGGGTGGAATGTGAAAATAAAGGATGATTTACTCTTTTAAGTACTAAAACAAGGGGGCACTCCATGAAACTGAAAACCTACAGATTGAAAATAAATAGTAGAAAATACTTATTTTATAATTTTTAATCACTTCACTGATTAAAAATTGCCTGAAGCAATTTACAATAATATATAACACAGCATAAAATGTCATACAGTAGTAGGTAACTTGGCACTAGCAGCTTAGGAAACAGCCAGAAGGAATAAGGAGGCAGACATTGGCTGTTTCCTTTATGTGCAATTCATTTACAGTGAAAGCAAAGTAAAAAAAAAATGCAGTTCATCTTAAGCTCAGGTAGCACACAGACATCACACATAGCAGGCTTTTGCATAGAATGGGTTTTTGTCTGCCCCCGGGCCTCCCCAACCTCTCTAGGCCCTGAGTTCCTGTACATTGGTGAGGGGCTCCTCCCTTTACCCCAGATTCCCTGTGTCTGGATCTCAAGGAAGACCAGGCGAGACAGTTGTGCCCGGTCCCCTAAGGTGGTCTGAGGTAGTTTCCTATAGACTTCCTCAAGTAAAAAAACAAATACCAAAATAAACAACTAAAATAGAATAAAAGAGTAAGACCCACCATTGCCCATCTCTCTGCTGTCCATCTATTATGGTATATTAAAATCATATTGGGTCATGTTTAAGCACTTTTTCATTCAGTGCACTATCAAGCTGTGAAATCTGTTGCCAGAGGATGTGATAAAGGCGACTACCATAGCAGGGTTTAAAAGAAGTTTGGACAAGGAGGTGGAGGTGAGAGGGATCGCTGCCTGCTACCCGCGGAGCCTATTTCTAAAACTGCATTACCTTTTTGGAGTTTGCCTTGGCTTTCCAGCCCTGCTTGAGCAGGGGGACGATTGAGAGGACTTCCGGGAGCTGACGTCACGGAGGCGGGGCTTCCCACTGAATAAACTCTGACGTCCTGCGGCACGTCGCCGAAGCCGCGCGCGCCAAAGGGGCGCGCGGCTTTGGTTTTTCTTTTTTGAAACAGCAGATCACTCGACAATTAAGAATCAGCGCCATAGATTCAAAAATTAAAATAATCTCGCAATGCCAGCAAAGAGGAAGGGAAGGATTAGGGTGTTTCCCTCAACGCCCGCATCTTCAGCCCTGACTCAACCTGAGATTATAAAATTTTTGACTCAGCTGGAAAATCAAGGAGGAGCTGATGATTCCGTTGGGGCACATAATGGAGAAGTGTGTGGCTCCCGTGAAGAGGCGTCCCTCAGCCCGGATATGCGTTTACCCCCGATTCAACGTAGTGAGGAGGAAGGAATAGCTCCATCGCCACCCAATGAAGGGAGTGTTGTGATGGAACCAGAGGGTCCATCCGTCCCAAGGACTGTTGAATCTGTAATACAACAACCCCCCTTGGAGGGGCAGGTAACTTTAGATAAGATACTGGAGGCAGTAAATAGTTTAAATCTGGTGGTATCTAGGTTAGAGAGGAAAATAGACAATGTAACATCTGACTTTCAAGGTCAATTATCCAATGCTCAAACTCAGAATACCCAATTGTTGAAGAAGATGAATGAAAATGAAAAGAACATAGTGTCATTACAAAAAGTGAATGTTTCCCTAATCAAAGATCAAATTGCAAGTTCAAGGCGATTAGAGATATTGGAAAACCGAGTGCGTCATTTAAATATACGGATTGTAAATTTTCCACAGGTCCTTGGTGAAATTCCCTATACCTCCCTAAAACATTATTTTAGAGAGGTATTACAATATAAGGAAGAGGATCTTCCCTCTATTAATTCATGTTATTTCTTGATTAAAAAACCCCAAGTTCCTGTAAATTTGACGAACTTCCTCGAAGAATCAACTTTAGAAGTTGTTCACCGTAACACACTTGTAGTATCTTTTATTACATCTCAAGATATAAACGGTGTGATGAGAAAATATTTTAAAAAGTTTCCAACAATGTTCTATGGGGAGGCAGTCAAATTATATCCAGACCTGGCTCCAATAACTAGAACAAGGAGAAGGGAATTCTTGGCAATGCGCCAACAAATTATATCCTTAGGTTTTTTGTTCTTTTTAAGATATCCTTGCAGATGCGAGATAAAGAAGGGGGTAAATTCTTATATTTTTTACCAAATAGAACACTTGAAACAATTTGAGTCCCAATCACCTGGTACAGAAGCAGACTTGCCTATAGCTGAGTCCTCCCCTGTCAATGAGCCATCTAGTGGAGTATAGCAATAATCTGGACAAATATAAAATTCCAGCTGTCTATGTGATACGCTTAGTTATATTAATGATATTGTTAAAAATTTCTCCTTTAGTTTCTTATTCAGATTCTAAAAAATCATCTGCCTCAATTTTTCCAAAGAATTGATTCACCAATTTTCAGTTTAAGAATTATTTCATTTTATTTTATTGGATAAGCAGTAGTTTATTGCTTTCCAATCTTATGGTGTTAAAACTGTTAATACTCATATATTTTTATTTCATATGTATTTGAGTGTTATGACTCAAGATGATAATGTATTATATAAATGTATTAAACAATTGTATCTCAAAATATTTTCTCTATGTAAAATTTGAAAATATTAATAAATAAAGAATTAAAAAAAAAAAAAAAAAAAAGAAGTTTGGACAAGCCCCTGGAGGAAAAGCCAGTTACACAGTATTAACCTTGTAGACTAAAAAAAAAGCTACTGCTTTCCATGGAAGTAAGTAACAGGAATTAGATCTACTTTATGGGATCTGTCAGGTACTTGCAACCTGAATTGGTCACTGTCAGAAACAGGGAATTGGGTTTGGACCTTGGCCTGACCCATCATATCAATTCTTATGTTCTTATGGTTTGTGAACAGGGTAATGGATAAGATCAGTGTTTCTCAACATTCACCTGGAGGCATACCTAACCAGTCAGGTTTTCAGGCTTGTCACAGTGAATATGCATAAGATAGATTTGCATACCTGGGTCTACAATGTATACAAATCTATCTCATGCATAGTCGTCGTGGATATCCTGAAAACCCAACTGGTTAAATATGCCTCCAGGAGAGGATTAGGAAACACTGGACTAGCTAGTCTTTTGGTCTGATTTCGGACCTGATTTACTCAGTTATTTTTCCCCATAGACATAAACCATAGCAAACCAGGTCCTTAGTGTAATACTACTTATATTTTCATGAATATATTTGATTCAGTGCAGTCAAAGGCACTGATTCTGTGCTCAGTGGTTGCTCAGAAAACTGTATTTTATGTATCGTCTGACAATTCCATGGGATCTTAATAGTTTTAACTGTTGCCACTGACCCACAATCTAAAATATATTAATGTAAATGAAGTAGTATACTATCTACCACTTTGTACCTTCTAGGAAACCAGTCTAAAAAAATACTCAAAGGACATATTTTAGTTGAGCAGATGGAAAACTTATTTTGTCTTTTGTATTTCTGTGTGTATATCTTTGCTTAAAAAAGAACCTAGACAGATGGTAAAATATAATTTACTTCATTGTTTTATTTAGTTCCATTTAATTTTACAGTATTTAAGTTTAGATTGAGCATTAGCTAGACCAGATGGCCTTGCAAGTCTGGCTTTTTATTATATTTTTTGTGCTTAATGAAGTTTTTTGCCTTGTTAACCCCCTACCACCCCCACCCCTCCCCAAAAATAAAAAAACCTCTTATTCTATAATACAATTTTGAGTGGCAGACACATTTGTATAGCAAATTCTTTTTTAAGTAATTGTCTGTGGGGAAGAAAGGAAAAATAAATGAAGCAGCAAATGGAGAGTTTAGCTAGACATCTAAATAATAAAACAAAAAATCTCCTTCCTAAAAAGTAATTTTGGCAGATTTTGGCGCACGTTGATTTACGTCTGCTTTGGGCAGGCGTAAATCACGAAATAAAGGTGGGGGGGTTTAGATAGGGCCGGGGGGGTGGGTTAGGCAGGGGAAGGGGAGGGCAGGCGAAAAGAAAGTTCCCTCCGAGGCCGCTCCGATTTCGGAGCGGCCTCGTAGGGAACGGAGGCAGGCTGCGCGGCTCGGCGCGCGCAGGCTGCCCAAAATCGGCAGCCTTGCGTGCGCCGATCCCGGATTTTATAGGATACGCGCGGCTACACGCGTGTCTTATAAAATCCAGCGTACTTTTGTTGGCGCCTGGTGCGCCAACAAAAGTACGTGATCGCGTTTGTTTTAAAGATCTACCTCACTGGGAATTTGGAACACATAGAGAAATAAGCCCAGACCTGTGAAAGCCAGATTCTTGGACTCTGCACAAAAACAAGAGATCTTGCAAGCCTACTGTAAGAATCACACACTTGCTTATGAGGGAGTTATGATCTTAATTTTACAGGGCTACTCGGCTGGTATGTCAGCGCTGCATACATCTTTTTTAGCCATGTACAAAATTGTGGGTCTTAAAACTTTCTTTTACTGTCTTATTATCTTCTAAACAATGGGTGACATCGTCCAATAAAACCCATGTCTTTGATTCTGTTGAAGCCTCTGAGACCTTTTTGAATACTATGCCATCAGGTTCGGAGAGATGATTTTGTGGACTCAGCGTGCACCATGTCTCACTCTTACTGTTGTAATGGTGGCAGACTGTGGTGGAGAGTTTCTTGGAAGATCTGGCAGGCCCTGCAGAGGGGCCCCATCTTGGTCTGTTTGCTCATTTGTCATTGTTTATTAAAGATAGCCTCTTTGAAATTTGAAAGTGTTTCAACTGGGCCAGGCACCTGCTCCTATGAAGCGAGTGAAGTTTAAATTGATCTCTTTGAGTGGGAGCAGTTGGTTCCTAGGGGACTATATAATGTAGCCATTGTTCCTTGAGTTTGCTGTCACATTGCGACTGTGCCATAATTGTGGCTGTATTGAATGAAGTTGAGATTTCTACAAAGATGGAGATGCTTTTTTTTTTTTTTTTTTTTTTTTTAACTCTTCAGAGTTAATCTATGTTTGAAATTAATCTTCTTGCTGTGTTCAAATGTGTGTGAATGGCTCCTTAGTTGAGCAAGAAGGATACTTAACTTTGTATTTTCTTTTTCTTTTTTTTTCCCTTCTGGGGGGTTAAGCCTATTATTCTGGTAATTGAGTGGTGTTTGGGGTTGATTTATAAAATCAGCTTGAGAAAGTGTGGGGAGTGGGGTCTTCATGCATGATAACACAGGTGCTGGAAACATCTCCAGCACCTGTGTTAGGGTGCTTTGTTTTTCTTTTTAAGTCCTACTTGATGATAGATCATAACTTTAGGTATGTCACTTGGAACGTCCTGGGAATTGGATTGGTAATTAAGAGATTTAAAGTCCTACAGGCATTATGACGATGTAATAACCACATTGCTGTTACAAAAAAACCCATTGGGACAAGGTAGAATATCAAAAGTTGTGAAGCCAGTGGGTATCCTCCCAGTCTGGCACTATTTTGGTAGGTACGGTGATCTCTTTTCAGGCCACTAGAGTGGAGGAAGACCCGGAGGGACAATTTCTCTTAGTTTATGGCTTTCTTTATGGACAGCCAATAACAGTATGTAACATATATGGTCCCAGTGTGTATGATCCCAGTTTTTTTTTTTTTTACTAACTTTTAGTGGCCCATATACAGCATCCTCTGGTGATGGGGAGAAACTTTCTGTGTGCATGATTATAATCTAGATAGGTCCTCCCCGCAGGCATCAGCAAGCTCTCAAAAATCTAAAGGGATTTTCCACTTGTGTAACAGCCAGGGTTTGCTTGATGTCTGGTGAGTTTTACACTTTATGGAAAGGGGCTATACCCACACCTCAAGAGGGCATGGTACACACACTTGAATTGAATACTTACTCTTAAGTAAAGATGATTTTAGCAGTCTCTCCAATTCGGAAATTGATTTACCGGAAACATCAGACCATGCACCTGTCTGGATAAACATGGAAGGCATTAGGCCCATAGATTCCATGTGGTCATGGAGATTCCCTAAATACCTATACAGAGATCAAAATTTTAAAGACCACCTGATGTGAAGATGGGAAGAGTTTACTGATTTCAATAAAGAGCATAGGACACTCCCTATCTTATTCTGGGAAACTGCTAAAGCTATCTTACGAGGTGATGTTATTTCCTACTCTGCCTCGGAAGAAAGCAATGACTAATGAGATTTTGAGGCTGGAAAGTCAACTTCAGTTTGCTTAAAAAAAAAAAAAAAAAAAGCCTATAAGGTGAGATCCACATTGGTAAACAAGAGTGAATTCATAGCTGCACAAATAGCATTAAACACTTTACTGTATCAGAGGGCTCAGAAGAGCTTACTCTACTATAAGTTTAAATTTTTTAAATTTGGAAACAAAACAGGGAGGGTTTTGGCAAATCTAACAAAAACAATTGTGGAGGGCATCACTGTATTGCTGCAATGAGAGATGAGTCAGACAAAGTGGTAAATTCTAATAGAGATCTTTGTGCTTTATGTTGTGTGTGCATACTAGTGAGGTTGCTAGGATAAGAATATTTGCATCTGATAGTCCCAGATTAACCGCAGAGCAAGTAGATACATTAAACGCTCCAGTGCAACTGCATGAAATTCAACGGAGTATATAAGAAGCAGAACTTTTGATGGCTCCAGGGTTGGATGGTTACTTGGCTGAGATTTATATGCTAATGACACACAAACCTCTTGCCCCTTTGGGAGGGATGTTTACATAATTAGTAGAATAGGGTCACTTCCCCATGTCATCTAATCTAGTCCTCATTATGGTGATATCAAAACCTGATTGAGATTGTATGACACCTGGCTCATACCATCCTATCTCTTTTTAATCTTGACATTAAACTATTGGCAAAAATTATGGCAGATAAACTTGCTCGCATTATTCCATATATGATCTGCCAAGATCAAGTTGGTTTTGTCAAGGGAGAAACTCTGTTATAATGTACGTATAATTATTCTTTCCATAGAGGCTAGCTAATGAGGACAATTTTCATCCCTCTTACTCAGTTTTGATGCTGCGAAAGCCTTTGGTAGACTGAATTGGACATTTTCTTTGAAACCTTAAGGGTGATGGGATTTGAATTTTTTTTTTAACCCTTTGAACCCATTGTCCCTGTATTCAGGGACGGCCTAATATCAATATCAACATCCGTTATCCCGGTAAACCAGTATAATCACATACTGAATAACCAGTAAACCGGTATAATCACATACTGAATAACCAATACTAATATTAAAAATAGCACATTGACAAAAATTATTGGTTTTCCCGAGGAAATTTAGGGTTGACTGGCTTATTGCCATAGGAACCTAGGGTTCGTCATCCAGGTTCTACATAGTAACCCGATAGCAACTGTATTAATTAATGGTATGAGATCAGAAGTCTTTCCCTTGCAAAAAAGGAATGCAACAAGGGTACCCCCATTACCACTTCTCTTCCTTTTAGCTCTAGAGCCACTATTAAAGTGAATTTGTGAAAATGAGGGGATTCGAGGGTTGCCTTTTGGGCAGCCTCCTGCACTGATGCTAAAGCTAGTTGCTTTTGCATATGTTGTTTTGATCCTATTGTTTGACCCGAGGGAGGCCTTGGCTATTCTCCTGAAAGAATTCATAGATTATGGTAAACTAGAGGGTTTGAAACTAATTTTAACTGTCTGAATCTCCGCTGTTAGATTCTGTGATGGAGGAGTGTAGGCCTGATTTCCCAATGCAGTGATATAGAGAATCCTTTAAATGTTTGGGGATATGGTGGCATAGAGGTCTGTCTAAAATTGTCTATTCATTTTTTAGAAATTATTGGAATATACTAAGATAATGTTACAAGATAGATGGATTTCCCCTTTCTATCCTGGGTAGAGTAAATTTATTCCAAATGGTGCTATTGCCTAAGTGGCTATACATATTTCAAATGCTCCCTGTGTTCGTAACTAATAAGGAGATAGCAGCTATTGAAAAATTGATTTGCCAGTTCATTTGGCACTGAAAAGGAGATATAAGGGTGGGCTTAGCTAATTTAAAAATGTATATCTGGTATGCAATTTGCATCACTTAAGGGAGTGGCTGATGGGTTCAAAATTTTACATGCCGCTGCAGTTTGAAAAGGCAATGTGACATCATGTGCAGTTTGAAAAGGCAAAGTGACATCATAGGATGGGATGGCTGCCTAACCCAAAGCTCCAGATTTGAATTGCTAAACATGCTGTCCCCCCTTGCATTTCCGTGCATTTATTAATCCAGTGTGGTGCTATTCAGGGCTTTCTTCATGGAAGGATGGCCTCGCTGAAGAAAAAATTAATTTGAAACTCTTCTCCTTTGTGGATGCAGTGATCACATGATATTTAGTTTCTGTGAAACTATGTGTTTGTAATGATTTAATTTTATGTATGTATTTATGTACATCGCCTAGGCTGTTTTAGTGTTAGGCGATTAATAAATTTTATTAAATGAAAAAAATGGCGGGCACTGCAGAGAGAGTGGACATGGCGCTGAGTCACTGGAGGTAGGCCAAGAGCAGAATGTACTCTCTGCCGATGATGTACCGACTCGGGCAGAATTCCAAATGTGGTTTAAGGAGTTGTGATCTGATATGGCAATATTAAAGCAAGAAATTGACATGGTAACTGAAATGCGCAGTGAGATCGTGGACTTAGGGAGGACAGTGGAAAAGGCCAAATGCAGATTAGATGAACAGGCCTTGGATATCGCTGCATGGTGTGACGCACATGCTAAATTGGTGTGAGTTAGAAGAGCTGAATGACAGACTTGAGGGCATTGAAAAAAGATCATGGAGATCAAATCAAAGGTTCAGGGGTATCCCAGAGGAGGCCAAATTGGGGGACTGTTTCTAGGTAATTGGCAGCATTTGTACTGCAGTGCTGGCAACAGATGAGAAATCCTGTGGTACCTGAGATTGTGCTGGAAAGATTGCGCAGGGTGCTTGGATCCCCAAGAAGTAATAAGCCACGGGACATTATTGCTTGCTTCCATAGTTTTGCAAGAAAAGAAAAAGTGCTGATAGAGCCCTGAAATTAGGCTTGCTGACCTGGAAGGGGCACAAGATTGAAATATTTCAGGATCTCAGGGCAACAACTATAAGAAAACGGAGTCAGTTTTGAGAGATACTGGCTTGGATATGGAGCTGCAGTATAAAGTACGGATGGCTATTCCACCTTTGGGTTAAAATTCAGCATTTAAATGGAGTGACATCACATGTACGCTCTGTGGACAAGGTAACGGAGATATGTGGCAGGGATTGAGGTATCTTAAGAGAAAGTTCAGAAGAAGAATCAGATGTATTCCACAAGAGGAAACACCTCCCCCCCCCCCCCCCAGTGGCAGAATGTAGGAAAGGGGGCAAGAGACTATGCCAGCAGCCTGGACCATTGGTATCTTCTAAGAAAGCATGAGCCAGATAATTGAGGACTGAAATCTGATCTGGACTATATATTGCTGTAGACATTAAAACTGGGGGTGTGAGGTCTCATTATTTTTTATTGCTGGAAAAGCTATGAGGGGGATGGTAGAGCAATCATATGGTTAAATTCAGGTTGTTGGGTGGCAAGAGTGGTGGCAGAGTGGGGTGATATTCCTCATATAGGAGGGGGTCCACGTGTCGAAGGTGGACATACTGTGGGGGAGATGGGGGTGAGGAGGGGGTAGGGTTGGGTGGTTTGGGAGTGGAAAGGAGAGGAATTAAAAGGAAGTGGGTCCTTTCAGCAAGTATGTTCAGGGTGGGTCTACATGTTGATAGGAGTAAGTTGATGGAAGCCATGGGGATATTATCGATTGGGAGTGTAATCTGGTTTAGAGATGGATAGGCTGAAGATTTTATCAAAAATACCAAGGGATTGATTTCTCCATATAAGAGGAAACTACTGTTTCAGGAAGCAGCGGAACTGAAAGCAAATGTAATTTTTTTTCCAAGAAACTCATTTATCTAAATGAAGAGAGCCCCTTTTATGGGTAAAGTCATATCCCTAGCAGTATTTATCTTCTTCAACAGTTAAAAGCAAATATTGCGGAGTGGGTATATTGTTTGCTCAACATATGCTGGTGGATGTGCGGGCAGTTATTCATGACATGGAGGGGAGCTATATCATGGTAAAGGTGGATGATGACCTGTTCACCTTGACCGATATTTATATGCCAGATAGTAAGCAGTGACCCTTCTTTGACTGCATTTCAGGGGTATTGGCTGAATGAGCCAAAGGATGTATAATTTTAGGGAGGACGAGTAGACATAGGGCAGCTCTCAAGAATTTGATCTCTCGGCGTGGCCTGGTAGATGTTTGGAGATTACATAATCCTACAAGTTGAAATTATACTTTCTTTTTGAAAATGCATATGTCCTATTAACAATTAGTTTAATTTTTGATTGACAAAACGTCAGTGGGACAAGTGATGGAGGTGAACATGGATAATGTCACATGGTCAGACAATGCTCCAGCCTGGTTATCTGTAGAAACTAAGTGTAGTAATATGGGAAAGCACTTCTGGAGGCTGAATGACCATCTACTGAGTGATAAGGAGTTTAATACAGGATTGATTAATTGGTAGAGATATGGGAGTATTTTAACATCAATACTAGTGAAGACATATCACCCATTATATTGTGGGAGGGACTGAAGGTTGTGATAAGTGGCAAGATAATTTCTCAAGCATCATATATTGAGAGTAGAAGTGGGAGCATGTCTGCAGCTGGCGTAGAAAATAGTGAAGCTAGAACTAAGTCATAAGAAGATTGGGCAAAAGTGGCGCATCAAATGGACCAGTTAAAACAGACCTATTATGAATTTTGTAATAAAGCAGGCAAAATGCTGGCTAGAAGTTTAAAAGAGAGACAAACCCCAAATCATATTATGAAAATTAAAGATAAATGAGGCAAGTTTCTATACGATACAAGAGAAATCACTAAATGTTTTGTTCATTTTTATGAAGAATTATATAACTTGGACAAATCAATTACAGATCAAAAGATTGAACATTATCCGAGGGGTGTGGGCTTTCTGGTCTTGCTGGACCAATATAGAAAGGCACTTAAGGAAGTCACTGCTGGAGAGGTCTCTCATGTTAAAAATTTGAAAACAGAAAATCTCTGGGGCTGGATGGATTTACAACCACATTTTATAAAACATTTTTACCTGTCATTGTGACCCCCTAGTAGATATGTTTAACTTGTTAAGATCTGGTGGCTTTATACCATCTCATGCCAACTTGGCTGAAATAAATGTTTTGGCCAAAGGCAGGGTCGTGACTCAACCCTGTGTGACCTTATAGACCCATATCATTGATCAACATAGACTTGAAAATATTGGCCAAAGTGCTGGCAGTGTGGTTGGTAGGTATAGCCCACAAAGGTGATTCATAATGACCAGTCAGGCTTTGTACCGGGTAGGTTGGCCTCGGATAATGTGCGTTGTGTATTGGAGTTAGGTTCATATGCTTCGCCCTCCAGCTTATTGTATAAAAATCAATGGGGGATATTCTGAATCTTTTGAAGTAGAGAGAATGACAAGACAGGGGTGTCCTCTGTCACCTCTGCTATTCGCACTATCTTTAGAACATTTGCCTGGAAGGTCAAGAGTAATCCTTTGATCTGGGGGATTAGTGTGGGATCGATTATAAGATGTCATTGTTTGCTGATGACCTTTTGTTTATGCTTTCAGAGCCTGAGATTTCTCTCAGGGCATTGTTGGTGGATATGAGAAGCTATGGGAAAGTGCCTGGGTTTAAAGTAAATGAGGACAAATCAGAGATACTTAATTTAGCAATGCCAGAGGTGAGATTTAACGCATTAGGAGGGCAGTTACCATTTAAAGTTGCTAAAGAGTGGGTTAAATATCTGGGGGGTGAAATTGAGTCCCAAAATGGAACAGTTTTTCAAGCTTAATTATGATTCTTTAAAAAAAAAAAAAAAAGCACAGGAAGATTTGGATAGGTGGGACAGTCTTGACTTCTCATGGTTAGATAGAATGGCTATAATTAAAATGAATGTGCTTCCCCGATTATGCTGTTTTTTCAGACGCTCCCTGTAGCTATTCTGGACAAGATGCTGAAGCTATTGCAGTGCAAGGTGTTTGGATTCACCTGGAAAAGAAGGAGGTCAAGGGTGGTGGGTAAAGTGCTTTGTCAAGCTGAATCTGAAGGGGGTGTGGGAGTTTCCAGTTTATTGAGATGATATATTGCTTCTCAATTGAGGGCATTGATACATTGGCATAAGAAAGAGTTTAAACCTTAGGCTGACATAGCTTAGATTGGGACAGGAGGCCCTACCTTGGAATTAAGGGTGTGGGTGGAAGGAAGACCTATGGTAGAAGGCTTGTCGCCTTTCTCTAAAGTGATGTTGGATATGTGGCATAAATGGAAATCATATTTGGTGGGGGAAAGATCTTTTTACCATTGCACGTCTTTTTTGTGTAATAAGGTGGTGTTACCAAGTAATGAAATGTTTATGATTACAAGTTGGAACAGAGAAAGAATGGTCAGGTGTTCCCTTTGAAAGGTTCCAACAGAAATATGGTTAAGTTAAGCATATTTCATTTCTTTACTAGGAAAAAGATAGGTCTAGAGCTTAAAATGGGTAAAACTTTATTTGAAAATTTTTGTGCCCAGGCTGATAAATTGCAAAGACCAATCTCTAGGATATAAGCGTTATGAATACCAAAATAAAACAAAGGTTTTCTCACCAGAAAGCATGGGAGAATGATTTAAATGAGTCTGGACGAAGCCAAGTGGAAGCGGTGGTTTGTATCAGTGGGTAAGTGATCAGATTCTTCAGCTATAAAAGAGAGTGGTTATCAAGTGCTTTACAGGTGGTATATGTTCCCTGCCAGAATCAGCAAAATGAATTCAATGATGTATGGCGGATTGGGAACCTATTTTTATCTATGATGGGATTGTCCAGGGGTCAGTAACTTATTGTATGAAGTCCTTGGTTTGTTTGATACTATGTCTGGGGTGAAAGTGGGTAAATCCCGAAGATATGTCTGCTTAATATCCCGGCAGCGGAGGACAATGAGTATATATGAAGATTGTTGACATACCGTATATAGTAACAGCAACCAGGTGTGAGCTAGCTCTATGGTGGCGCAAGGAATCTATACCCACATTGAGTAATATATGCGCTAGGCTTCATAGTGTGCATTATACTGTCAATTTCTTTTAACCCTTTTACTTACTTTATTTTTTATCTTTTGACTTAGTTCATTTCTTTTATCGTTTTACAATATTTGCTGTTTTATTCTATTATTATTGTTAGTTTAAATTTCAACCGTTTATTAACATTGTAAAATACATAGGATAAAAATACAATTTGTAAACTGCTGTGTTGGCTCGTCTTAACAATGGTATAGAAAATGTGATAAATAAATATATATATCCGCTCTGTTCTCAGCTGAATCCTGAGTCCTGGGCTATGTCTCTCTCTGATATAGCCCCTCTCCTCCTGTGAAACAAGGGGGATATGGTGGGAAGGATTAAGACTAGAGCATAGGACATGGCAGAACAGAAAATAAATTGCTCTGCTCCCTTCTCTTCTTACAAACTTCCTGAAGTATTTGCTGTCTCACCCAGACCCTGCAGAAAACAAAACAATTGTTCTCCATTTTTCAGCTCCTTCCTTCCTCCTAACAGAGAAGTATACAGAACAGCAGTTTCAGGGCATTGGCTTATAGTTTTGGGACACCAGCCCTGTGTGTGCATGGCTAGCAATGCACCTGACTAGTAGCCATTAAGCAGGGCTGAAAATGAATGCAATACATCGCAGTTGGTATGAAGTTTGTAATAGCTATAATCTGAATGAATACATCAAATGCAATATCAATGTCTCTTGCAATACAGTAGCTAGGTATTTACTAATAAACTGTATTTTGTAGAATTCAGGGCTGTACAAGTTTTCAAAGTTAATTATGCAGCCAAATAATTCTTTGGGCTCAGGCAGCTGCCTATCAGTTGCACTGACTTCCAGAGTTTTGCTGATAAATGAGGTAATGATACCCTCAGATTGGCCAGTGAGAATGCAGGTATCCCAGTATAACAGTCAATTTGTTTTATAATGTGCAGTAATCCAGAGAACGTGTTTTACTCTTACTTACAGCTCTGTGATTCTACATAAAGGCAATACTGATAAGAGTATGGTCTTTATTGATAAAAGGTTTTAACAAATAACAGAAAACAACCCATTTATAACTCTGGTCTTATTTACTGAAAAATATTGAGAGATGCCTAATGTGTCAGTGGAAAAAGCCAGGGTGCTTGGCCACTCAAAAATTTGCATTTGTTTCTGGCCCAAGAAAGAGAAGTCATTTCTGCCCAGCTGCTCAGAGGAGCCATCACTGCTTTTGTGTCTCCTTTTGCCCAGCTAACAAGAGGAATTGCCACCGTTATGGCAGCTCAGGGTAACCCTTTGCCCCTAGCTTACTGAGGGGCCGATTCAATATAGTGCGCTCAGCCGAGGACATTGTTTAACCCGCTGTCGGATGTGGGTTAAATAGGCGCTAATCCACCCCCTAATGCAATAGGGGGATTAGCGCCTATTTAACGCGCATCTGACGCGGAGCGTAGGAGTTGGCGCTCATCACTTGCAAATGCATATGAATGAGGCTATTACTCATTCACTCCAAATGCAAAAAGATAAATGTGCGTCTCAGATGCACATTTATCGCTCAGATGTTAACACCTGCCTGGAGCAGGCGTTAATAGCTGAGCGCATTGAAAGTAAAAAAAAAAAAAAAAGAAAAAAAAACTTGGCAGGCCACAGAGCCATGAAGACCAACACCGGTAAACTCAGCCTCTGTTTTCATAACCTGTGTCTGCCAGTAATGAAAATGGCCGCCGATAAACTCGGCCGTTTTCATTACTGGCAGACACAGGTTATGAAAACCAAGGCCAAGTTTACCGGCATCGGTCTTCATAACCGATAGCCGGGGCGGGTCGCGTTAGCAAGGAGGTGCTAAGGTCTAGCAAGCGACCCTAGCGCCTCCTTCCTAGCACGACCCCCTAATTTATATATTGCATGGCGCCCCACTTGCGGGTGCCATGCGCGCATTAAGAAAGCGAGCGCTGAAAAGTTAGCACCCACTTTCCGCGAAGATTATTGCATCTGCTCCTGAGAGAAGCCAGCTGCAGAGATACCAGGGGCTGTGCATCCCACAGAGTGAGATTTACTGCCCCAAATGAGTGAGATTGAAGGCAAAGTGAGATTTTTCCCATGGTGTTCAGGGTATAAATGTGGAAGGACCGGAATGTTGTACTGGAGCCTGCCCTACCAATCTCTCTCTTTCCCTCCCCCAGCCTGTCTCACCAGCTTGTCCCTACCACACTAGCCTTATTGTTGTAGCCTCTGCTGGATTCCTGACTCTGCTGCTGCTGCTTCTCAACTTCAGGTCCTGGTCACTACTGAGCTCCAAATCTGCTGCTGCTAGAGTCTCTGACTCTTTTTTTTTTTTTTTTTTTTTTTTTTTTTTTTGTTTCTTCGGCTGGCGGGGTCTGGGAGCCTCGTCAACTCCCTTACTTCAGTCCCCTGTTCTGCCTTTGTTTCTTTGTATAGTGGGGTCTGAGAACCAGTCCAGCCCTGCTGCTCTAGTCCCCAGCATCCAATTTCCTGGCACTTCCCCAGCACTGCTTATTGCCTGTCCTTCCATCCTTCCCTCTTCAAGTATCTACCTTCCTCTTTCAGGTTAACTGAGTGGCGGAGCCAGTGCTGCTGTTAGCCACTGCTCTGCCACTTCTCTATCTGCATCATTATTGATTTGAGTATTGTAGATTGCATAAATATGATGTGTTTTGTCTATTTATTGCCATTGAATAACTAGTAATGTGGTATTACAGTTCATATGATAAGCTGAACTAGAGCCTAGTTCAGTGCTCCCCAAACCTGTCCTCTGGGTCCCCCCAACTGGTCCCGTTTTCTGGATGTCCACAGTGAACCTGCATGATGTGAGAGATCTGCATACACTGTAATACAATTTAGTCCAGAACTGTATGTTGGAGTACCAGTGCATCTTTCCATGTAACACAAACATCAGGCATAATAAAACTATCAACTCTTTAATTCTAACTCTGATGACTTCTATCCATCTACTTTCCTCCTATCTCCTCATGATCATGTTTGGCAGACATAGGCAACTTCGATTTTTGTTTATCTTCTTTTATGACGTGTATATCATTTCAAGGAGCTTCCAGCTGTGTCTTTCAGTATTTTCCCATTTTTCTGCCATATTCCATCCCTAGTCTAGCTAAAATACATCAGCAATCTCCTGGCACCAAGAAAGCAGCTGCATTTCCTTCCAGAGCTCCTGTTCTTTGACTGTTTAGTTGGTTTCACTGTAATAGCATGTAGCTCTTATTCTGCCTGTTAACCAAGAAGAGGGGGGTAACTCAGGTCCTGAGGCTAAATCCACTCAAACTCCCATAGCCCGGGGGAGGGGTCAGATTCTTCTGATAGGGTGAGGATATACCTCAAAGGCCCGAAGTTGCAGGGGATGTCTCTCTTCTGGCCGTTGAATATATGGTGGATGTGAATGCCAAATAAATAGGCAGGACACTCAGGATGGGTCCTGAGTGTCCTGCAAAACAATTTTTGGATACAGGGGATGGTCTCTGTAGGGGGCAGGTGGTCTGTTCTTGGTGGACCATTATTTTTCATATAAGAGTTGTCGCAGACTCACCACTGATATCCACCAAACAAGTGTTAGAGCGCCAGAGGCTGTTTGCCTGGTTCTCTTGTGTCTCTCATATTCTCTGCTGTTTTTATATCCTTTATAGACTTGGCTGTGTTTTGCATTTTCAGTTGATGGCTATACGAATATTTGAACATATGTCTCACTTGTATGAAGACATTTTATGGACATTTTGCATGTGTGTGTGATTTTTAACCTCTGATGCAGGCAGTTCTGTGGAAATACGGCCATATTGGGTTTATATAATTGTGCAGTTTTAACTGTAATTGTTTTTCTACATATATGTACATACATAATTGATTAGCTTGTTTTCATTTAGCGTACATTTTATTTTTTTTACTTCTGCTCAATTTGCATCCATTAGCTTACTGCGCTAAAATGTCAGTTAACCCTAAAAATCTTTACTAATGCAGAAAAGTGCTTTAAAGCAGGAGTAAGGGGGTAAGTGCTTGAAATTGGAAGGAGTGTGACCAAAATGACCTTGCATACGAGCTTGGCACTGGGCATCCCAACTTGGGAACAATTACACATATAAGCCCATTTGGGCAAGGCATGCCTAGTGAAATCAAAAGGTTAAAGCTTTCTAGGGCACCTACAGCTGAACAGTGCTGTGCATCCCTAATGGGCGATAGTTGCCCTTTCAAGAGTGCTTACCCCTTTATTTCACGTGGCATGCCTTGCTTGCAAGATTGTACCAATTTCGGGATGCCTAGTGCCAAGCTTGTATGCAAGGCCATTTTGGTCTCATACCTTCCAACTTTGAGCAATTACCTCCTTGTTCCTGTTTTAAAGCATAGATTTTCAGCATAACTTCTTGGCCTGAAGTGGAGTAAAAGGTAACACATTTCTGGTGGCCACGATATTTTATTGTTGTGCCCATATCCTAGTGTCTAGCTATTTCTACCATACTGGGCATAGCAAACAGAATAACTTTGGCCACCAGAAATGTGAGTTTACTTCACCTCAGACCAAAGAAGCTGTCATGGACTGGCAGGCTGGAGCACAGGGCTGCAGGACAGGACTGGAGCTGGTCTTCTGCCTATCCAACCCCCTCCCCTACAGGTTGAGCCCTTGGGTTCTGGGGGCTGGAAGAACTTGTCTTCTATGGAACATCAGGACATGGACTGGAAGCTGAGGGCAGGTATTGGCTGAGGGCTGGATAAAGAGCACAAGCTGGGGCTGGATCTGAGGCAAAGGACAAGGGACAGTACTGGGGAATAGACAAGGGACAGGGAACAAGAAAGCCCAACAGGGCACGAAACTGGGCAAGGTAATCCTAATAGGCCCGGAGGCCATAAAGACAGAAAAGCCCAGAAGGGCACAGATCATGGCAGGGAGGACTGAGAGGCTGCAGAGCAAGGCCAGAAGACCTAGAAGGATCCAGAGCAAGATGAGAGGCCTGAATGGACTGCAAGGCGAAGGCCCGGATGGACTGCAAGGCTAGGCAAGGCAGAAAGCCCGAAGGCCACAAAGCTAGGCAAGGCAAGAGGCCCAATGGCCACAAGGCTAGGCAAGATAGAACAGCAAGGTGAGATTGAGCAGGTCAGAGAGCCAAGGCGACTCAATGAAGAGGCACTGAGACACTGAGCAGGCTCGGTTGAAGAGGGCCGAGACTAAGGTGTGATGTGATCAGTGAGAAGATAACTGGCAAGGTAGTGAGCAAGGCTTGCTGAGGATTCCTGGTGGAGGGAAGACCGTGCAGCAGGCTGAATCTTGGTGCAGGAAGACTGCACAGCAGGCAGAACCATGACAGGAGATACACTTCAAGCATAAGCTCTTGGGCAAGCAATTTCTGCTGAATAGAATGCATTTTGGTGCTATCTTTTCCGACTTTGGCATGCTGTTCAGCTGTAGGTGACCATCCAAGAGAGCTTACACATTGTTCAGCTGAATATTCCAGCCCCAAAGAACTTATGTGGGAAATTTTAAGTCCTTCCTGAGTGTGAGGTGGAGTACCACACTTGGCACAACAATAGACAACATTGGCCACCAGAAATGTGAGAAATTTCCAATGTAAGCTGTCTGAGGCAGGCACAAGTTACAAGGTTTTTTTGTTCTGAACAGCTGGACAGTATGTGCACAATGCTAATGTGCATTTTATTTTTATTTATTTATTTATACTCCACTATTTGGCACTTCAAAGTGGATTACATTCGGGTATTGGAAGTGTACTATTCAGCTGTTGGTATCCACCTAGACAGATTGTGCTTTGTTTATCTAGCTGTAGATTTGTTCTCCACAGAGCTTATTCTTTTGTTTTACTTGCCTTTCCTTGTCAAAATGACCTTGAATGAGAAAATGTGCCCACAAGTTGGTATGCACAGCACCAATCTCACGTGCAATGCTATTTTGGCAAGGTATGGCAAGTAAAGTCAAATAATAATCTCTCTGGGGTGGACACCTTCAGCTAAACAGTATGCACTTTGGCACTGTGCATCTGACTTTGATGTCCTGTTGAGCTGTAGGTGCCTCCCCCATCCCCCATAGAGTTTATGCTTCAAGCTGTAGGTGCTTGCCCAAGACAGCTTATGCTTTGATTTTACATGTCATTCCTTGCCAAAAGGGCCATGGATGCTAGAATTTGCTTTCTGGAGTGGGCACTTCCAGCTATGAAAAAAGTGTAATATCCTTTGGTGGGCATCTACAGTTAAACAATATGCCAAAGTCAGAATGCACAGCCCCAGTGGATTGTTCAGCTGTAGGTGCCTGTCCTGAGAGTTTACACTGGAAATTATACTCCTGGGTCCGAGGCAGAGTAAACTCACATTTCTGGTGGCCAAAGTTATACTGCTGTGCCCAGTCTGGTAGAAGCTGCTAGATATCACACATTGGGCACTGCATAGCTACCAAAAATGTGAGTTGCTGTAAGTTTTTTGTTCCTACCCTGACCCAGGAGCTAAATTTCCAACATTAAGAAAAAGTTCTTTAAGTTGTGTGCCCTTTAACTCGCCTCCCTGCATTGCTAGGGAATCGCTAATGTCTTTTTTTTTTTTTTTTTACATGGGGTTTGCATACATCCTATTTATTTATTTGTTTGTTTGTTTGTTAGCTTTTATATACCGACATTCATGGGTACATCATGCCGGTTTACAATATAACTGAAGGAGGAAAATACAAAAAACCAGGATGGGGGGAGGTGAGCAGCTAGGAAGAGAGAAGGGGCGAGAGAAGAGGGGGAAAAAGAGGAAGAGGAGAATAGGAACAGTACCTGATGGAAAAACAACCAAAGAACATATGTAACATTGCAAATTATACACTCAAAAAGGGACTGTGTATAACCTTATACACTGTGGATAACTTTATATACTATATATAAATTATACATTCCAAAAAGCACTATATACAACAATATACATTATCTTTAACTAGTACATACAGAAGACACTATATATGACATTACAAATTATACGTTCAGAAAGGCAACTATATATAGTCTAGCAGGGTTCGCTAATGGGAAGGAAGGGTTTAAGGACAGGGAAAAGAGGTATATAAAAGGGGGTATATAAGGAGGTGCAGAGATATGAGAAATAAATCAGAGTACAATTAAAGGAATAAAGGGGAAGGCAATAAGTACGGTAATGACAGGGCTCTTTCTCTGAAGGAGTAGAGGGAGCAGGGGGACTACGAAGGATCTGAGTCAGGGTAGGCCATTTTAAAGAGCCATGCTTTAACCCCTGTTTTGAATTTCCGAATGCATGGTTCTAGTCGGATCTCAAGTGGTGTAATGTTCCAGAGGGAGGGGCCTGCAATGGATAGGGCTCTTTCTCTGGTGGAAGTGTGGTGAGCACATTTAAGGGAAGGGGTGTAGAGGGTTCCTTAGAGTGCAGTTCTAGTAGGACGATTGGAGGAGTGGAATCGAAGAGCATCCTCAAGCCAGGAGTGATTGTGGAGTTGTGAATATACAGGTTGTGTGTACCCTATACAGGTTGTGAATGGTGAGGGTTTTGTATCTGATACGGGAGGAGATGGGAAGCCAATGGAGTTCCTTAAGAATAGGGGTGATATGGTCGGCTTTACATGTATTTGTAAGGATTCTTGCCATAGCATTCTGTAACATTTGCAGGGGTCTAATAGTAGAGTAGGGGAGGCCTAGAAGTAAGGTTTTGCAGTAATCCATTTTTGATAGCATTGTCGCTTGCAGGACTGTGCGGAAGTCTTGTGAGTGGCGCAGGGGTTTAAGTTTTTTGAGGATGTGGAGCTTGAAACATCCTCCCTTTATGATTGTGTTAATGTAATTTTTGAAGTTTAGTTGGTGGTCTAGGGAGACACAGAGATCTCACAAAGAAGGGCAGAGCATTTGAGGGGAGGGTGAGATCACAAGCAGAGGGTGGCGTCCAGTCAGGGTGATTTGAAATGATGAGTTGTTCAGTTTTGGAGGAGTTTAAATCAAGGTGGAGGTTAGAGAGTAGGGCGTTAATGGAGGCGAGGCATGTTTCCCAAAACTGAAGAGATTTGGTGAGGGCTTCTTGAATAGGGATGAGGATTTGGACGTCGTCTGCTTATAAGAAAAACTTAAGACCAAGGTCGGAGAGGAGGTGGCAGAGCGGTAACAGGTATATATTAAAGAGTGTAAAGAGCCCTGTGGGACGCCTTGGGTAAGGGGGGATGTGTGAGGATTCGGAATTTGCAATCCTTACAGCGTAGCCTCTATTATTGAGGTAGGAGGAGAACCAGTGGATGGCTGTGCCTGAGATGCCAATCTGTTAGGTAGGTAAGGAGGATTTTGTGACTGATAGTGTCGAAGGCAGATGATATGTCAAGAAGGGCCAGGATAAAGGATTGTCCGTGGTCCATGCCCTTGAGGAGAGTGTCAGTCAGTGAAAGTAAGAGGCTTTCCGTGTTACGAGACTTACAGAAGCCGAATTGAAAGGGGTGGAGAATATTATGGTCTTCCAGATAGTCAGAGAGCTGTGAATTGACTATCTTTTCCATAATTTTAGATATGAAGGGAAGGTTAGAGATAGGATGGTAGTTTGAAGGGTTGGTGGGGGTCAAGGGTAGGTTTTTTTTTTTTTTGAGAAGAGGCTTGACAACAGCAAGTTTGAAGGGGTCTGGGACTTTGCCATGGGAGAGGGAGCAGTTGATTATGTCAGAAAGGGGTTTCGCAATGATGGAGGGAATGGAAAGTAGTGCTTCAGTGGGAATAGTGTCAGAGGTGTGTGTAGCGGGTTTGATTTTTTAAAAAATGGATTCAATTTCCTTGGTGGAGGTTAAATCAAGAAACTCGAAGTTGAGGTTGGGATTTTTGGGGAGCAGATTGGCTGGAGAGGGGTTGGAAGAGAAGCGTAGGAGGAGGTTTGATATTTTATTTTTGAAATAGAGGGCAAGTTCTTCGCATTTGCTATTGTCTTGTTCATCTGTGGCGGGGGGGGGGGGGGGGTAGATTTTTAGTGAGTTCTGCCACATATGAGAATAAAGCATTTGCGTTGAATTGGTAATTATGGATTTTTGTCACACTTAGTTTGGAGGGTAGAGAGTCTGTACGCGTGTAATGTAGATTTGTAAATGGCTGCGTGCCTAGGGGTAGGGTTTTTGTGCCAGGTTCGTTCTTTACTTCTGAGGTCGTTTTTTAGATGTTTTAAATCAGTGGTGTACCAGGGTTTTTTAGCTGACTGAGAGTGATGTATTTCTTTATTGATGATAGGGCAAATTTCATTGGCTATGGTGGTGGTGAGATTGTTCCAGGAGGAAAGGGCAGCATCGGGGTTGGTGAGGTCTAGGTTGTTAGTAAAATTGTCGAAAGCGGAGATGAGGTCTTCAGTGGCGCATGGTTTGCGAAAGGAGATTTTGTTACTATGTATGGGTGTGATAGAGGAGGGCAATTTTATGGAGAGGAGTACATTGATAAAAGAGTGGTCTGACCATGGGACAGGGATAGTCAGGTGAGTGGGGAGAGTGTATACAGGAGTTGTGCTAATTTTAGTGCTGGTTTTTTAAAGGCCCAGGAAAAAGATTTCTCCCCCCACTCCTCAAGGGTCAGAAGTGGAAAAACTGGAAAATTTTGAATTCTCAAAGAACAAGCAGGATGGTAGACTTCACACATGGGTGACATCAGATGGAGCCCGGCATGGAAAACTTTTGTCAAAGTTTCTAGAAAATTTGACTGATACACTGAGCATGCCCACCATGCCATTATACATGTGTCCAAGCGGGGTCCCTCTTCAGTTTCTTTTTCTGTGAACCTGAAGGCTCGTGACTTTGGAGTTTGCACTTTTTTTGCTGTGGAAAACAACTTTTCTTTTTTCTCTTCTTTCATGAGTCCCATCGGGTCCCTCCACATGTTTTTCTGGTTTTTCTTTCTTGGTCTCGGTAAGTTTCCTTGGTAGTTTGTGATCAATTACTGATGGTGTTGCCTCCCGGTGGCCGCTGGGTATTGACTACATGCCGCATTCTTTTTTTTTTTCCATGGCATCATCTGGCTTCTGCCATTACCCTCAGTGCCCCCGGCCCATGTCCATCACAGACCCCCACAAGATCTGTGTCCTGTGCCTGGAGGCATTGCATGATGTCCGTGGCTGTGATCTTTGTGTCCAAATGACCCCCAAGGGTCATTGGGCATGCCTGGACAAAATGGAGAAGCTGTTTGGCGCTAAGAAATCAGAACCATCGACATTGGCGTCCAGTACTTCAACTCTGCATAAGGGAGTCTCGGTGACAACTCCCTCTGTGTCTCTTCTGCTACCAGAAGTAGGAGCGAGGGACTGAGCGAGGTCCATATCCTTGCGGTCCGGATCTGGTTGCTCCCCATCTCCCTTGGCTCTGGGTAAGGACCGGGGTGAGCACCAGGAAAAGTCCAGGAAGCACCGGCATTGGTCTTCATCCTTGAAGATGTCAGGCCATGGTAAGGCACAGACCTCATCCATGCCTTCCCCGAGGCGGTCCCATCTGGAGGATGTTGTACCCGCCGGACAACCTGCGGATCCCCACTGATACCAACAAAGGGTTTGGTTACCCCCCCCCCCCCCCCATGGTTCCGGGGGTGATCCGCTGCCGCCGCCTCCTCAAGCTGTCCTGTCCTTGGCAGTCTTTGAGGAAGAGTTAGAGAGACATGTGCACCTGGCGGTCGGCCGGGCCCTTGAGGGCATCAAGCCTCCTGTTCCACCAGGACCACCACCGCCGCAGGAGCAGACTCCATTGGTGCTGGCACTTCTGTTGGAGCGGCTGGACTTGCTGCTCGGTATCTTACTGACTCAGCGAACCCCAATGATTAGAGTCCCTTCTCCATCGAAGGGTACATTGCCACTGCCTCCTCTTGTTCCAATTCTGGTGAGTGATTCCTTGGACGGGGAAGGCCCATTGGGGTCGATGGTGCCCAGGCTGTGCACGTCTCCTCGACTGGCACTAGCCCTCCAGGGGCCTTTGGGTCCGGTGCCCTTGATTCCCTCAGTGCTCCCGATGCCTATGGGACCATCAGTGGTGATGCGCCCCCGGATTCCACTGGTGCCTTCGGTGCCTACTTCAGTCCCAACAATGTTTACGAGGCCTTCGGGATCTCGGCTTAAGACTCCGATGGGGGCTCCACCTCAAGTGTCTCCGGGTTTCCAAAGTGAGGAAGATGCCCCCTATGATCCCTGGGAGAGAGGGGCATCAGTTTCCTCCATAGATTAATCTGAAGACTTGCCTTCCGAACCTTCTCCATAAGAGGAGAGGGCATAAGTCCTCACCAGAGGATCTGATGTTTGCTGGATTTGTAAAAGCCATAGAGGTCAGTGCCTTTCCAGCTCTTAACAGAGCAGGATTCTAGGCATAAAATGTTAGAGATCCTACAATTTATTGCTGCTCCTAAAGAAGTGGTGGCTATGCCAGTACATGACATTTTTAAGGTGTTTGTCAGGCTCTAGGAACATCCCATCTCCATCCCACCAGCGAACCAGAAGACCGATGCTGTCTAGCTTGTCCAGCCCACCATGGGTTTTGAATGCCGACAAATCCCATACCAGTTGGTAGTGGTGGTATTGGCCTTGAAGGCAAAGAGGCTCCGGATTTATGCTTTGGCTCCCCCGGGTCATGAGCACAGGACTCTGGATTCTCTTGGATGGCGGGCATTCCAGCGCTCGATATTGGCAGCCAGGATTGCCTGCTACCAACTTTATATGGGCCAATACTCCAGAAACCTCTGGAAACAGATCCAAGATTTGGTGGAATATCTTCCCCAACAGTTTCAGGATGATTTCTAGAAGGTAGTTCAAAAGGGCCTAGAATGTGACAAACACTGAGTCTGCTCCGCATATGATGTGTTTAAACTGCAATGAGGGTTGCGGTGGCCGGCCTTGGGTCTCATTGCATGGCCTGGCTTTGTATTTCCGACTTCTGTCCCGAAGTTCAGGATCATCTGGCAGACCTCACCTGTACAGGGGAGAACCTCTTTGGGGAGAAGATTAAGGAAGTGGTAGCACAGCTGAAGGATTATCAAGAAACCCTTCAGCAGTTGTCAACCAGCACCCCAGACACACAGCCCTTGGACAAGAAGCCTCCCAGGCAAATCAAGGGGCACCCTTTCTACCACCTTTGAAAGTATTATCCACCGGCATACCGAGCAAGACCCCAGCAGGCACCAGCTAGACCAAGGGCATGGCAGCCACGTGCCCGTCGACCAGCCCCTGCTCCACCTCCGAACCCCGCCACAAGGTTTTGACTGGTGGCGAGGGGGTTTGAGCCAGGACCCCTCCCCCCTCCCCGTGGGAGGCCACATGCAGCTCTTCGCTGACCGGTGGATTTCAGTCGCCTCAGACCAATGGGGCCTCTCATCATGCAACAGGGGGTACAGGTTGCATTTCTAACGGACTCCTCATTCTCCTCCTTGTCCTCGGTGGAGATGTTCGGAGAACCAGCAACTACTTTGAGTAGAGCTCTCCGCCCTGTAAATGGCTTGAGCAGTCTAACCTGTATCGCCAAGCCAGCAGGGCGAAGTGTTCTACTCCAGGTATTTCCTGATTCCCAAGAAAACCGGAGGACTTTGCCCCATTGTAGATCTGAGAGCATGAAACAGTTTTCTTGTCAGAGAAAAATTCAAGATGGTCTCGTTGGGAACTCTGATCCCTCTCCTCAGAGCTGGGGACTGGCTCTGCTCCCTCGATGTCAAAGATACATATGCCCATAATCCTATTTCTCCCGCAGATTGGAGTTTTGTTCAATTTATGGTAGAAGGGGAGCACTATCAGTATCTGGTGCTGCCTTTCGGCCTGGTGTCAGCGCCGCACGTCTTCACCGGTGGTGGTGGGAGCTTAATTCAGAAGGCAAGGGATACAAGTCTTCATCTACCTTGACGATTGGCTCACCAAGAGTGACTCCAGGCAGGAGGTGCTGCGTTCCCTACATGCCATGATGTGTGTTCTGGAGGACCTTGGATTTGTAATCAATTACCAGAAATTCCATCTTGAGCCATCCCTATAGTTGGACTTCATTGGGGCATGGTTTGATACGGTCCAGAGGAAGGCCTTCCTGCCCCGGGACCGAGCAATAACCCTCACTTCCCTTGCAAGGGTAATTTCCTCCTGCCCTCACATTTTAGCGCACCAGTTTCTGTGCCTTTTGGGGCACGTGGCGGTTCACATCACATCATTCGCAGGATGCAGTGGACATTGCATTCACTGTGGCGCCAAGCCACCCAGGATCTTTGGGCTCGCATTTTAGTCACCACTCCGCTTCGGCGATCTCTCGTGTGATGGGAGCCCCTACCCAACCTGGAAAAGGAGATGCCTTTCTGGGTACCGCAGCCCCAGATCGTCCTCACCACAGATGTCTCTCAAGTTGGGGAGCCCACGTTACAGACCTCAGTACCCAAGGCCATTGGTCCGTGCAGGAGCAGTATTTCCAGATAAAATTCTTGGAGCTGTGGGTGATCCGTTATACCCTATGGGCATTCTGGGAGCACTTAACTAACAAAATAGTCCTAGTTCAAATAGACAATCAAGTGGCAATGTAGTATTTGAACAGGCAAGGGGGGGTGGGGGGTGGGATTGTATCTCCTTTGCCAAGAGGCAGTTCAGATTTGGTCCTGGGCTCTCAGAAGAGGCATCTTTCTCTGAGCCATGTACCTCCCGGGGATGGACAACATCCTGGCAGACTCGTTGAGTTGGGCCTTCTGACCCCATGAATGGTCCTTGGATCAGGAGATGTGAACCAAATCTTCCCCCTAGACCCTGGGTACATAGATGCGATTTTTCAAAATGTCATCGACCGATCTTTGCCCCTATCATATGAGTGCCAAAGGGAGCCACTAAATTACCAGGAAATACTTTTGTGTGTGGAGGGTCCTGGGGATGAGGGCAGATTCTGGGGGCGAGGGAGGTGTTTGAAAGGGGCTATTTGATTGACGGGGGAGGGGGCTGCCTTTTTGAACAAAGGGGAGATTTTTGGCTAGGAATGGGTTGAGTCTCCACACAATTTTTATATATAATCTTTTAATTTTTTTACTATTGGGCTGTCTCTACAGGCGGTGGGGTGGGAGGTGGCCAGGATCCACTCAAACCCCTGGGGGGGAGGGGTTTCTTGGCCACATGGCCCTTTTTTAAGGATCAAGCCAGAGGCATCGGGATGCATGTTAGTGTCCTGATGCTTCCAGGGAAAAGTTAGCAACAACCCCTACATTATAGCTAACTTTTCAGGAAATAATGCAGCTTTTGGAGATCAATTAATTTTATTTGCATAGAATTACTTATTCATTAGCTGCTTTGCAAGTATTAGAAAATGTTATGCATGCAAAGCAGCAAATTTCAATAGGGGCAGTTTTAGGTGAAATATCATGCAATATTACCACAATATGACTATATCACACGATAAACGATGTTTTTCACGTTTATATCCATATTGTAGGTTAGTAAATGGCCCCCTTAGATTATGAGCCCTCTGGGAACCGGGAAATTACTGTTTGCATGGAACTTGCTTGAGCTACTAATGAAAAGGTGTGAGCTAAGCTAAATCTAAATAATGAAATAGTATTTTAAAAAATTATTTTGCATGTAATTACGTTGCAACTAATTTTCTTCAGTAAGAAGGTGATACAGATTGTTCCATGTTATGAAGTCTCAATATTCATATTTACTGCTGTTAATACTGTGATTTTATTAGGCTCACAGTCGCAGTTTTTTTTTTTTTCAGAAACCCAGAAACAGACCGATGTAGTGAGGTGCTTACAGATGAATGTACACTTTAACCTGCACTTGAATACTCATTTTGTGAGCGTAAATCCTACTGTCGATGCAGTAAGGAGTTTTACACTCTCAAAATGAGTGTTCAGAACTTTGAGTACTGGTGCCTCACATGGAAATTCCATACAAATAAGTTGCATTAAGCAGTACTCAGATGCAGCTTGGCCTAACCCTGGTTTGCTTATGGGGAAAAGGAGAGTTGGATTCAGACAACAAACAACAAGGGCCCCGACTTGTATGGACAGGGTACTGATAGGCATGGAGGTAACCTGCACGGAGCAGCAATTACTATCCTTCTATCCTTAACAGAAAGCAAGGGATTTCTACCCTTAACCAATAAGCTTTGATGCTTTAGATGCAACTACATCACTCTCTGCTTTGACGGCGGTGGGGGGGGGGGGGGGGAGTAGAAGGTGATTGGAAGAGGAATTGGATTCAGTTCTGGGGTACTGATAAGTGAAAAAGAACAGGACTGCTTCTAAGGCCAAGTCCATAAGCAAAACACTTCAGCAATGCCTGAATTTTCAAGAAGACTCATCAAATAACTGCATGGCGGGGACAATTGCTACCCTTAAGAGAATCATGGGGTAATCTGCACGACGCAGCAAATGATACCATAAGAAGCTTGCTGGGCAGACTGGATGGACCATTTACTTCTGTTCTGCTGTCATTACTATATACTATGTTTCATGTATCACTGGAGCTCAGCCTGCCTCAGGGTCCTATGCATAGAATCTAGAGCATTTTGGAGAATTGAATCCTAGAGGTTTTGGATTTCAGTTTCCTACCTAATAGCTTAAATTTAGCCTTCAGATCCTCCCTCCCACCTACAACTTCCTATCTCATTGGTATCCACATGTACCATAACATCCAATGTCCTCCCAGTTCACTCTAACATTTTTTATTTGTATTTATTTATTTATTTATTTATTTAGATTTATATTCTGCTTTTCACACTCTTTTTTTTCAGCACTTCAAAGCGGATTACATTCAGGTGCTGTAGGTATTTTCCTATCCCCAGAGGGCCTACAATCTAAGTTTGTACCTGAGGCAATGGAGGGTAAAGTGACTTGCCCATCTAGGTGGTGTGTGAGGTCTGCTACCTTTTGTGCCAGGTAGGCAAGTAAGCAGGTGATCCTCATATCGAACACCCACCCAGTTATCTACATTTCTAATGATCAAATCACTAACTATAACAGCAGTCCTCAGCCATCTCTCCTGGGGACATCCCCCGCCCCCCGGAGACACATTCTTGCTGTGAAAAGAAAAGATATCACCTGGAGGGCAGGTCCTAACTACAGGATCACTTCCTTCCACACAAAGGTGATGATCTCCTTCCAGGTGACCTTGCTCTTCTAAAGCTGCACAAGGGCTGCTGTGCTGGGGATGGGATCTTTCTCATCTTATTCTTTCAAAGAGAGTGAGTAGATGCAGTGATTCAGTGTCTGTATGTGTAATGACAATGGAGATGCTGTTTGATAGATAATCTCAAATTAATGGGTCAACTGAGGTAGCACTGACATTGTATAATGTGCACAGTTGAAATATCTTCCTAGAATCAATGGAATCACTCAGCTATAAAAATGAGCTTTCAGATCTTGAACACCATTTAACAGAGATGCATATTCTGTTCAGCTTGCTTTATTCATTTTAAAAACTGCATTAAACAAGACATAATCATAACAGGAGAAATTAACAGAATATTTCACATATGGGATTGAGAGGACAATGGTGGGTTAACAGATTCTAGTACTAAGAGTTGAAGAACAGCAACACTGAGCATATATATTTATATATATTTTTTAACTGTAATCCTATTCCTGTGTTCTCCTTATGGAAAGGAGGTCACAATAGAGCTGCTTTGACTCAGTGCAGCACAGTGCAGCTCCTCAGGTTCTTTCTGACAAGGGGAAGCAAAGCTTCAGGGTCTTTGTGCACTAGGACACACTCAGTCTTGAATAATCCTGCTCAATGTAACAATTGGTGATCCAAGAAAAGTAAAGTTTGGTTAGAATTGATTCTTTTACAAAATAACTGGTTGAATTCCTTTATTCTCTGGGAAAAACTCTGATACCTTGACTCAAGTGCTCTGCTGTGGTTCTATCCTCTCATGACTTCCTACTTTTACCCAAGGCCACTTCTTGACTTTTGTGGACTCCTCAGTTTCAGGACACCTGTTGGACACTTGATACACTGGCCTCTTATCTTCTAAAATGGTTTGGCACCAGATACACTAACTGAGCTAATTAGTTTAAAGCCTCTTCTCTCTTGCAAAATTCACTAGTGAGATTTGCTGACCCTGTCCTAGAAAACCTACACCAGCCAAAATACAAAACGTGGAGAGGAAAATGGGACATGGAAGCTTCAGATTCAATTCCCCTGTCTTACATTGTTTGCCTGTGTACCTGATCTACCAAAACATAATCCTTCACTCAACTCCCACAATAGACCCAATTAGATCAATCTAAGGGTCGACATATTAAAGCTCTGGAATGAACTGTTATGGCATACCCCTATGAGGGATGCCTAACAAATAGTATATATCCCACTACCTATTCTACAATAGTCCATATTCTGTATGCTCTGTGAAACAAGCATACCACCTTGGTAAGGATCCAGTGAGTCCTTGCATAACCTAGAATTTGTCTTGTGGTGCTCAAAATGCTATAAAATATGTAGGAAGCATCAGTATTTTCTGCAGACTTCTTGCTGTCATTAATTGTGGTAACATTAAGATCTTTTTCTGCAGATAAGCAGGCTGAATTAGCCATGCTTTGAGTGTGCCCTCTGGCATCCCAGTGCGGAACTTCTCTTAGAATGTTGAAAAAACTTTGTCTTGCTCCTGTGTGGCTGCATGGCAGGTTCCCACGCGATTGACTCCCTTTTCTCAGTTCTATTTTTTCCCGCTGCAGTTAAGGTCCGGTTTTTCTTTTTTCTCTTCAGAAATAGACTCCTTTTTCTCTAACTCACTTAAGTGAGCCCCAAACAGCACTTTTAAGAGCCAAAACAATATGCCAAAAACCCCGGGATTCAAATTTTGCCCATGTGGCAAAATAATGTCCATCACAGATGGACTTGAGAGATGCTACCAGTGTTTGGGCCCAGATCATAACCAGGCTGAGTGCCGTGATTGCGGCAGAATGTCCCCAAGGGTGCAATGACAACGGGCAGCAAAAATAGCAATGCTTCAGGATCCAGGAGAAGGTATGTCAGGCTCGTATGCCTTGAGCCAAACCCATTCTTCTCCGGGCAGGCAAACTAAGAGATCAGAGCCAAAGAAAAGGGCATCTTCTCTTGAACCTCCCAAGGGATCTGGATTGGGTACCGAGCCACACACCAAGTGGCCCCATGCCTATTCAGCCCATCAAGCATTGAAGGCTTCGGGCTAGTCGAGTGCATTGATGGAGAGCTATCCTTTGAAGCAGACGCACAATCCAGTGAATTGCATTGACTGATGCACAGTGCGTCAACTTCGTTGAAGAAAATTCATTTGGAGTTGAAGCACCTTACCTCAGTGCATGCAATGACTAAATTAAAAGAAAAAGACTCAACGCCTAAGACGCAAAAATAAAAAACCTTGATGCATTCCACTAAACCACCAGGACCCAAGGCCCTGTCAAACGAACCATACCCAAACCATTAACTATAGGGGATATGGAAACGGATTACTTTTTGGAAGAGGGTATTCAAACACCCCCCTCACGTCCATCATCCTTTACCCACCAAAAACATCACAGGGTATTGGAGAATACCTCTTCTCCGGCTAAATGCAGAAAAACATCTAAACCTTCATCTAAAGGCCTGCAAGCAGCAGCCTCACAATCAATCAAATCACAGGTATTCTTCAAACTTTCTTCGTCATACTAGTGTCATCCCAAATACATTCTCCATCCAGTCCTTCAGAGGTAGAACTAGATATGATAATCATTCCTCCTTCACCTGATCTCCCGTCCGGAGACAATGGCAAACAAGATTTCTCAAGCCCACCTTCTAAAGGGCTGACAGGAGAACCAGTTTTCTCCTCACCATCTTCACCGGAATCTCTGATAAGTATTCAATCAGACCCTCTGGAAGAACAACCAGAACCTTCATCACCCCCAGCAGACTTTTCAAATCCAAACGTCATAGAGAAAGTGGGTAATGCCTTACATCTGGAGATTAAAAACTTCCCAGACCTAAGGGCAGACATTCATGGCCTACTAAAAATATTTGATATGCCAACAGAACCAACTGCTTTATTATCCCACTCAGTATTAGGTGGTGTGATGGATAAAGCATGGGAATAACCTTTTTCTACATCTTCAACTTCAAAGAAGACAGATTTAAAATTCAGAATGCAAAAATCAAGGCATTATGGAGCTTCTAATCTACCACATTCATCCATAGTGGTAGACTTCTGCCATGAAGAAGGCAAGAAGAACTAGATTATATTCAAATACCCCTCCTACTAAAGATAGGAGGGGTATTTGATAGTAAAAATAGTAGATACCTGGATGATTTTGGCAAAAAGGTGTTTCAAAGAGCAATGCTTAACGCAAAAATCCAACACCAATTTTATATTTATATTTTATATATTTATCTCTCTCTCTAATTGTTGCTCAGTTTAAACTCTGCACTGTCTTCCATTGCCCAGGTTTTATGCTCCCTGTTTAATGTAACTTTACTTTCTACCTTGATGTTAATTGGTTTTCCCCTCAGTTACATTGTAAACCGGTACGATAAGACCTAGTCTTGAGCATCGGTATAGGAAAAGAAATTAAATAAATAAATAAATAAATATTGCTCAATATTTTATGAATGTCTCCAGAACATTAAGACTGAACCAAACTCAGACACGCAAGACACTCAGAAAAAACAGGGTATACTTGACATGGAAAAGTCTTAGTCACTTTTTCTCTATTTCAACCTGAATACTCCTGGCCTGCCAGTGACAAAAAGAAAACTATTCAACTGGCTTACGTAATGCATATATTTTTTTTTGTTCTACAAGTTCTCAACAGCTATCTTCTAAGGTGAAAGCTCATCAACTGAGAGCAATTTCAACTTCAATAGTACACCTTAAGCAAGTACCAGTGGAAGACATCTGTAAAGCAGCTACTTGGTCTTCACTGCATACCTTCATGTCTCACTATTGTCTACAGGATCAGGCAAAATCTGATGCACTCATGGGAAAACAGATATTGCACCATGCAACAAATTCATAAACTGCCGACTATTTGCAAGGATACAAAAAAAACCCAAAAAAACAGAATTAAGGGAAGAAATAAAGGTAACATATATATTTCTTCCTTAGGGAGTATCCTATGCTTCAAATTCTGGCTAGGAACTCCCAGAAAGCATGGCTAATTCAGCCTGCTTATCTGCAGAAAAGAGCAAGTTTGCTTACCGTAAATGGTGTTTTCCATGGATAGCAGGATGAATTAGCCATGCTTTACCTTCCCACCTTCCTGGACAATTTGTTCTATTAACCCTATTTTAAATTTTTCTTCTCTATACGCTCCTGTACACCTTTGCTATATTACGAACTGAGAGAAGGGGGTCAATCGCGCGGGAACCTGCCGCGCAGCCGCACAGGATCGTGACAAAGACAAATTTTTTTTTCAATATTCTAAGAGAAGTTCCGCACTGGGCCACCAGGGGGTGCACCCAGAAAGCATGGCTAATTCATCCTGCTATCCCCGGAAAACACTGTTTACAGTAAATAAACTTGCTGTTCCTTGTGTGACATTTTTTACTTTAAAACACAAATAGTAAGCTCTGTCTCGACAACATAAGAAATAGAAGTAATTGTAAAGGGAAAAATGTGGTTGCATTGTGTGTCTCGTGCAAATAGTCTCCCCAAAAAAGCTTTTGAAATAGCCAAGGGCAGATAAATTAGGCTACCTGTGGATAAATGCAAGTATTTACACATTAGTACATTGCACCACAGTGGAGAAGGAAGAGAACTAAGCAGTATGGAGATAAAATCTTGGAAAACAAGATAAGGAAATGCTTTTTGCTTAAGTGTAAGGAAGCATTTTGTTACATATTTAAACCTGTGCCTAATAACAGTATCCACCATAATCTATAACTTTCAACTCTCCCTCATTATGGGAGTAATTTTCAAAATGCATTTGCTTGGGTAAAAGCTTACAGTTTTGCGCTACTTTTGATTGTTAAAAAGTATGTACGTGCATTTTCATGCTAATTTGTGCAGACATTTTAGCACATATAATTGTTTGCATGTAGATTTTGTGGGATAATTTTCAAAGCAGTCTTATGCGTGTAAGTGAAACATTATTTACCCATAAAAGTCCCTTTTGAAGATTACCATCCATATGTGTGATGCTTTTTTTTTTTTCTTCTAAGAATGCAGTCACCCTCTAAACTACCACATCCAAAAAGCCCAAGGAGTGTGAAAGAAAAAAATTTTGATTGTCCAATAGAAATTCACAGTTTTAAAGTTGACAAAAGACTGTGCTCCAAACTTTAAATACAAGTGCTAGGTCCTCTAACACAGAAACAAGCAACAAAGGACAAATCAATATAGGCAACATAATAGTATATGGATAAACATCCTAACGAAAATTTGCAAGCTTAATCTAAATGCATACATCAGCTTTTTTTTATGATTGTATTTGTCTATTTATAATATGTCATGTTGTAAACCATTGTGATCTTGGTTTGGAATGATGGTATATAAAATGGCTAAATAAATTGAGTACTGAAAACCCTTTCATGTGGAGATTTCCCTAGACTTCTCCTTCAACGTGAACAGCGTTAATTTTTGAACTGTAATCTTTACATCTTTTGGGATTAAATCAAGGAATTGATTGGCCTGTTGTATCTAAATACTGTTCTGTCAATGCATGTTCTGTTTAATTGACAGCTGGTATATGATGTGATTTATTCACATGAGACTTTTTGGCACTGTTTTGGTGTTCAAACAGTGATTCTTGTGTCATACATGCTGCTAGTTTGCTTATATTTGCAAGATATGTGTGCCTTCTCAGATTGTTGGTGATCGTTTTTATTTTTCTTTGATACAGTTTTTCCTGCTGTTCATTGTATCTTATGGATTGGTATGTGTTTGGCGGCATTTAGATTAAGCTTGCAAATTTTTGTAAGGAAATGTATTCGTGTTCTGTTAAATTGTCTTTATTGATTTGTCCTTTGCTCGTTTCTGTTCTCTAGATGTTTGTCTCTCCCGACACAGCTTATGCAAAACATGGTCTGTGTCAGGGGACCTAACACTTGTTGAAAGTTTGAAGCAAAGTCTTTTGTCAGCATTAAAACTGAATTTATATTGGACAATAAAAAAATGTTTTTATCTTGCAACCCTTGCTTTTTTTGGATTTGGTTGATTAGTGTGGTTTTCCACTTTTTTTTTTTTTTTTGTTCTCTTGTTAACCATAAGATGTGCAGATGGATTTGGAAATTAGTTTCTTTCTATGAAAAGCAATGAGATACTCGAGAATTGTGCATTGCAGAATTACTGTCCTTTCTGGGTGCTTTGTTAGGATCTCACCTGTGGCACATAGACCATTTCATCATGGGGTAAATTTTCAACAGTCTGCCTAAATGCAAAGTTCCACACATACTTTTCAGCAAGCACAAAACATTTGGATTTTCAAACTCAAGGTACCTGCATAAATTGTTTGAATATTGGGGCTTTTTTTATGCAGTTAGGTATATGTGCATAACTTTGTGTTTGAAAATGATGGTGTAGAGTTATGTGCTAGCATGCTGGTTACACATGCAGATTCATAACACCTGCCAAAACACCCCCCCCCACCCGAGTGCCTTGTGTTTTAATTAATGCAGCCAAATTTGCAGATGTGGTTTATATGTGACTGAAAATCCATTCAGCCAACACATTTGTGTAATTTCTTATTTTTGTGCATGTAGATCCCAACCTACGTTTTGAAAATTTACCCCAAGATGGTCTCATTCAAGTTTCCAAATCTGCATTCTACTTTATTACATCTAATTATGAGCTGGAAGATTCGATGGCAATTGTGACTTGAGGAGGTAATATACATTTTAAAGCTACCATTTATTAAAACCCTGTTCAGAGCATAAACAGTACTCATGAATTCTGGTAGTCTGCCATAATTGTGAGCAATATTGTGGAGGGGTTAGAAGAAAGTTTGCCTTTCTGTATAATGAGGAGTTGCTGTGTGCTGAAGGAGTGGCTGTGTGCTTGGCATCCACCACCCTTTCCATGAAGAAATATTTCCTGATGTTGGTTCCAAGTTGTCCCCCTTGCAGTTTCATATCATGACCATTACTCACTGTCGTCTGTCAGTCAACTAATTTGTAATCCATTCCACAACCTTGGGACCCACTCCTAGGCTTCTCATTTTATTCATGAGTCTCCTTTGTGGGACCATATCAAAAGCTTTGTTGAAATCCAAGTTTATACTATTCTACAACTTCTTTTCCATCAGAAAAGATTTGACATTTGTGCATCATTAATACCGTTCAGTATTTGAAAGTCTGTATCATGTCTCTTCCCGAATATACATATTTAGGTCCTTCAGTCTCTTCTCTTAGGTCTTCTGGTGTAGACCCCACACCATTTTGTGTTAGGATTTTGCCTGTTAGGATAAGGCTGTATATCTTCATGATGCCTCCCCACCAGCAGAGGCCCTCAGTGTGCCTCATCACTAGTCTTGTCAAGTTGTTCCTCCTATCTGCCCTTGCCATGCTCAAGTCCCAGCCCTAACTAAACCAGCCTTGCCAGAAGTTCCCTGTATTCTCTTGGTGTCACTTCTGGCTCTGTAACCTGACCCTTGTGTCCTACAGGCCTTCTGCCTTGTTTATGCCCTGAAGCCTTTGGGGTCTGTTCTAAGCATTGCTGCCTTCGGGCTGCTGTTCTCTATTCAGTGTTCCTTGTTTCCAGCCTGCTGTTGTCCAAGCCTTGCCTGTGTGAACTCACCATTATGATGTTCTGCCGCTGCAGAGAGACCTAGTGGCCCCCAGAACCCAAGGGCTCAACCTGCAGGGGAAGGGGGCTGGCTTGGCAGAAGACTAGCCCTTGTCTTGTTCCAAGTCCTGCCTTGCAGTCTGTGTCACTCCTGAGATGGGTTTCCCAGACTCTGGGGCCCGTAACATTTCGGTTGCCTTTCTCTGGACTGTTTCCACACTGTCTCTATCCCTTTTGAGATACGGTTTTCAGAACTGAACACAGTACTCCAGATGAGGCCTTATTAAGGACCTATACAGTGGCATTATCACCTCCTTTTTCCTGCTGGTTATTCTTCTCTTTATGTAGCCCAGCATCTGGCTTTCATCACTGCCTTGTCAAATTGCTTTGCTACTTTCAGATCGTCAGCCACTATCACCTCAAGGTATATGTCTTTCAGTCTGTGAACATCAATCTTTTGCCCCCATCACACACAGCTCCTTTGGATTTCTGCATCCCAAATGCATGACTGTGCACTTCTTGGCATTTGAATCCCAGCAGCCAAATCTTCAACCACTCTTCGGGCTTTCTTAAATTGCTTCCCATTTTCTCTACTCCTTCAGGTGTATCCTTTTTTGTAATCCACCATGAACTATTTGTGATATGAGCGGACAATACATTTTAGTAAAAGATAAGTGTTCTCTGCAGAACTTAGTGTCATCTACAAAAAGACAAACTTTTCCTTCTAACCCCTCTGCAATATCGCTCATGAACAGAATCAGTCCCAGAACAAATCCTTGAGGAACTCCACTTATCACGCCTCTCTTCAGACCATTACCCGCTGTCTGTCAGTCAACTAATTTGCAACCCATCCCACAACCTTGGGGCCCGCTCCCAGACTTCTCATTTTATTCTTGAGTTTCCTGTGTGGGTCAGTATCAAAAGCTTTGCTGAAATCCAAGTTTATACAATTGGTTCAGTATTCAGCTTTGTTTTATATATCTGAAATTCACACTTTTTAAAAATATGTTCTTTTCTTTGGGACTAATAACTACTATTTCATAATATTTTATAGTAGTTATTTATTGTTTCAAACTATATAACAGCAAATGTAATGGACGTATTTTTTCCCACCAGTAATGATTGCAAATTTATGTAGCACTGCTATAATTGGACTTGAAGTTCTATTTTTGTTAGTGCATGCAATTCAGTAAAACATGGACTGGATTAATGTATCCTGAAAAATTAAGATGTTAATAATCCTGCTTATAGAAGAGGAAAGGAAGAAAAAGGCATATGGTAGGCAGGTCAGATTCTCCATCTAAGTGTGTGACCTTCCCCTTGGTGTATTTTACGAGAATCTACAATATGATTTTTATTGCTTTAACCTTTTGCTTGAATATTTTAATGCACATGCAATCTTGAGTTTCTCATGAGCCACATTTTTTGTTAAAAATTTAGGAAACCTAAAACGCCATTAAATCAGGGAAATATTTCCAGTTGGTGTATAAATATTAAATCCTTTTATATGAAGCAGTAATTTCTAGCTGATAAATCCATAGATATCATTCAGTGGCCTATCTGGTACCTTCTGTAGTCTGAAGAACTGAGACAGTTTCCATTGTTCTGAGAAATGAAACCCTTCTGCTTCTTTTTTATCAGAAACTGTATAGGCCCGTATAGGCCTATACAGTATAGGACTTACGGGCCTATACTGTATAGGCCCGTAAGTCTTTTCCAAGACTTACGGGCCTATACAGTAAAAATCGCGGGAGAGTGGGCGAGCGCCCGCTCTCCCTGCGCACGCACAGGACACTCTCCTGTGCGCACAATACAGTAAATTAATTTATTTAAATTAGGGTCCGCGATAAAAAGAGGCGTCTGCTGTCAGCGAGTTTGGCAGCCGATGCTCAATTTTGCCGGCGTCTGTTCTAGAGCCTGCTGACAGCCATGGGTTCGGAAACCGGATGCCGGCAAAATTGAGCGCCCGGTTTTCAAGCCGCGGTCCCATTTAACTTTTATTTTTTTTTTTTATTTTTTACTTTTTTTTTTTTTTTAACTTTTGGGGCCTCCGACTTAATATCGCAATGATATTAAGTCGGAGGGTGCACAGAAAAGCAGTTTTTACTGCTTTTCTATGCACTTCCCCGGCGCTGGCAGAAATTAACGCCATCCTTTGGATAGGCGCTAATTTCTTAAAGTAAAATGTGCAGCTTGGCTGCACATTTTACTTACTGTATCGCGCGGTAATGACTAATAGGACCATCAATATGCATTTGCTTGTTGCGGGCGCTATTAGTCTCGGGGGGGTTGGACGCGCATTTTCGACACGCTAGCTTTACCCCTTATTCAGTAAGGGGTAATAGCGCTAGCTTTACCCCTTATTCAGTAAGAGGTAATAGCGTGTCGAAAACGCGTGTCCAACACCCCCCCCCCCCCCCCGAGACTAATAGCGCCCGCAACATGCAAATGCATGTTGATGGCCCTATTAGTCATTCCCGCGCGATACAGTAAGTAAAATGTGCAGCCAATAATAAGGGGTAAAGCTGAATAAGGGGTAAAGCTAGCGCGTTGAAAACGCGCGTCCAAATGCCAGTTTGGACTGTATCGGCCTGTTAATTTGGATGTAATAATAAAAATGCCATTTCCTACTGACTTAGAGCTGGGGCAAGAGTTTCAGAGGCTTCAAAGTCTTTTTCCTTATTTATTGCAAATGATGATCTGCTTTTACATGTTTAATGGATTATTAGATATTAGCTGGTAAAGTGGTATTCAATTAAATGAATTGGTGATCTGCAGACATACTAATATTCAGATTTTAGGGATTCAGTTGATCTAATGTTTGGATTTGGGATACTCTGTTGCCTTGGATCATCTCTGTCCTCCAGTAGTTTTTTCATCTTTAATTTGCGGTCAGGACTGAGCTTCCTTCCAATGATAGGGCGAAGGGGAAAAGGTGTGGGAGGTTTGATATGTGATCTGAAGGTGACAGGCAATATAATTTTATGGCTCATAAGTGGGACCTTAATTTTCATTTTCTTTGCTCTGTTTTTCCTGGGAATTTATCAGGGTTTCATATGATAAGAACAAAAACAGGAGAAAATCAGTTGAAAAAAAAAATGGCTCATTTTCGTCGGGTAAATATCTGAGTTTATTTTGGTGGACAGAATCCGTTAGCAAATTCTCCCATCCACCCGCTCCGCAACATCCCAATTTCTACCCCTATCCCTTGCCTAATTTGCCCCCCCCCCCTCTCTCTCTCTTCCTACCCCATTGAGAATTTCCCTCTCTCACACCCCCATTTCCCTCCTACACACACACACACTGCAACATCATTCATCCTTACTAATGATGGCTCCAGGATTCTTCTCTCTTCCTCAGTAGCTTGCTTTCTTCCTTTCCTCTGCAATACTGCACATCTGCTTTTATGAAGGGCCTGCTGGAAAGCTCTTCTGCTGGTCTGGGCCTGCTTGAAATGCATTCATGGCCCCAGACAGCAGGAGGCAGGCTTTGAAACATGGCACAGGTGGTACTGGAGAGTGAGCGCTTTCACTGGTGGAGGATGGGACTTGAAATACAGCATGCACGTTGGCCCATACTGGCTTTCAGCAGTGGCTAGAGGCCTTGAAATGCTGCATCTGCAGCTCCGGAACACATTTTTAATCATCCTAAAATTAGGGTGAATATCTGTTTAAATCGATTTGTCATTTTTGGGAAAAATCAGGGAATTTATGGGTAAAAATCAGTTTAAACTGAAAAAGAAGGATCCTACTCATAATATAATAGGAAACCTAGGTCTTTGAGTCCTTTGTTTTCCGTTTCAAAGTATCTGATCTATTTGACTTCAAAAGTCTTGTATTTCTGGATTGTTTAAATTTTCCTTTGATTATCCTGATCTTTACACTTACAGAATATATTAGCATGATTTCTTACTATGGGTGTACAACAAAGAATATTAGCTCTTGAAAGCTAGTCGAAAAAATGTATTGTTAGTCCAATAAAAAGCTATTTTTTATTTGCTAACCTTTATTTCTGTAGTTTCAATCAAGTTATGAATTTCAAGTTTTATTGTCAGTATTTCTGCTGAAACTATAGGTAACCTCTGTTTTATTGCTTTGATTCCTGGGATCCTCTTGTCATTCTGATAGGGGAGGGTGGCCTAAAGCAGGGGATGTGCAAATGGTTGTGGGGCCGGGGGAGTCTGCCAGCTTCTGCCAGCTTCTGCGGGTCATTCATCATCTTACAATAAAAATAAATGTTGCTGCGCTGAGCCCGGAAGCACTGTGGTAAGAGAGAAGGACTGCCAGATTAAGAAATCTTCTCTGATCTGTGTAGAGCAAGGAGGGAAGCCGGAAAGGATGCTATTCTTGCTAGCCCTGTGCTTTCTAGCACACCGAAGAAATTCCTGCAATCCTTTGAAGCTGTGTTAGGCAGTTCATGGGACTGCTCTGAGACTCAGATGACAGTGGCACTCTTAAGGAGGAAGATTCAGTCTTCGTAGTGCTCTTGACTGAGAGTTTCATTCAAGACTCTGTGCTGAGAGCAGCAAGCCTGATGGAAGGGGATCAGAGTGATGGTGGGGGAAGGGGCCAAAGTCTCTCTGAGAGGTAGGAGATGGAGAAAAGGAAAACCTAAGCCTCCCTGCATGCTTGGCTAGTCATTTTTGGATTCTCTTGCTGGGTCTCATGTAAGTTCTCAGCAAAAGATAAGCAGGGTGCTGTGATTGCTTTCTACCTGTCTGGCATATGCATTTGAGGAGCAAAGGAGGACTGAAAGGAAGTTTTTACTTGCAGATAAAAATCATGTAATAAAATCTCTCCAGAGGCTGCAGCACTTTGGCAGGGCTTGTGCTGTCACTGCTAACACTATCATCCTCTCCCCCATGTCAGTGTGTGTGTATTTATTTATTTGCTTATTTAAAAAGTTTTATATAGCACTTTCTCCATAAAATTGTTCATAGCGGTGGCAGGGGATCTTGAAAGGGATGTGTAGATAGAATCATCAAATTAAAAGAAAAATCTCCAAAGAAATCTGAATATTTCCCACCTTTGGAGAATCCCCAGTTGCGGGATTCCACGGGCCCCATGGAAGTTCTACAAGTGCCTGAAGCCAGAACGAGGAACAGGAACCCAAGGAATGCCTAACCTTGCAACCTTCTTTAATTAAGCCATCAGTAATAACTTTAGATCGCATATGGAATGCCTTGTCTTCGTTAGAGAAAGCCATACTTTCTTTAACTCATATTTTGAAGGAGACCAATGCTAAGACGCTGGCTATTATTTATTTATTTGTTTTTTTATACCGACATTCAATTCAGAATATCACCGGTTTACACAGAACAGAATTGTCATCAAATATACTATACAGAATACAGTAAAACAGTTCAAAACATTAAACATGAAATTAAAACATCAAATTAAAAAACAACTTAGATTAAAAGTAGACCTATATAAAATAAGAACCTATTGTTCTAAAACAATACTAAGTATCTAAAGAAAAAAAGGAAAATCATAGAATGGGGATGTTACCATTGAATCCCAAATTACAAATTTTGACACAAAAATAAAAGTTTTGGATACAAGAGTGACATCTATAGAATCAGCTCAGAGTAACTTGATTCAATCTGATATTATTCATTCAAAGAAATTGGAAGACCTGGAAAACTCTTCAAGAATTTTGAATTTTCCGTATTTTCCATATTTAAATATGTCTCCAAAGGACTTATTTAGAAATTACCTCATTCAAATTCTTAAAATTCCTAACGAAGCGCTTCCTGTTACAACAAAAATCTATTTGCCCTCTTCCAAGGATGAAATATCTGGGAGTCAACCTCACGATGCCTCTTTAAATATCTCAGATATTTTGGAATTAACTCAAGAAACTGCTATTCAGACAAGAAGGACATTACTTGTGACTTTTGCTTTTGTTTCAGAAAGGAACTCTGTTTTAAGATTCTTCTTTCGAAATCAATTACAATTATTTCATGGGCAGAAAGTTCAGATTTTCCCCAACATAACTAGGTCTACACAACGGCGAAAGAAATTTCTTTTAATGAGGAGAGGTGGTATCGCGAGGTGCTAGGTTCTCTTTAAGATATCCATGTAAATGTCGTCTTTATTTTCAAAATTCTAAATATTTGTTCTTTGAGCCTTCTCAGTTAAGAGCATATCTGGATTCACACCCCTAAATTGTATTTCGGGGGGGGGGGGGGGGGTGTCTGTTTAAGTTAATGCAGGGGATACTTTTGGAAACTTCTTTTTTTCTTATTTCCCCTTTCGCTCAGTAAACCCTTGGTCTCCCATTTTCCTATTAAGATATATGTGGCGATATTTGATACGTTTCTAATATACTTGTGGTAATTAATATTAAGAGAATAACTTCATGTTATGTATATCATCTGTTTGCTATAAGTATTACTTGTGTTTATTTGGAAACTTAATAAAAATAAAATTACAAAAAAAATAAATCTGAATATTTTGTATTGCAAAGTGATGAGTGCTTCGTTGAAGGATTGATTTTGATTTGGTTTTGTTTTGCATTCTTGATTGATGGTCTTAATTCGGGGTTTTTTTCCTTAGTTGTAAGATTTAATTGCTTATATTTAAAAAAAAAAAAAAAAAAAAAAAAAAAGTCTGAGAGTTGTGCAAATGGGGAATATTGAAAAGCCAGTGATGTGTTTGTAATAGTGGGATGAAGTTTAGCTGAAACTTAGTTTTAAACTAACTCTAGTATAAGTATCCGTTCTACACATCTGTATGTGTGTGTGGTATTGTGATCTGTTTTCTGTATGGTGATGTGGTGTGTTTCTCATAGGCCTGTCTGGGTGCAGGATGTCTATTTCTGTGTGTGTTGTCTGCATGTGGTGCGATCTGTTTGCCTGACTCTGTATCTGAATGTGATGTGTCTGGGTGTACGGTGTCTGGTTATGGTGTGTCTGGGTTTTTCTGTCTAATTCTGACTGGTTTGTCAGACTCTCTGTGGGTGTCTGGGAATGTTTTTTTTCTATATCTACCTCTGCATATGTCAATCTCTTTCTGTCTGGATGTGGGGTATCTGTGTCTTTGTCTGTGTTTGGTATGAACTGTGGTTGATCTGTCTGTTGTAGTGTATATTTCTCTGTGTAAGGTGGTGTATCTGTTTGAATTCCTGTGGGTGTGGTGTGTGTCTCTTTGGGTCTGTCTGGATGTGCTATGTATATATGTTTCTCTCTGACTGTTGTGTGTGAATGGATGTGGTCTCTCTGAGTAGTTGTGGAGTATCTGTCTGTGTTTAAGGATGGAATGGTATGTGGGGTGCCTCTGTAACTGGATTTAGTGTTTTGTGTTCATCTCTCTACCTCTGGATGTGCGGTATCTGTGTCTGGAATGTCTGTCTCTCGGTGTTTGAGTATGCCTAGTATGTCTATGCCTGTTTGAGTGTGGTGTCTGTGTCTCTCTTCCATCTCTCTGTAGGTGTGGTGTGTGTCTTTCTGTGCCTGTTTGGATGTGGTGTGGTGTCTTTCTTTCTCTATGTATTTTGGTATATATCTGTTGTCTCCTTTCAGCTATTTGAAGAGAATCAACTGAAACTTTGAGCTGCTGGTTGGCAAATGGTTCAACACTTGATTGGTTGGCGAGAGATAAATACCAGGCCAGGAATCCAGAATACCATTTGGAGGGGGTTTAACCAATTGCAAGATGGAAGAGGGGGCCATGGCTTAAAATGTTTGCCTACCCTTGGCCTAGTGTTTAGCACAATGGGCTGAGAACTAGAGAAACTACAGTTCAAATTCCACTTCTGTCACTGACACTCCTTGTCACCTTGGGCAAGTTACTTTTTCTCCCATTGCCTCGGGTACCTATTTAGATTGTACCTGAATACTTATCACCATTGTACAGCACTGTGTAAATCATATAGAGCTTTAAAAATAACTATTTTTATTATTAGATATATTGGTTCAGAACTTCAGCATTGTCTGTCTCTTAGAGGAACGGACGCGGCTTAAGTGCTCATTCCATGACTGTTTTCAGTCAGCAGAGCTATGCTTCAAGAATGTAAAAATTTCATGTTAACTGCTGAGCCCAGTGTTAGCTGTCATGTTTACCTGGTCTTCATGCACATATAGCATTTGCTGCCATGTGTCATTTTCATGTGCAGTAACCACGTCTGTGGGACAAGTTACCTCAGAGTATACGTCTGGTATTTAGGCAGTCTCTAAAGTCATGGCTGTTTGTTCCATTTTAGATGGTATTTGTGGCTTTAAAGTTTTTCTTATAGGATATAGAATTTGGGAAGGGTTTATTGGATTAGCAGAAATTACACAATTTTGGTTTTATTTACATTTATGCTCAGACCTTAAATGTTATTTATTTATTTATTTATTTACTTTTATATACCGGTGTTCGATTTTACATATCACATCGGTTAACATTTAAACAAAATTTGCAGGAACTTATGCGTTACCTTTGTCAAATACATTAAACATTTAAATATGGGGATTGTTAACAAGGGATATAAAAGAACATGGGGAATGGCTAACACTACGGGATGCACGAAGGGAAGCACAAAGGGGAGTGCAAAGTATAGCAAGAATGCCTTATAGAGAGATATCTGTCTGACCTCATACCACAGGCAAAACCACTGGAGGTAGGATGTTGTGCTCTGCTGTGATTTCAGAGTGTAGTGTGATAGCTGCAATAGCTGAGTTTCATACTGGTTGGGCAAACACTAGCTAATTTACAAGAATGCCACTCCTCCAGCTGCAAGCTTTTAGTGGGAATATATCTTTTGTACTTGCTTATTGAAAGTGTTGAATTTTTATCTGTTTTGTTGGTTGCATTATGATGCAGTGTATTTCTGTTTAAATTGTACCCCAATCTGAGCATAATATGGAAGGATCCAATAAGAAAAACAATCTAAATAAAAGTTTTAAAAAGTAAGCACACAATTTTCCAGCGGAAAATATCTAGAGCAAATGTGTATTCTCTGACCCATGCATCATTCTCTGATGTCAAGTTGAAAACATATGACCCAGGAAACTATGATCCACATTAAAAAAAAAAAAAAAAAAAAAAAAAAAAAACAAAAAACCCAAAACCCAAACAAACAAAAAAAACAAAAACCGAAAAACAAACGAACAAAACTGTGTAAAACAAAATAAGTGTTGTACAACTCCTAGCTTTTCGCTTTCTTTTTCTTTCTACATGAAAGAGGGTCCCTTTCAACAAGAACCATGCAGAGCTGTCCTAAGGTTGGAGGGAGAGGGAATCTGGGTAACTGACATATTCTTTGGGAGGTGTGAGGAGAATCTGCACCTACAAGGTAACCCCCATTCCCACTCAACAGGGCATTAATTTTGGGGCAGGAATTGGTGTATTTTGAGTGGTGGTGGAGCCAGCAAGAATTGTTGCTCCCCCTCTCTTCCCTGGAGTCCAAAGCAGAAACATTCAGCACGGGACCTGCGAGCTGGCAAGTGCATACAGTCCTTGCTTGCACCGTCCTTTAAATGGGTTTCTTTTAGTAATATAGGACGAGGGGGTGGGGTCACCACATGCCAGTTTACATGCCCCATGCTCAGCTTCTTGGCTTGAGCTTTGCTGCATCCTAAAGAGTTTGGCATCCGCCCTGAGGTACTGGAGCAATCTGAAGGAAAGAAGAGAGAGATAATTGCTGGAGGGGGAGAGATAACTTCTTGGTGGTGGTGGGGCTTTCTGTGAGAGCTGCCGAGCAGATAGGGGGAGAGAACTAGCTGCTGAGTAGATGGGGAGGAGAGCAAGAGGGGGGATACTGTTGGGCAGAGGGTGGAGATGGGAGGGAGAGGCGGGCGATATCGTACTGGAGCTATTAATTCTGAAGGAGATAGTGTTGTGCTGGTGTTGCCACTACAGGTAAGTCAGACGAGAGAAGGGAGTGAGCATGGTTCTGAATACCGACGTGGGTGCAGAATAAACTGGTTCTGGCACTGCACCCCTCCCCCCTCCCTCTTGCTCTTCAGTTTCAATGGGGTGCCCTGCTCTGGGTGTTTCGTCCTGGGCCCCTCACTGCCCTAGCGTCAGCCCTGGTACCATGTTTCTCTGCTTACTGCATGTCAAAGTAACTTTCTGCTAGCACATAAGTATTTTTGCTTTAATTTTTTTAAACATGTTCTTTAGATGTTCTCCTTTTATTAATTTACTATTTTATTGTATTATATTGCACTTGTTAGCAAGTACAGTGAAAAGTTTCCAATGTGGGATAATGCAAACCTAATGGGAAGTGCTGCACCTGGTAAGGTATTTATATGGCCAGAACAGAAGACAATACTGCATCGCAATCTACCCAGCTATAATTGGGTAAAAATAAAAATCCCACTCCTCCTTTCATAGAAACATAAAATGTATTAAAATACGGAGTAGCCTAGTGGTTGGAGCAACTGGCTGAGTACCAAGGAAGCCAGAGTTAAAATCCTGCTGTTGCTCCTTATGGCCTTGGGTAAGTCACTTCACGCTGTGTTACCTCTGGTACTATTTAAATGGTAATCCCTCTGGAGACAGGGAAATACATGGAGTACTTAAAAGTAATTCACCTTGAATTACATCCAAAAAAAAGACAGTAGATAAGAACCATAAGGCCAATTTAGTATGGGCTGTTTAATTCCTGTTGCATACCCTTAGGCCTCGATTGATCTGTCTTGCCCTTTTGTCCTTTGTAGTTAAGAATCTGTTGTACTTAGTTTTCTCTTACTGCTTTTGTCTTCAGCACTGAAACTGGAAGACTGTTCTATGCATGCATCATTGTCTCTGACAAAATATTTTCCAATGTTGTTCTGGAGTCTATCCCCATTAAATCTCTGACATTGTTCTAGATTTTCTTTCTATTGAATAAGATTTACCTCTTGTGCATTACTTATAGCTTTGAGGTATTTGAATGTCTATATCATATCCTCCCTGTCTGTCCACTCGTCCAGGGCATACTTAGTTCATAAATCTTATCTCATAAGACTTTTGGTGCAGACCCTACACCATTGTGATGATAGAGGTGGTCCAGAGAAGGACTATTTATAATCTTTTGGAGATACGGTTTTAATACTCTGGGAGATATAGTAACATAATAAATGATAGCAGAAAAAGACACGTGAGAGTCCCTCTTGCCATAACGTAGCCTTTTATGTAGAGTCCTGAGACCCACGCCGGTGGCGGGTGAGTGAGTCTTGATAGGGGCCAGACTATGAGTCCAAAAGTCTATACAAAGACCAGGCTGCGGCTGAAGCCAGGCAAGGACAAGACTGACTGCTTGAAACAAAGCTGAGGTTGAAGCAGAGCTGAAGGCTGCAGTGGAGCCACAGGCAAAAACTGAAGCAAAGCTGAAGGCTGAGAAGAAGGAACCAGGCTGGCAGGCTTGAGCAAGACAGAAAACTCTGAACCAGGAGGAGAAGGAACCAGGAGATCTTCTTGCTGAGGTAATAAATCCAAAACCAGGCAGGCTAAGAAGTCTTGAGTGTGTGACATCATAGGAGCGGGTACCCAAATCTCCCACCACCAATGTGCGCCGAATCGTATGCATCGATGCATATGCATGCCCTAAGCCTCTCTTCGTTGGGTCCTAGTATCATACGTATCAGAGCTTCCAATGGCGGCTCCCTGCTGCACAGTGAACGTTCGCTGCTGAGGAGAACACCAAGTGGTCCATCCAGCCTTCTCATCTACTCTGTACACTCCCACATCTTTTATTTTGGGTTGTAACTGCTGCTTCATTATATATTATATATTGCTTTGATTACATGTAGTAAAGTGATTTTTATTAAATTAATAAACCTAAAACTCCATGCAGAAACGTTTACACCAAAAGTTACAACAGGTTACCCTGTTTCTTCATTTCCAGTCTCTAGCCACTAGAGAGCCTCTGTGTTTGTCCCATGTCCTTTGGAATCCCATTACTGTATTTGCCTTCACCACCTTTCCTGGGAAGGCATTTCATGCATCCATTACCCTTTCTGTGAAGAAATATTTCCTGATGTTCCTGAGTTTTCTCCCTTGGAGTTTCATATCAGGACCCCTAGTTCTACAGCTTTCTTTCCATCAGAAAAGGTTTGATTCATGTGCATCGTTTATTCCTTTCAGGTTTTTAAGTCTGTATCATATTTCTCCTCTCCTTCAGGGTATATATATTTAGGTCCTTCAGTCTCATTTCATATGGCTTTTGGTGCATGCCCAACACACCACTTATCTTTTTTCCCTGCTGCTTATGTCCTTATCTATGCAGCCATCAATCAAGAATCCCTCTGGCTTTAATCACTGTCTTATAACATTGTTTTGTTATCTTCAGATAGTATCACCTTGCGGTCTCTCTCTGGAGGTCTGAACATCCTGTAGAGAGACATCATCCACTCTTTTTTTTTTTTTCCCCTGTATGTCTCTTCCTATGTATTCAGGCATTGCTCTGGTTCTACACATTGCCTTGTCACACTGTTTGACTACTTGGAGATCATCAGAAATGATCACGCACAGACTTTCTTGCTTAGGGCCGGATTTTAAAAAGGTTACGCGCGCCGGGATTATTTTAAAAAGGCCCGGCGATGCACGTAAAGCCCCGGGATGCGTGTGAGTCCCGGGGCTTTACAAAAGGGGTGGGGGTGGGGCCAGAGGCCTCCTGCAGATTGGCCATTGCCGCTGTGTCGGAGGATCACGTGCCGGCAGCCTGCTGGCGCGCGCAACTTGCGCCTGCCCAGAGGCAGGCGCAAAAGGTAAAATACAAATTTTAGGAGGGGGGGGTTAGAGTAGGGCTGGGGGGGGGGAAAGGTTAGGGGAAGGGGTGGGAAGGTCAGGTTAGGGGGGGAGGGAACGGGGAAAGGCAGCGCAGCTCAGCGTGCGCACATGTAGGCCGTGCGCGCTTCTTTTAAAATCTACCCCTTAGGGCCAGATTTTCAAAGGGGTACGCTCGTACCCCCAAAAAACCTGACCCAAACACACCTGTGTGCGCCGGAAGCCTATGTTGCATAGGCTTCCGGTGCACGCAAAGCCCCGGGACGCGCGTTTTGGGGGGCGTGTCGAGGGGGTGTGACGCGTTCAGCGTGTCATCCAGGGGTGCCGCTGCGGGCGTGGTTTCGGCCCGGGGGCGTTCCAGGGGCATGGCCGCGGCCTCCGGACCAGCCCCCATACCGGAACTTGGAGCGCGGCAGCCGGACTGGCGCGTGCAAAGTTACGCCTGCTTCGAGCAGGCGTAACTTTCGTGATAGAGGTATGGGGGGGTTTAGATAGGGCTGGGGGGGGTGGGTTAGGTAGGAGAAGGGAGGGGAAGGTGGGGGGGAGGGCGAAGGAAAGTTCCCTCCGAGGCCGCTTCGATTTCGAAGCGGCCTCGGAGGGAACGGAGGCAAGCTGCATGGCTCGGCGCGTGCAGGCTGCCGATTTTGGGCAGCCTTGCGCGCGCTGACCCCGGATTTTAATGGATATGGGCGGCTACGTGCGTATCTATTGAAATCCCGCGTACTCTTGTTCGAGCGGGTGCAGATTTATAAAATCTGCCCCTTAGTGTGCATCAGTATATCACCTACCCATTACATGCTGCTCCCTAAGATTTCTGCATCCCCAAATCTAAGGCTATTATGTTGTGGTCTAGTACTAAAAAAGATGCATGGTCATCGAATGATTAATCAAGAAATTGATGTAATTAATTTCCACACTATATTTAATAGTTAATATTTATTATTTTTATATACCGACATTCAATCTGAGATATCACATTGGTTTACATTCAGGTACTGTAGGTATTTCTCTATCCCCAGAGGGCTTACCATCTAAGTTTTGTACCTGGAAGTTTTTTCTTGGAAAAGAGGGTTGGCTGTCATGTATATATGTGTGTGTATATACGTGTGTTATGTTCCCAGAGATGCTTTAAATCAGTGGCCCCAAACTCATCTCTGTAGGACCACAATCCCGTTGGGTTTTCAGGATTTCCATAATGAATATGGATGAGATCTGTCTGCATACAGTAAAGACAGTGCATGCAAATAGATGTCTGGCATATTCATTGTGGCAAAGCTTACTGGGTTGTTGCCCTCGAGGACCAGCACCTTCTTTAACTGGTGCTCTTTCCTTCTCCCCATTGGTGCAGTGCCACATTTAGAAATGTATCGTTACTATACTATCCCACAGCTTTGTTTTATGTTTATTAGTATTATTATATGTATTATTATTAGACTTTATGGGGAAGGGTAAATTTTATTTTTTTTTTTTAGTTGGACTTTGTATTAGTTTTCATCCTTGCATTTAAACTATACACATTGATTTACAATTGTAAGAAATTGTGATCTATTAAGAAAATAATATGCTGGTGATGCTATGGAAATCTATAAAGGTGAGCTGCAAAGTTTTCTGTGTCCCAAAACTCTTTTAACAATTAAATATGGCCCTATTATTGCCTGCCTCCGAGGACTGAAGAAAACTTGGTTTATGGGTGGCCCCCCGGCGTCGATGACATATTCACGGCCTGCAGTGTGGCAGCATACTTGGGACTCCTCCCAGACGTTCTCCCATATTGGGGTTCACGGGAGCGAGGCCTTGGAACATTCCGCTAGGGCGGATGCACAAGAACACTGCTCTTGGCACCTGCCTCCTTGGGAAAGTGTAGATATGTGCACAGGACTCTGCACCCCAATTAGATTTCCCTATTAGGGCATCTAATAAATGGTTGCAGCCATTTGCATCCAACTCGGTGTTTAATGTGGTGTTTGTATTCTAGGTTTTATTGTTACAGTAAATGTTTCTACATTCAATGTTGGGGTTATGGTTCAGTTAAAGGGGGAGAGGGGGATGGAAGCCCTGGGTGTCCAGCCTGCTCCAGTTACTAAAATATTTCAGTTGGGGCACTGGCATTCCTTCTCTTCCTGATCCTGGTCCCTGAGTGGAATGTTTTATTTGTGAATCATACAAGAACATGCATTTGGTTGCACTGAAATATATTCTTTGTTATTTTATCCCAAGAAAGTTTTGAGGGGAGAGGGGGACCTTCCTTGGATTGTCTTGTTTGGTGTTGTGCAATTTGCTGAGTACACTTGTTTTTAAATTTCCAAAAATGAACACAGATTAAATTGACAATTGAGATATCTGTAGTAGTACTACTAATTACTACTACTACTGCTAACATAAGAACATAAGAAATTGCCATACTGGTTCAGACCAAGGGTCCATCAAGCCCAGCATCCTGTTTCCAACAGAGGCCAAACCAGGCCACAAGAACCTGGCAATTACCCAAACACTAAGAAGATCCCATGCTACTGATGCAATTAATAGCAGTGGCTATTCCCTAAGTAAACTTGATTAATAGGCGTTAATGAACTTCTCCTCCAAGAACTTACCAAAACCTGTTTTGAACTCAGCTCCACTAACTGCACTAACCACATCCTCTGGCAACAAATTCCAGAGCTGTATTGTGTTCTAGTACTATCTGACTTCTCTAAGAAATCACCAGAGCCCCAATCCCTGTCATTGGAAGCAGATGTCACTTTTCAAGTCCAAGATGTCTTGGACGTCAGGAAGCGTGGAAAGAGGTGGGAGTATCTCCTCTCATGGGGAGGGCTTTGGGCCTGAAGAATGCAGTTGGGAGCCTGCAGCCAACATCCTTGACAAGGAACTAATCAGGCAGTTCCATGCCACACATCCTAGAAAAGCCAACCCCCCCCCCCCCGGGGAGGGGGGGGGCCTTAAGAGAGGGGGTACTGTTGTGATTGTCTGTTTCAGACGGCTGCGACCGCTCTTACTCACATCATGTGCTGTTGCCCTCTCTTCCTTGGGTGAACTCGCGGCTGTGGCTAGCCGCTTCCGACGCATGTTGCCTTGTTCCGGGACTTCACACGGCAGCAGGGATGTCACACAGCACCATGTCTCCTCCAGGCCTTCCTAGGCGCATGCTCCTCGGCCCTCCTTTAAGGATGCTAGGGAGGGAACTTCAGAGGTGTCTCCTCCTGATGACATCACTAGCCCTGGACTCTTAAGCACCACCTGGGCCTGGCTGTAATCGACTTGGCAACGAGTTCCCTCATTGCTGATTCCTGCTGCTGTCTCCTCGGACCGTGGTTCCCGTATCCTGCACTTCCTGGTGTGAGACACTCCTCAGGTACCCGCTCCTCAGGGGCTCACTCCTGTCTCTGGCTATCCGCTCCTTGGAAGGCCCTGCGCCTTGGAAGCTTTGCCTGCCAGCTTCCCCGCTACTCGGGGTCGCTCCTGGAACTACACTGCTTCTTTGGAGACTCAGTGTTGGTGTACCTCGCTCTGCAGGCCATTGCCCTTCTACTTCAGTGACTGTTCCACGCTTCCCTGCTCCCCGGGGTAGCGCTTTGTGTTCTTCAGTGACTGCGCCACGCTCCTCGGGGCAGCACCCTGCTTCACTTCTGCAATGCTACTTGATATACACAACACTGTACAAAAATACGAGACTGTTCTTTCTCAGAATTTACAATCTAATCACTGCAGCAAGGCAAAAGACTTTGGGAATTTCATTTAAGAAAATGGTTACAAATTAATGAAGCTGAAAGCGGAACAATTAGGGGTTAAGATTCAAAAGCAGTCAAAAAGATGGGTTTTTAGACAGGATTTAAATAAGGCAAGAGAGGGAGCATGATGCACCAGCTCAGGCATATGATGCAGCCAGGTAGAAAGTATGGAGTCAGGAATTGGCAATACAAGAGAAGGGCATAGTTAGGAATAAGTTGCCTGATGAGTGGAGTGCATGAGGCGACGTGTAGAGAAAGAGAGGAGAGGTAGTGAGGAGCAGCAGGTGAAGACTCTTGTAGGTGAGTAAGAGGAGCTTGAATTGTATGCAGGAACAGGTTAGGGAGCTAATGTAGTGACTTGAGAAGATGGTGTTATGCATGTAGTGACTTTGGCAAAAGGTAAGTCATGCAGCTGAAATATTGGATGGATAGTACTGGAGAGATGGCTCATTGGGAGACCTGTGAAGAGCAGGTTGCAATCTAAGCAGAAGGTGATGAGAGAGTAGATAAGGGTTCTGGTAGGGTGTTCAAAAAGGAAGGGAAGGATTTTGGTGGTGTTATAGAGAAAGAAATGGCACATTTTAGAAGCATTTTGGATATGTGTAGAGAAGAAGAGCGAGGAGTCTAAGATAACTTCAAAGTTACAGGCTGAGGAGACTGGGAGGATTACAGTTTTGTCCACAGAAATAGAAAAAAACAGGAAGATGGGTAGTGTGCTTGGAGAGAAGATGAAGAGCTCTGTATTGATTGTGTTGCGTTAAGGTGGTGGTGGGATATCCGGGCAGTAATGTCAAACAAGCAGGCTGAGATCAGGGACTGGATTCCTGATAACATTTCTGGTGTACAGAGGAAAACCTGGGAATCTTTAGCATAAAGAAGGTATTGAAAGCCATGAAAGAAAAGAACACCAAAATGAATTAGTATACAGTGTGACAAGAAGAGGGCTCAGGACAGAACCCTGAGGTAATAGTGAGATGGCAATAGAGGAAGATCCATCAGAGGAAACACTGAAAGTATAATGGAAGAGGTAAGAAGAGAACCAAGACAAATCAGAGTCCTAAAATCCAAGTAAGGACAGAATATGAAGGTGGTGATCAACAGTGTCAAAAGCTGCAGATAGGTCAAGGAGAATAAGGATTGAGTAAAGGCCTTTGGTTTTAACCATAAACAAGTTGGAGACTTTGGAAAGGGCTGTTTCTGTGGAATGTAGAGGGCGAAAACCAGACTGGACTGGATCAAGGATGGCTTAGGATGAAAGAAAGTGAAGACTGTGGCGGTGAACAGCACTTTCAAGTAGTTTGGAAGGAAAAGGCAGAAGGAGATGGGACAGAATGTGATAGGTCAGGTAGAGTCCAATGTGGATTTTATGAGGAGTGGTGTGATCGCAGCATGTTTGAAGACAGCAAGAACAGTAGCAGTGGAAGTGATAGATTGAGGATGTGAGAAATAGAAGGGTTGACTGCACTAGAAATAGAGCTAAGAAACTGGATGGGAATGGGGTCAGAGGAATGAGTAGTGAGTTTGGAGAAGGAGAAATTACTAGATTATGACTCATTATACTCAGTATTACACCTGAAAAAGTTAAATACAGGTAAATTTTAGAGGCGCTGCATGGCTCATGGCGTTTGTATGGGCAGTTGCTTGAAGTTAAAGAACAGAAACTAGCTTAGAAACACAAAGTAATGTTGGATTAAAAATTGCCAGGCTCATCTAGTCTACCCATTTTCATTACCAACTGCAGTATGGAATACATGACCAATCTCTCACATTAAGCCTGCTTTCTCTGTTGCTGAGGACCCCATTTCCATTCTGTGCCGTTTTGGAATTTTTATTTTGCCCTGCCATGTCTACTCCATGTATAAATGTTTCTATTAAGAAATTCTTAAATTAAGCCTGGTCCACATCATCTAGACTCATATCCGACTTTTAAAGCTCTCTGAAACAATTCAAATTTGGAGACAGAGGGGTATGACCAGTCTGCAGAGATTGTCTCTTTACA